>NW_028168119.1:0-600000 GCF_964237585.1 Gallinula chloropus | reverse complement strand
TGTGACGTCACAGAAGGGATTTTGAGGCGAGGGGATTGTGACGTCACACTTTGGATTGTGACGTCACAGAATGCATTGTGACGTCACAGAATGGATTGTGGGGTGTCAGACTGGATTGTGACGTCACAGAATGCATTGTGACGTCACAGAATGCATTGTGGTGTGTCAGAATGGATTGTGATGTCACAGAATGCATTGTGACGTCACACTTTGGATTGTGACGTCTCAGAATGGATTGTGACGTTACAGAAGGGATTGTGACATCATCGAATGGATTGTGACGCGAGGGGTTTGTGATGTCACACTTTGGATTGTGATGTCACAGAATGTATTGTGACGTCGCAGAATGGATTGGTGGGTCTCAGACTGGATTGTCACGTCACAGAATCCATTGTGACGTCATAGCATGGATTGTGACGTCGGAGAATGGATTGTGACGTCACAGAACGCATTGGTGGGTGTCAGACTGGATTGTGAAGTTACAGAATGGATTGTGACGTCACAGAATGGATTGTGACGTCACAGAATGGATTTTGACGTGAGGGGATTGTGACGTCACACTTGGAATTGTGACCTCACAGAATGCATTGTGACGTCACAGAATGCATTTGTGGGTGTCAGACTGGGTTGTGACGTCACAGAATGCATTGTGACGTCACAGAATGTATTGTGACGTCACAGAAGGGATTGTGACATCATCGAATGGATTGTGACGCGAGGGGATTGTGACGTCAAACTTTCGATTGTGACGTCACAGAATGCATTGTGACGTCACAGAATGGATTGTGGGGTGTCAGACTGGATTGTGACGTCACAGAATGCATTGTGACGTCATAGAATGGATTGTGATGTCACAGAAGGGGTTGTGACATCTAAAAATGGATTGTGATGCGAGGGGATTGTGACGTCACACTTTGGATTGTTACGTCACAGAATGGTTTGTGACGTCACAGAATGGATTGTGATGTCAGAGAAGGGATTGTGACATCATCGAATGGATTCTGACGCGAGCGGGTTCTGACGTCGAACTTTGGATTGTGACTTCACAGAATGCATTGTGACGTCACAGAAGGGATTGTGACATCATCGAAAGGATTGTGACGCGAGGGGATTTTGACATCACACTTTGGATTGTGACGTCACACTTTGGATTGTGACGTCACAGAATGGATTGTGACGTCACAGAAGGGATTGTGACGTCATCGAATGGATTGTGACGCGAGGGGTTTGTGACGTCACACTTTGGATTGTGACGTCACAGAAGGGATTGTGACGTCACAGAATGGATTGTGATGCGAGGGGATTGTGACGTCACACTTTGGATTGTGACGTCACATAATGGATTGTGACGTCACAGAATGAATTTTGACGTCACAGAATGGATTGTGACGTGAGGGGATTGTGACGTCACACTTTGGATTGTGACGTCAGAGAATGGATTGTGACGTTACAGAAGGGATTGTGACATCATCGAATGGATTGTGACGCGAGGGGTTTGTGATGTCACACTTTGGATTGTGATGTCACAGAATGTATTGTGACGTCGCAGAATGGATTGGTGCGTCTCAGACTGGATTGTCACGTCACAGAATCCATTGTGACGTCATAGCATGGATTGTGACGTCACAGAATGCATTGTGACGTCACAGAATGGATTGTGGGGTGTCAGACTGGATTGTGACGTCACAGAATGCATTGTGACGTCACGGAATGGATTGTGATGTCACAGAAGGGATTGTGACATCATCGAATGTATTGTGATGTGAGGGGTTTGTGATGTCACACTTTGGATTGTGACGTCAGAGAATGTATTGTGACGTCACAGAATGCATTGGTGGGTGTCAGACTGGATTGTGACGTCACAGATTGCATTGTGACGTCACAGAATGCATTGTGACGTCTCAGAATGGATTGTGACGTCACAGAATGGATTGAGGCGCGAGGGGATTGTGTCGTCACACTTTGGATTGTGACGTCACAGAATGCATTGTGACGTCACAGAATGGATTGTGGGGTGTCAGATTGGATTGTGACGTCACAGAATTCATTGTGATGTCACAGAATGTATTGTGATGTCACAGAAGGAATTGTGACATCATCGAATGGATTGTGACGCGAGGGGATTGTGACGTCACACTTTGGATTGTGACGTCACAAAATGCATTGTGACGTCACAGAATGGATTGTGGGGTGTCAGAATGGATTCTGACGTCACAGAATGCATTGTGACGTCACACTTTGGATTGTGACGTCACAGAATGCATTGTGACGTCACAGAATGGATTGTGACGTCACACTTTGGATTGTGACGTCACAGAATGTATTGTGACGTCACAGAATGCATTGTGACGTCACAGAATGGATTGTGGGGTGTCAGACTGGATTGTGACGTCACAGAATGCATTGTGACGTCTCAGAATGTATTGTGACGTCACAGAATGGATTTTGACGCGAGGGGATTGTGACGTCATACTTTGCATTGTGACATCACAGAATGCATTGTGACGTCACAGAATGTATTGTGGGGTGTCAGACTGGATTGTGACGTCACAGAATGCATTGTGATGTCACAGAATGGATTGTGATGTCACAGAAGGGATTGTGACATTATCGAATGGATTGTGACGCGAGGGGGTTGTGACATCACACTTTGGATTGTGACGTCACAGAATGCATTGTGACGTCACAGAATGGATTGTGGGGTGTCAGACTGGATTGTGACGTCACAGAATCCATTGTGACGTCATAGCATGGATTGTGACGTCACAGAATGGATTGTGACGTCACAGAAGGGATTTTGACGCGAGGGGATTGTGACGTCACACTTTGGATTGTGACGTCACAGAATGCATTGTGACGTCACAGAATGGATTGTGGGGTGTCAGACTGGATTGTGACGTCACAGAATGCATTGTGACGTCACAGAATGGATTGTGACGTCACAGAAGGGATTGTGACATCATCAAATGTATTGTGACGCGAGGGGTTTGTGATGTCACACTTTGGATTGTGACGTCAGAGAATGTAATTGTGACGTCACAGAATGCATTGTTGGGTGTCAGACTGGATTGTGACGTCACAGAATGCATTGTGACGTCATAGAACGGATTGTGATGTCACAGAAGGGATTATGACATCACAGAATGGATTGTGACGCGAGGGGATTGTGACGTCACACTTTGGATTGTGACGTCACAGAATGCATTGTGACGTCACAGAATGTATTGTGGGGTGTCAGAATGGATTGTGACGTCACACTTTGGATTGTGACGTCACAGAATGCATTGTGACGTCACACTTTGGATTGTGACGTCACAGAATGCATTGTGACGTCACAGAATGGATTGTGACGTCACACTTTGGATTGTGACGTCACAGAATGTATTGTGACGTCACAGAATGGATTGTGACGTCACAGAATGGATTGTGACGTCACAGAATGGATTGTGGGGTGTTAGACTGGATTGTGACGTCACAGAATGCATTGTGACGTCACAGAATGCATTGTGGTGTGTCAGAATGGATTGTGACGTCACAGAATGCATTGTGACGTCACACTTTGGATTGTGACGTCACAGAATCCATTGTGACGTCATAGCATGGATTGTGACGTCACAGAATGGATTGTGACGTCACAGAAGGGATTTTGAGGCGAGGGGATTGTGACGTCACACTTTGGATTGTGACGTCACAGAATGCATTGTGACGTCACAGAATGGATTGTGGGGTGTCAGACTGGATTGTGACGTCACAGAATGCATTGTGACGTCACAGAATGCATTGTGGTGTGTCAGAATGAATTGTGACGTCACAGAATGCATTGTGACGTCACACTTTGGATTGTGACGTCTCAGAATGGATTGTGACGTTACAGAAGGGATTGTGACATCATCGAATGGATTGTGACGCGAGGGGTTTGTGATGTCACACTTTGGATTGTGATGTCACAGAATGTATTGTGACGTCGCAGAATGGATTGGTGGGTCTCAGACTGGATTGTCACGTCACAGAATCCATTGTGACGTCATAGCATGGATTGTGACGTCGGAGAATGGATTGTGACGTCACAGAACGCATTGGTGGGTGTCAGACTGGATTGTGAAGTTACAGAATGGATTGTGACGTCACAGAATGGATTGTGACGTCACAGAATGGATTTTGACGTGAGGGGATTGTGACGTCACACTTGGGATTGTGACCTCACAGAATGCATTGTGACGTCACAGAAGGGCTTGTGACATCATCGAAAGGATTGTGACGCGAGGGGATTTTGACATCACACTTTGGATTGTGACGTCACACTTTGGATTGTGACGTCACAGAATGGATTGTGACGTCACAGAAGGGATTGTGACGTCATCGAATGGATTGTGACGCGAGGGGTTTGTGACGTCACACTTTGGATTGTGACGTCACAGAAGGGATTGTGACGTCACAGAATGGATTGTGATGCGAGGGGATTGTGACGTCACACTTTGGATTGTGACGTCAGAGAATGGATTGTGACGTCACAGAATGAATTTTGACGTCACAGAATGGATTGTGACGTGAGGGGATTGTGACGTCACACTTTGGATTGTGACGTCAGAGAATGGATTGTGACGTTACAGAAGGGATTGTGACATCATCGAATGGATTGTGACGCGAGGGGTTTGTGATGTCACACTTTGGATTGTGATGTCACAGAATGTATTGTGACGTCGCAGAATGGATTGGTGGGTCTCAGACTGGATTGTCACGTCACAGAATCCATTGTGACGTCATAGCATGGATTGTGACGTCACAGAATGGATTGTGACGTCACAGAATGGATTTTGACGCGCGGGGATTGTGACGTCACACTTTGGATTGTGACGTCACAGAATGCATTGTGACGTCACAGAATGGATTGTGGGGTGTCAGACTGGATTCTGACGTCACAGAATGGATTGTGACGTCACAGAATGGATTGTGATGTCACAGAAGGGATTGTGACATCATCGAATGTATTGTGATGTGAGGGGTTTGTGATGTCACACTTTGGATTGTGACGTCAGAGAATGTATTGTGACGTCACAGAATGCATTGGTGGGTGTCAGACTGGATTGTGACGTCACAGAATGCATTGTGACGTCACAGAATGCATTGTGACGTCTCAGAATGGATTGTGACGTCACAGAATGGATTGTGGCGCGAGGGGATTGTGACGTCACACTTTGGATTGTGACGTCAGAGAATGTAATTGTGACGTCATAGAATGGATTGTGGGGTGTCAGATTGGATTGTGACGTCACAGAATTCATTGTGATGTCACAGAATGTATTGTGATGTCACAGAAGGAATTGTGACATCATCGAATGGATTGTGACGCGAGGGGATTGTGACGTCACACTTTGGATTGTGACGTCACAGAATGCATTGTGACGTCACAGAATGGATTGTGGGGTGTCAGGCTGGATTGTGACGTCACAGAATGCATTGTGACGTCACAGAATGCATTGTGGTGTCACAGAATGCATTGTGGTGTGTCAGAATGGATTGTGACGTCACAGAATGCATTGTGACGTCACACTTTGGATTGTGACGTCACAGAATGCATTGTGACGTCACAGAATGGATTGTGACGTCACACTTTGGATTGTGACGTCACAGAATGTATTGTGACGTCACAGAATGCATTGTGACGTCACAGAATGGATTGTGGGGTGTCAGACTGGATTGTGACGTCACAGAATGCATTGTGACGTCTCAGAATGTATTGTGACGTCACAGAATGGATTTTGACGCGAGGGGATTGTGACGTCATACTTTGCATTGTGACATCACAGAATGCATTGTGACGTCACAGAATGTATTGTGGGGTGTCAGACTGGATTGTGACGTCACAGAATGCATTGTGATGTCACAGAATGGATTGTGATGTCACAGAAGGGATTGTGACATTATCGAATGGATTGTGACGCGAGGGGGTTGTGACATCACACTTTGGATTGTTTCGTCACAGAATGCATTGTGACGTCACAGAATGGATTGTGGGGTGTCAGACTCGATTGTGACGTCACAGAATCCATTGTGACGTCATAGCATGGATTGTGACGTCACAGAATGGATTGTGACGTCACAGAAGGGATTTTGACGCGAGGGGATTGTGACGTCACACTTTGGATTGTGACGTCACAGAATGCATTGTGACGTCACAGAATGGATTGTGGGGTGTCAGACTGGATTGTGACGTCACAGAATGCATTGTGACGTCACAGAAGGGATTGTGATGTCACAGAAGGGATTGTGACATCATCGAATGTATTGTGACGCGAGGGGTTTGTGATGTCACACTTTGGATTGTGATGTCACAGAATGTATTGTGACGTCGCAGAATGGATTGGTGGGTCTCAGACTGGATTGTCACGTCACAGAATCCATTGTGACGTCGGAGAATGGATTGTGACGTCACAGAACGCATTGGTGGGTGTCAGACTGGATTGTGAAGTTACAGAATGGATTGTGACGTCACAGAATGGATTGTGACGTCACAGAATGGATTTTGACGTGAGGGGATTGTGACGTCACACTTGGGATTGTGACCTCACAGAATGCATTGTGACGTCACAGAATGCATTTGTGGGTGTCAGACTGGGTTGTGACGTCACAGAATGCATTGTGACGTCACAGAATGTATTGTGACGTCAGAGAAGGGATTGTGACATCATCGAATGGATTGTGACGCGAGGGGATTGTGACGTCAAACTTTCGATTGTGACGTCACAGAATGCATTGTGACGTCACAGAATGGATTGTGGGGTGTCAGACTGGATTGTGACGTCACAGAATGCATTGTGACGTCATAGAATGGATTGTGATGTCACAGAAGGTGTTGTGACATCTAAAAATGTATTGTGATGCGAGGGGATTGTGACGTCACACTTTGGATTGTTACGTCACAGAATGGTTTGTGACGTCACAGAATGGATTGTGATGTCAGAGAAGGGATTGTGACATCATCGAATGGATTCTGACGCGAGCGGGTTCTGACGTCGAACTTTGGATTGTGACTTCACACTTTGGATTGTGACGTCACAGAATGGATTGTGACGTCACAGAAGGGATTGTGACGTCATCGAATGGATTGTGACGCGAGGGGTTTGTGACGTCACACTTTGGATTGTGACGTCACAGAAGGGATTGTGACGTCACAGAATGGATTGTGATGCGAGGGGATTGTGACGTCACACTTTGGATTGTGACGTCACATAATGGATTGTGACGTCACAGAATGAATTTTGACGTCACAGAATGGATTGTGACGTGAGGGGATTGTGACGTCACACTTTGGATTGTGACGTCAGAGAATGGATTGTGACGTTACAGAAGGGATTGTGACATCATCGAATGGATTGTGACGCGAGGGGTTTGTGATGTCACACTTTGGATTGTGATGTCACAGAATGTATTGTGACGTCGCAGAATGGATTGGTGCGTCTCAGACTGGATTGTCACGTCACAGAATCCATTGTGACGTCATAGCATGGATTGTGACGTCACAGAATGCATTGTGACGTCACAGAATGGATTGTGGGGTGTCAGACTGGATTGTGACGTCACAGAATGCATTGTGACGTCACGGAATGGATTGTGATGTCACAGAAGGGATTGTGACATCATCGAATGTATTGTGATGTGAGGGGTTTGTGATGTCACACTTTGGATTGTGACGTCAGAGAATGTATTGTGACGTCACAGAATGCATTGGTGGGTGTCAGACTGGATTGTGACGTCACAGAATGCATTGTGACGTCACAGAATGCATTGTGACATCTCAGAATGGATTGTGACGTCACAGAATGGATTGAGGCGCGAGGGGATTGTGTCGTCACACTTTGGATTGTGACGTCACAGAATGCATTGTGACGTCACAGAATGGATTGTGGGGTGTCAGATTGGATTGTGACGTCACAGAATTCATTGTGATGTCACAGAATGTATTGTGATGTCACAGAAGGAATTGTGACATCATCGAATGGATTGTGACGCGAGGGGATTGTGACGTCACACTTTGGATTGTGACGTCACAGAATGCATTGTGACGTCACAGAATGGATTGTGGGGTGTCAGAATGGATTCTGACGTCACAGAATGCATTGTGACGTCACACTTTGGATTGTGACGTCACAGAATGCATTGTGACGTCACAGAATGGATTGTGACGTCACACTTTGGATTGTGACGTCACAGAATGTATTGTGACGTCACAGAATGCATTGTGACGTCACAGAATGGATTGTGGGGTGTCAGACTGGATTGTGACGTCACAGAATGCATTGTGACGTCTCAGAATGTATTGTGACGTCACAGAATGGATTTTGACGCGAGGGGATTGTGACGTCATACTTTGCATTGTGACATCACAGAATGCATTGTGACGTCACAGAATGTATTGTGGAGTGTCAGACTGGATTGTGACGTCACAGAATGCATTGTGATGTCACAGAATGCATTGTGACGTCTCAGAATGTATTGTGACGTCACAGAATGGATTGTGACGCGAGGGGATTGTGACGTCACACTTTGGATTGTGACGTCACAGAATGCATTGTGACGTCACAGAATGTATTGTGGGGTGTCAGACTGGATTGTGACGTCACAGAATCCATTGTGACGTCATAGCATGGATTGTGACGTCACAGAATGGATTGTGACGTCACAGAAGGGATTTTGACGCGAGGGGATTGTGACGTCACACTTTGGATTGTGACGTCACAGAATGCATTGTGACGTCACAGAATGGATTGTGGGGTGTCAGACTGGATTGTGACGTCACAGAATGCATTGTGACGTCACAGAAGGGATTGTGATGTCACAGAAGGGATTGTGACATCATCAAATGTATTGTGACGCGAGGGGTTTGTGATGTCACACTTTGGATTGTGACGTCAGAGAATGTAATTGTGACGTCACAGAATGCATTGTTGGGTGTCAGACTGGATTGTGACGTCACAGAATGCATTGTGACGTCATAGAACGGATTGTGATGTCACAGAAGGTATTATGACATCACAGAATGGATTGTGATGCGAGGGGATTGTGACGTCACACTTTGGATTGTGACGTCACAGAATGCATTGTGACGTCACAGAATGGATTGTGGGGTGTCAGAATGGATTGTGACGTCACAGAATGCATTGTGACGTCACACTTTGGATTGTGACGTCACAGAATGCATTGTGACGTCACAGAATGGATTGTGACGTCACACTTTCGATTGTGACGTCACAGAATGTATTGTGACGTCACAGAATGCATTGTGACGTCACAGAATGGATTGTGACGTCACAGAATGGATTGTGGGGTGTTAGACTGGATTGTGACGTCACAGAATGCATTGTGACGTCACAGAATGCATTGTGGTGTGTCAGAATGGATTGTGACGTCACAGAATGCATTGTGACGTCACACTTTGGATTGTGACGTCACAGAATCCATTGTGACGTCATAGCATGGATTGTGACGTCACAGAATGGATTGTGACGTCACAGAAGGGATTTTGACGCGAGGGGATTGTGACGTCACACTTTGGATTGTGACGTCACAGAATGCATTGTGACGTCACAGAATGGATTGTGGGGTGTCAGACTGGATTGTGACGTCACAGAATGCATTGTGACGTCACAGAATGCATTGTGGTGTGTCAGAATGAATTGTGACGTCACAGAATGCATTGTGACGTCACACTTTGGATTGTGACGTCTCAGAATGGATTGTGACGTTACAGAAGGGATTGTGACATCATCGAATGGATTGTGACGCGAGGGGTTTGTGATGTCACACTTTGGATTGTGATGTCACAGAATGTATTGTGACGTCGCAGAATGGATTGGTGGGTCTCAGACTGGATTGTCACGTCACAGAATCCATTGTGACGTCATAGCATGGATTGTGACGTCGGAGAATGGATTGTGACGTCACAGAACGCATTGGTGGGTGTCAGACTGGATTGTGAAGTTACAGAATGGATTGTGACGTCACAGAATGGATTTTGACGTGAGGGGATTGTGACGTCACACTTGGGATTGTGACCTCACAGAATGCATTGTGACGTCACAGAAGGGATTGTGACATCATCGAAAGGATTGTGACGCGAGGGGATTTTGACATCACACTTTGGATTGTGACGTCACACTTTGGATTGTGACGTCACAGAATGGATTGTGATTTCACAGAAGGGATTGTGACGTCATCGAATGGATTGTGACGCGAGGGGTTTGTGACGTCACACTTTGGATTGTGACGTCACAGAAGGGATTGTGACGTCACAGAATGGATTGTGATGCGAGGGGATTGTGACGTCACACTTTGGATTGTGACGTCAGAGAATGGATTGTGACGTCACAGAATGAATTTTGACGTCACAGAATGGATTGTGACGTGAGGGGATTGTGACGTCACACTTTGGATTGTGACGTCAGAGAATGGATTGTGACGTTACAGAAGGGATTGTGACATCATCGAATGGATTGTGACGCGAGGGGTTTGTGATGTCACACTTTGGATTGTGATGTCACAGAATGTATTGTGACGTCGCAGAATGGATTGGTGGGTCTCAGACTGGATTGTCACGTCACAGAATCCATTGTGACGTCATAGCATGGATTGTGACGTCACAGAATGGATTGTGACGTCACAGAATGGATTTTGACGCGCCGGGAATTGTGACGTCACACTTTGGATTGTGACGTCACAGAATGCATTGTGACGTCACAGAATGGATTGTGGGGTGTCAGACTGGATTGTGACGTCACAGAATGCATTGTGACGTCACAGAATGGATTGTGATGTCACAGAAGGGATTGTGACATCATCGAATGTATTGTGATGTGAGGGGTTTGTGATGTCACACTTTGGATTGTGACGTCAGAGAATGTATTGTGACGTCACAGAATGCATTGGTGGGTGTCAGACTGGATTGTGACGTCACAGAATGCATTGTGACGTCACAGAATGCATTGTGACGTCTCAGAATGGATTGTGACGTCACAGAATGGATTGTGGCGCGAGGGGATTGTGACGTCAAACTTTGGATTGTGACGTCAGAGAATGTAATTGTGACGTCACAGAATGGATTGTGGGGTGTCAGATTGGATTGTGACGTCACAGAATTCATTGTGATGTCACAGAATGTATTGTGATGTCACAGAAGGAATTGTGACATCATCGAATGGATTGTGACGCGAGGGGATTGTGACGTCACACTTTGGATTGTGACGTCACAGAATGCATTGTGACGTCACAGAATGGATTGTGGGGTGTCAGAATGGATTCTGACGTCACACTTTGGATTGTGACGTCACAGAATGCATTGTGATGTCACAGAATGCATTGTGGGGTGTCAGAATGTATTGTGACGTCACAGAATGCATTGTGACGTCACACTTTGGATTGTGACGTCACAGAATGCATTGTGACGTCACAGAATGGATTGTGACGTCACACTTTGGATTGTGACGTCACAGAATGTATTGTGACGTCACAGAATGCATTGTGACGTCACAGAATGGATTGTGGGGTGTCAGACTGGATTGTGACGTCACAGAATGCATTGTGACGTCTCAGAATGTATTGTGACGTCACAGAATGGATTTTGACGCGAGGGGATTGTGACGTCATACTTTGCATTGTGACATCACAGAATGCATTGTGACGTCACAGAATGTATTGTGGGGTGTCAGACTGGATTGTGACGTCACAGAATGCATTGTGATGTCACAGAATGGATTGTGATGTCACAGAAGGGATTGTGACATTATCGAATGGATTGTGACGCGAGGGGGTTGTGACATCACACTTTGGATTGTGACGTCACAGAATGCATTGTGACGTCACAGAATGGATTGTGGGGTGTCAGACTGGATTGTGACGTCACAGAATCCATTGTGACGTCATAGCATGGATTGTGACGTCACAGAATGGATTGTGACGTCACAGAAGGGATTTTGACGCGAGGGGATTGTGACGTCACACTTTGGATTGTGACGTCACAGAATGCATTGTGACGTCACAGAATGGATTGTGGGGTGTCAGACTGGATTGTGACGTCACAGAATGCATTGTGACGTCACAGAAGGGATTGTGATGTCACAGAAGGGATTGTGACATCATCGAATGTATTGTGACGCGAGGGGTTTGTGATGTCACACTTTGGATTGTGACGTCAGAGAATGTAATTGTGACGTCACAGAATGCATTGTTGGGTGTCAGACTGGATTGTGACGTCACAGAATGCATTGTGACGTCATAGAACGGATTGTGATGTCACAGAAGGGATTATGACATCACAGAATGGATTGTGACGCGAGGGGATTGTGACGTCACACTTTGGATTGTGACGTCACAGAATGCATTGTGACGTCACAGAATGGATTGTGGGGTGTCAGAATGGATTGTGACGTCACACTTTGGATTGTGACCTCACAGAATGCATTGTGACGTCACAGAATGGATTGTGGGGTGTCAGAATGGATTGTGACGTCACACTTTGGATTGTGACGTCACAGAATGCATTGTGACTTCACAGAATGTATTGTGGTGTGTCAGAATGGATTCTGACGTCACACTTGGGATTGTGACGTCACACTTTGGATTGTGACGTCACAGAACGCATTGTGACGTCACAGAATGTATTGTGGGGTGTCAGACTGGATTGTGACGTCACAGAAGGGATTGTGACGTCACAGAAGGGATTGTGACGTCACAGAATGGATTGTGACGTCACAGAATGGATTGTGACGCGAGGGGATTGTGACGTCACACTTTGGATTGTGACGTCACAGAATGCATTGTGACGTCACAGAATGGATTGTGACGCGAGGGGATTGTGACGTCACACTTTGGATTGTGACCTCACAGAATGCATTGTGACGTCACAGAATGGATTGTGGGGTGTCAGACTGGATTGTGACGTCACAGAATGCATTGTGACGTCATAGAATGTATTGTGACGTCACAGAATGGATTTTGACGCGAGGGGATTGTGACGTCATACTTTGCATTGTGACATCACAGAATGCATTGTGACGTCACAGAATGTATTGTGGGGTGTCAGACTGGATTGTGACGTCACAGAATGCATTGTGATGTCACAGAATGGATTGTGATGTCACAGAAGGGATTGTGACATTATCGAATGGATTGTGACGCGAGGGGGTTGTGACATCACACTTTGGATTGTGACGTCACAGAATGCATTGTGACGTCACAGAATGGATTGTGGGGTGTCAGACTGGATTGTGACGTCACAGAATCCATTGTGACGTCATAGCATGGATTGTGACGTCACAGAATGGATTGTGACGTCACAGAAGGGATTTTGACGCGAGGGGATTGTGACGTCACACTTTGGATTGTGACGTCACAGAATGCATTGTGACGTCACAGAATGGATTGTGGGGTGTCAGACTGGATTGTGACGTCACAGAATGCATTGTGACGTCATAGAACGGATTGTGATGTCACAGAAGGGATTATGACATCACAGAATGGATTGTGACGCGAGGGGATTGTGACGTCACACTTTGGATTGTGACGTCACAGAATGCATTGTGACGTCACAGAATGGATTGTGGGGTGTCAGAATGGATTTTGACGTCACACTTTGGATTGTGACCTCACAGAATGCATTGTGACGTCACAGAATGGATTGTGGGGTGTCAGAATGGATTGTGACGTCACACTTTGGATTGTGACGTCACAGAATGCATTGTGACTTCACAGAATGTATTGTGGTGTGTCAGAATGGATTCTGACGTCACACTTGGGATTGTGACGTCACACTTTGGATTGTGACGTCACAGAACGCATTGTGACGTCACAGAATGTATTGTGGGGTGTCAGACTGGATTGTGACGTCACAGAATGTATTGTGACGTCACAGAAGGGATTGTGACGTCACAGAAGGGATTGTGACGTCACAGAATGGATTGTGACGCGAGGGGATTGTGACGTCACACTTTGGATTGTGACGTCACAGAATGCATTGTGACGTCACAGAATGGATTGTGACGCGAGGGGATTGTGACGTCACACTTTGGATTGTGACCTCACAGAATGCATTGTGACGTCACAGAATGGATTGTGGGGTGTCAGACTGGATTGTGACGTCACAGAATGCATTGTGACGTCATAGAATGGATTGTGACGTCACAGAATGGATTATGACATCACAGAATGGATTGTGACGCGAGTGGATTGTGACGTCACACTTAGGATTGTGACGTCACAGAATGGATTGGGGGTGTAAGAATGGATTGTGACGTCACACTTTGGATTGTGACGTCACAGAATGCATTGTGACGTCTCAGAATGCATTGTGGTGTGTCAGAATGGATTGTGACGTCACAGAATATATTGTGACGTCACACTTTGGATTGTGACGTCACAGAATGCATTGTGGTGTGTCAGAATGGATTGTGACGTCACACTTTGGATTGTGACGTCACAGAATGCATTGTGACTTCACAGAATGTATTGTGGGGTGTCAGAATGGATTCTGACGTCACACTTGGGATTGTGACGTCACACTTTGGATTGTGACGTCACAGAACGCATTGTGACGTCACAGAATGTATTGTGGGGTGTCAGACTGGATTGTGACGTCACAGAATGCATTGTGACGTCAAAGAATGCATTGTGACGTCTCAGAATGGATTGTGACGTCACAGAATGGATTGTGACGTCACAGAATGCATTGTGACGCGTTTGGATTGTGACGTCACACTTTGGATTGTGACCTCACAGAATGCATTGTGACGTCACAGAATGGATTGTGGGGTGTCAGAGTGGATTGTGACGTCACATAATGCATTGTGACGTCACAGAAGGGATTGTGACGTCACAGAATGCATTGTGACATCACAGAATGGATTCTGATGCGAGGGGATTGTGACGTCACACTTTGGATTGTGACGTCACAGAATGGATTGTGACGTCACAGAATGAATTTTGACGTCACAGAATGGATTGTGACGTGAGGGGATTGTGACGTCACACTTTGGATTGTGACGTCAGAGAATGGATTGTGACGTTACAGAAGGGATTGTGACATCATCGAATGGATTGTGACGCGAGGGGTTTGTGATGTCACACTTTGGATTGTGATGTCACAGAATGTATTGTGACGTCGCAGAATGGATTGGTGGGTCTCAGACTGGATTGTCACGTCACAGAATCCATTGTGACGTCATAGCATGGATTGTGACGTCACAGAATGGATTGTGACGTCACAGAATTTATTTTGATGCGCGGGAATTGTGACGTCACACTTTGGATTGTGACGTCACAGAATGCATTGTGACGTCACAGAATGGATTGTGGGGTGTCAGACTGGATTGTGACGTCACAGAATGCATTGTGACGTCACAGAATGGATTGTGATGTCACAGAAGGGATTGTGACATCATCGAATGTATTGTGACGCGAGGGGTTTGTGATGTCACACTTTGGATTGTGACGTCAGAGAATGTATTGTGACGTCACAGAATGCATTGGTGGGTGTCAGACTGGATTGTGACGTCACAGAATGCATTGTGACGTCACAGAATGCATTGTGACGTCTCAGAATGTATTGTGACGTCACAGAATGGATTGTGGCGTGAGGGTTTGTGACGTCACACTTTGGATTGTGACGTCACAGAATGCATTGTGACGTCACAGAATGGATTGTGGGGTGTCAGATTGGATTGTGACGTCACAGAATGCATTGTGACGTCACAGAAGGGATTGTGATGTCACAGAAGGGATTGTGACATCATCGAATGGATTGTGATGCGAGGGGATTGTGACGTCACACTTTGGATTGTGACGTCACAGAATGCATTGTCACTTCACAGAATGGATTGTGGGGTGTCAGAATGGATTCTGACGTCACACTTTGGATTGTGACGTCACAGAATGCATTGTGACTTCACAGAATGTATTGTGTTGTGTCAGAATGGATTGTGACGTCACAGAATGCATTGTGACGTCACACTTTGGATTGTGACGTCACAGAATGCATTGTGACGTCACAGAATGCATTGTGACGTCACACTTTGGATTGTGACGTCACAGAATGCATTGTGACGTCACAGAATGGATTGTGGGCTGTCAGACTGGATTGTGACGTCACAGAATGCATTGTGACGTCAAAGAATGCATTGTGGTGTGTCAGAATGGATTTTGACGTCACAGAATGCATTGTGACGTCACAGAATGGATTGTGACGTCACAGAATGCATTGTGACGCGTTTGGATTGTGACGTCACACTTTGGATTGTGACGTCACAGAATGCATTGTGACTTCACAGAATGGATTGTGGAGTGTCAGAATGGATTCTGACGTCACACTTTGGATTGTGACGTCACAGAATGCATTGTGACTTCACAGAATGTATTGTGTTGTGTCAGAATGGATTGTGACGTCACAGAATGCATTGTGACGTCACACTTTGGATTGTGACGTCACAGAATGCATTGTGACGTCACAGAATGCATTGTGACGTCACACTTTGGATTGTGACGTCACAGAACGCATTGTGACGTCACAGAATGTATTGTGGGGTGTCAGACTGGATTGTGACGTCACAGAATGCATTGTGACGTCAAAGAATGCATTGTGGTGTGTCAGAATGGATTGTGACGTCACAGAATGCATTGTGACGTCACAGAATGGATTGTGACGTCACAGAATGCATTGTGACGCGTTTGGATTGTGACGTCACACTTTGGATTGTGACCTCACAGAATGCATTGTGACGTCACAGAATGGATTGTGGGGTGTCAGAGTGGATTGTGACGTCACATAATGCATTGTGACGTCACAGAAGGGATTGTGACGTCACAGAATGCATTGTGACATCACAGAATGGATTCTGATGCGAGGGGATTGTGACGTCACACTTTGGATTGTGACGTCACAGAATGGATTGTGACGTCACAGAATGAATTTTGACGTCACAGAATGGATTGTGACGTGAGGGGATTGTGACGTCACACTTTGGATTGTGACGTCAGAGAATGGATTGTGACGTTACAGAAGGGATTGTGACATCATCGAATGGATTGTGACGCGAGGGGGTTGTGATGTCACACTTTGGATTGTGATGTCACAGAATGTATTGTGACGTCGCAGAATGGATTGGTGTGTCTCAGACTGGATTGTCACGTCACAGAATCCATTGTGACGTCATAGCATGGATTGTGACGTCACAGAATGGATTGTGACGTCACAGAATGGATTTTGACGCGCGGGGATTGTGACGTCACACTTTGGATTGTGACGTCACAGAATGCATTGTGACGTCACAGAATGGATTGTGGGGTGTCAGACTGGATTGTGACGTCACAGAATGCATTGTGACGTCACAGAATGGATTGTGATGTCACAGAAGGGATTGTGACATCATCGAATGTATTGTGATGTGAGGGGTTTGTGATGTCACACTTTGGATTGTGATGTCAGAGAATGTATTGTGACGTCACAGAATGCATTGGTGGGTGTCAGACTGGATTGTGACGTCACAGAATGCATTGTGACGTCACAGAATGCATTGTGACGTCTCAGAATGTATTGTGACGTCACAGAATGGATTGTGGCGCGAGGGGATTGTGACGTCACACTTTGGATTGTGACGTCACAGAATGCATTGTGACGTCACAGAATGGATTGTGGGGTGTCAGATTGGATTGTGACGTCACAGAATTCATTGTGATGTCACAGAATGTATTGTGATGTCACAGAAGGAATTGTGACATCATCGAATGGATTGTGACGCGAGGGGATTGTGACGTCACACTTTGGATTGTGACGTCACAGAATGCATTGTGACTTCACAGAATGGATTGTGGGGTGTCAGAATGGATTCTGACGTCACACTTTGGATTGTGACGTCACAGAATGCATTGTGACTTCACAGAATGTATTGTGTTGTGTCAGAATGGATTGTGACGTCACAGAATGCATTGTGACGTCACACTTTGGATTGTGACGTCACAGAATGCATTGTGACGTCACAGAATGCATTGTGACGTCACACTTTGGATTGTGACGTCACAGAATGCATTGTGACGTCACAGAATGTATTGTGGGGTGTCAGACTGGATTGTGACGTCACAGAATCCATTGTGACGTCATAGCATGGATTGTGACGTCACAGAATGGATTGTGACGTCACAGAAGGGATTTTGACGCGAGGGGATTGTGACGTCACACTTTGGATTGTGACGTCACAGAATGCATTGTGACGTCACAGAATGGATTGTGGGGTGTCAGACTGGATTGTGACGTCACAGAATGCATTGTGACGTCACAGAAGGGATTGTGATGTCACAGAAGGGATTGTGACATCATCGAATATATTGTGACGCGAGGGGTTTGTGATGTCACACTTTGGATTGTGACGTCACAGAATGCATTGTGACGTCACAGACTGGATTGTGACGTCACAGAATGCATTGTGACGTCACAGAATGTATTGTGACGTCACAGAATGCATTGTGACGTCACAGAATGGATTGTGACGTCACAGAATGGATTGTGACGCGAGGGGATTGTGACGTCACACTTTGGATTGTGACGTCACAGAATGCATTGTGACGTCACAGAATGGATTGTGGGGTGTCAGAATGGATTTTGACGTCACACTTTGGATTGTGACCTCACAGAATGCATTGTGACGTCACAGAATGGATTGTGGGGTGTCAGAATGGATTGTGACGTCACACTTTGGATTGTGACGTCACAGAATGCATTGTGACTTCACAGAATGTATTGTGGTGTGTCAGAATGGATTCTGACGTCACACTTGGGATTGTGACGTCACACTTTGGATTGTGACGTCACAGAACGCATTGTGACGTCACAGAATGTATTGTGGGGTGTCAGACTGGATTGTGACGTCACAGAATGTATTGTGACGTCACAGAATGTATTGTGACGTCACAGAAGGGATTGTGACGTCACAGAATGAATTGTGACGCGAGGGGATTGTGACGTCACACTTTGGATTGTGACCTCACAGAATGCATTGTGACGTCACAGAATGGATTGTGGGGTGTCAGACTGGATTGTGACGTCACAGCATGCATTGTGACGTCATAGAATGGATTGTGACGTCACAGAATGGATTATGACATCACAGAATGGATTGTGACGCGTGTGGATTGTGACGTCACACTTAGGATTGTGACGTCACAGAATGGATTGGGGGTGTAAGAATGGATTGTGACGTCACTCTTTGGATTGTGACGTCACAGAATGTATTGTGACGTCACAGAATGGATTGTGGGGTGTCAGAATGGATTGTGACGTCACACTTTGGATTATGACGTCACAGAATGCATTGTGACGTCTCAGAATGCATTGTGGTTTGTCAGAATGGATTGTGACGTCACAGAATATATTGTGACGTCACACTTTGGATTGTGACGTCACAGAATGCATTGTGGTGTGTCAGAATGGATTGTGACGTCACACTTTGGATTGTGACGTCACAGAATCCATTGTGGCTTCACAGAATGTATTGTGGGGTGTCAGAATGGATTCTGACGTCACACTTGGGATTGTGACGTCACACTTTGGATTGTGACGTCACAGAACGCATTGTGACGTCACAGAATGTATTGTGGGGTGTCAGACTGGATTGTGACGT
Organism: Gallinula chloropus; assembly: GCF_964237585.1. NCBI lineage: Eukaryota > Metazoa > Chordata > Aves > Gruiformes > Rallidae > Gallinula > Gallinula chloropus. The sequence goes on along the minus strand of NW_028168119.1, from coordinate 580,345 downwards.
CACAGAATGCATTGTGACGTCAAAGAATGCATTGTGGTGTGTCAGAATGGATTGTGACGTCACAGAATGCATTGTGACGTCACAGAATGGATTGTGACGTCACAGAATGCATTGTGACGCGTTTGGATTGTGACGTCACACTTTGGATTGTGACCTCACAGAATGCATTGTGACGTCACAGAAGGGATTGTGACGTCACAGAATGCATTGTGACATCACAGAATGGATTCTGATGCGAGGGGATTGTGACGTCACACTTTGGATTGTGACGTCACAGAATGGATTGTGACGTCACAGAATGAATTTTGACGTCACAGAATGGATTGTGACGTGAGGGGATTGTGACGTCACACTTTGGATTGTGACGTCAGAGAATGGATTGTGACGTTACAGAAGGGATTGTGACATCATCGAATGGATTGTGACGCGAGGGGTTTGTGATGTCACACTTTGGATTGTGATGTCACAGAATGTATTGTGACGTCGCAGAATGGATTGGTGTGTCTCAGACTGGATTGTCACGTCACAGAATCCATTGTGACGTCATAGCATGGATTGTGACGTCACAGAATGGATTGTGACGTCACAGAATGGATTTTGACGCGCGGGGATTGTGACGTCACACTTTGGATTGTGACGTCACACTTTGGATTGTGACGTCACAGAATGCATTGTGACGTCACAGAATGGATTGTGGGGTGTCAGACTGGATTGTGACGTCACAGAATGCATTGTGACGTCACAGAAGGGATTGTGATGTCACAGAAGGGATTGTGACATCATCGAATGTATTGTGATGTGAGGGGTTTGTGATGTCACACTTTGGATTGTGACGTCAGAGAATGTATTGTGACGTCACAGAATGCATTGGTGGGTGTCAGACTGGATTGTGACGTCACAGAATGCATTGTGACGTCACAGAATGCATTGTGACGTCTCAGAATGTATTGTGACGTCACAGAATGGATTGTGGCGCGAGGGGATTGTGACGTCACACTTTGGATTGTGACGTCACAGAATGCATTGTGACGTCACAGAATGGATTGTGGGGTGTCAGATTGGATTGTGACGTCACAGAATTCATTGTGATGTCACAGAATGTATTGTGATGTCACAGAAGGAATTGTGACATCATCGAATGGATTGTGACGCGAGGGGATTGTGACGTCACACTTTGGATTGTGACGTCACAGAATGAATTGTGACTTCACAGAATGGATTGTGGGGTGTCAGAATGGATTCTGACGTCACACTTTGGATTGTGACGTCACAGAATGCATTGTGACTTCACAGAATGTATTGTGTTGTGTCAGAATGGATTGTGACGTCACAGAATGCATTGTGACGTCACACTTTGGATTGTGATGTCACAGAATGCATTGTGACGTCACAGAATGCATTGTGACGTCACACTTTGGATTGTGACGTCACAGAATGCATTGTGATGTCACAGAATGGATTGTGGGCTGTCAGACTGGATTGTGACGTCACAGAATGCATTGTGACGTCAAAGAATGCATTGTGGTGTGTCAGAATGGATTGTGACGTCACAGAATGCATTGTGACGTCACAGAATGGATTGTGACGTCACAGAATGCATTGTGACGCGTTTGGATTGTGACGTCACACTTTGGATTGTGACGTCACAGAATGCATTGTGACTTCACAGAATGGATTGTGGAGTGTCAGAATGGATTCTGACGTCACACTTTGGATTGTGACGTCACAGAATGCATTGTGACTTCACAGAATGTATTGTGTTGTGTCAGAATGGATTGTGACGTCACAGAATGCATTGTGACGTCACACTTTGGATTGTGACGTCACAGAATGCATTGTGACGTCACAGAATGCATTGTGACGTCACACTTTGGATTGTGACGTCACAGAACGCATTGTGACGTCACAGAATGTATTGTGGGGTGTCAGACTGGATTGTGACGTCACAGAATGCATTGTGACGTCAAAGAATGCATTGTGGTGTGTCAGAATGGATTGTGACGTCACAGAATGCATTGTGACGTCACAGAATGGATTGTGACGTCACAGAATGCATTGTGACGCGTTTGGATTGTGACGTCACACTTTGGATTGTGACCTCACAGAATGCATTGTGACGTCACAGAATGGATTGTGGGGTGTCAGACTGGATTGTGACGTCACAGAATGCATTGTGACGTCATAGAATGTATTGTGACGTCACAGAATGGATTGTTATGCGAGGGGATTGTGACGTCACACTTTGGATTGTGACGTCAGAGAATGGATTGTGACGTCACAGAATGAATTTTGACGTCACAGAATGGATTGTGACGTGAGGGGATTGTGACGTCACACTTTGGATTGTGACGTCAGAGAATGGATTGTGACGTTACAGAAGGGATTGTGACATCATCGAATGGATTGTGACGCGAGGGGTTTGTGATGTCACACTTTGGATTGTGATGTCACAGAATGTATTGTGACGTCGCAGAATGGATTGGTGGGTCTCAGACTGGATTGTGACGTCACAGAATGCATTGTGACGTCACAGAATGGATTGTGATGTCACAGAAGGGATTGTGACATCATCGAATGTATTGTGATGTGAGGGGTTTGTGATGTCACACTTTGGATTGTGACGTCAGAGAATGTATTGTGACGTCACAGAATGCATTGGTGGGTGTCAGACTGGATTGTGACGTCACAGAATGCATTGTGACGTCACAGAATGCATTGTGACGTCTCAGAATGGATTGTGACGTCACAGAATGGATTGTGGCGCGAGGGGATTGTGACGTCAAACTTTGGATTGTGACGTCAGAGAATGTAATTGTGACGTCACAGAATGGATTGTGGGGTGTCAGATTGGATTGTGACGTCACAGAATTCATTGTGATGTCACAGAATGTATTGTGATGTCACAGAAGGAATTGTGACATCATCGAATGGATTGTGACGCGAGGGGATTGTGACGTCACACTTTGGATTGTGACGTCACAGAATGCATTGTGACGTCACAGAATGGATTGTGGGGTGTCAGAATGGATTCTGACGTCACACTTTGGATTGTGACGTCACAGAATGCATTGTGATGTCACAGAATGCATTGTGGGGTGTCAGAATGTATTGTGACGTCACAGAATGCATTGTGACGTCACACTTTGGATTGTGACGTCACAGAATGCATTGTGACGTCACAGAATGGATTGTGACGTCACACTTTGGATTGTGACGTCACAGAATGTATTGTGACGTCACAGAATGCATTGTGACGTCACAGAATGGATTGTGGGGTGTCAGACTGGATTGTGACGTCACAGAATGCATTGTGACGTCTCAGAATGTATTGTGACGTCACAGAATGGATTTTGACGCGAGGGGATTGTGACGTCATACTTTGCATTGTGACATCACAGAATGCATTGTGACGTCACAGAATATATTGTGGGGTGTCAGACTGGATTGTGACGTCACAGAATGCATTGTGATGTCACAGAATGGATTGTGATGTCACAGAAGGGATTGTGACATTATCGAATGGATTGTGACGCGAGGGGGTTGTGACATCACACTTTGGATTGTGACGTCACAGAATGCATTGTGACGTCACAGAATGGATTGTGGGGTGTCAGACTGGATTGTGACGTCACAGAATCCATTGTGACGTCATAGCATGGATTGTGACGTCACAGAATGGATTGTGACGTCACAGAAGGGATTTTGACGCGAGGGGATTGTGACGTCACACTTTGGATTGTGACGTCACAGAATGCATTGTGACGTCACAGAATGGATTGTGGGGTGTCAGACTGGATTGTGACGTCACAGAATGCATTGTGACGTCACAGAAGGGATTGTGATGTCACAGAAGGGATTGTGACATCATCGAATGTATTGTGACGCGAGGGGTTTGTGATGTCACACTTTGGATTGTGACGTCAGAGAATGTAATTGTGACGTCACAGAATGCATTGTTGGGTGTCAGACTGGATTGTGACGTCACAGAATGCATTGTGACGTCATAGAACGGATTGTGATGTCACAGAAGGGATTATGACATCACAGAATGGATTGTGACGCGAGGGGATTGTGACGTCACACTTTGGATTGTGACGTCACAGAATGCATTGTGACGTCACAGAATGGATTGTGGGGTGTCAGAATGGATTGTGACGTCACACTTTGGATTGTGACGTCACAGAATGCATTGTGACGTCACAGAATGGATTGTGGGGTGTCAGAATGGATTGTGACGTCACACTTTGGATTGTGACGTCACAGAATGCATTGTGACTTCACAGAATGTATTGTGGTGTGTCAGAATGGATTCTGACGTCACACTTGGGATTGTGACGTCACACTTTGGATTGTGACGTCACAGAACGCATTGTGACGTCACAGAATGTATTGTGGGGTGTCAGACTGGATTGTGACGTCACAGAAGGGATTGTGACGTCACAGAAGGGATTGTGACGTCACAGAATGGATTGTGACGTCACAGAATGGATTGTGACGCGAGGGGATTGTGACGTCACACTTTGGATTGTGACGTCACAGAATGCATTGTGACGTCACAGAATGGATTGTGACGCGAGGGGATTGTGACGTCACACTTTGGATTGTGACCTCACAGAATGCATTGTGACGTCACAGAATGGATTGTGGGGTGTCAGACTGGATTGTGACGTCACAGAATGCATTGTGACGTCATAGAATGTATTGTGACGTCACAGAATGGATTTTGACGCGAGGGGATTGTGACGTCATACTTTGCATTGTGACATCACAGAATGCATTGTGACGTCACAGAATGTATTGTGGGGTGTCAGACTGGATTGTGACGTCACAGAATGCATTGTGATGTCACAGAATGGATTGTGATGTCACAGAAGGGATTGTGACATTATCGAATGGATTGTGACGCGAGGGGGTTGTGACATCACACTTTGGATTGTGACGTCACAGAATGCATTGTGACGTCACAGAATGGATTGTGGGGTGTCAGACTGGATTGTGACGTCACAGAATCCATTGTGACGTCATAGCATGGATTGTGACGTCACAGAATGGATTGTGACGTCACAGAAGGGATTTTGACGCGAGGGGATTGTGACGTCACACTTTGGATTGTGACGTCACAGAATGCATTGTGACGTCACAGAATGGATTGTGGGGTGTCAGACTGGATTGTGACGTCACAGAATGCATTGTGACGTCATAGAACGGATTGTGATGTCACAGAAGGGATTATGACATCACAGAATGGATTGTGACGCGAGGGGATTGTGACGTCACACTTTGGATTGTGACGTCACAGAATGCATTGTGACGTCACAGAATGGATTGTGGGGTGTCAGAATGGATTTTGACGTCACACTTTGGATTGTGACCTCACAGAATGCATTGTGACGTCACAGAATGGATTGTGGGGTGTCAGAATGGATTGTGACGTCACACTTTGGATTGTGACGTCACAGAATGCATTGTGACTTCACAGAATGTATTGTGGTGTGTCAGAATGGATTCTGACGTCACACTTGGGATTGTGACGTCACACTTTGGATTGTGACGTCACAGAACGCATTGTGACGTCACAGAATGTATTGTGGGGTGTCAGACTGGATTGTGACGTCACAGAATGTATTGTGACGTCACAGAAGGGATTGTGACGTCACAGAAGGGATTGTGACGTCACAGAATGGATTGTGACGCGAGGGGATTGTGACGTCACACTTTGGATTGTGACGTCACAGAATGCATTGTGACGTCACAGAATGGATTGTGACGCGAGGGGATTGTGACGTCACACTTTGGATTGTGACCTCACAGAATGCATTGTGACGTCACAGAATGGATTGTGGGGTGTCAGACTGGATTGTGACGTCACAGAATGCATTGTGACGTCATAGAATGGATTGTGACGTCACAGAATGGATTATGACATCACAGAATGGATTGTGACGCGAGTGGATTGTGACGTCACACTTAGGATTGTGACGTCACAGAATGGATTGGGGGTGTAAGAATGGATTGTGACGTCACTCTTTGGATTGTGACGTCACAGAATGTATTGTGACGTCACAGAATGGATTGTGGGGTGTCAGAATGGATTGTGACGTCACACTTTGGATTGTGACGTCACAGAATGCATTGTGACGTCTCAGAATGCATTGTGGTGTGTCAGAATGGATTGTGACGTCACAGAATATATTGTGACGTCACACTTTGGATTGTGACGTCACAGAATGCATTGTGGTGTGTCAGAATGGATTGTGACGTCACACTTTGGATTGTGACGTCACAGAATGCATTGTGACTTCACAGAATGTATTGTGGGGTGTCAGAATGGATTCTGACGTCACACTTGGGATTGTGACGTCACACTTTGGATTGTGACGTCACAGAACGCATTGTGACGTCACAGAATGTATTGTGGGGTGTCAGACTGGATTGTGACGTCACAGAATGCATTGTGACGTCAAAGAATGCATTGTGACGTCTCAGAATGGATTGTGACGTCACAGAATGGATTGTGACGTCACAGAATGCATTGTGACGCGTTTGGATTGTGACGTCACACTTTGGATTGTGACCTCACAGAATGCATTGTGACGTCACAGAATGGATTGTGGGGTGTCAGAGTGGATTGTGACGTCACATAATGCATTGTGACGTCACAGAAGGGATTGTGACGTCACAGAATGCATTGTGACATCACAGAATGGATTCTGATGCGAGGGGATTGTGACGTCACACTTTGGATTGTGACGTCACAGAATGGATTGTGACGTCACAGAATGAATTTTGACGTCACAGAATGGATTGTGACGTGAGGGGATTGTGACGTCACACTTTGGATTGTGACGTCACAGAATGGATTCTGACGTTACAGAAGGGATTGTGACATCATCGAATGGATTGTGACGCGAGGGGTTTGTGATGTCACACTTTGGATTGTGATGTCACAGAATGTATTGTGACGTCGCAGAATGGATTGGTGGGTCTCAGACTGGATTGTCACGTCACAGAATCCATTGTGACGTCATAGCATGGATTGTGACGTCACAGAATGGATTGTGACGTCACAGAATGGATTGTGACGCGCGGGGATTGTGACGTCACACTTTGGATTGTGACGTCACAGAATGCATTGTGACGTCACAGAATGGATTGTGGGGTGTCAGACTGGATTGTGACGTCACAGAATGCATTGTGACGTCACAGAATGGATTGTGATGTCACAGAAGGGATTGTGACATCATCGAATGTATTGTGATGTGAGGGGTTTGTGATGTCACACTTTGGATTGTGACGTCAGAGAATGTATTGTGACGTCACAGAATGCATTGGTGGGTGTCAGACTGGATTGTGACGTCACAGAATGCATTGTGACGTCACAGAATGCATTGTGACGTCTCAGAATGTATTGTGACGTCACAGAATGGATTGTGGCGCGAGGGGATTGTGACGTCACACTTTGGATTGTGACGTCACAGAATGCATTGTGACGTCACAGAATGGATTGTGGGGTGTCAGATTGGATTGTGACGTCACAGAATTCAGTGTGATGTCACAGAATGTATTGTGATGTCACAGAAGGAATTGTGACATCATCGAATGGATTGTGACGCGAGGGGATTGTGACGTCACACTTTGGATTGTGACGTCACAGAATGCATTGTCACTTCACAGAATGGATTGTGGGGTGTCAGAATGGATTCTGACGTCACACTTTGGATTGTGACATCACAGAATGCATTGTGACGTCACAGAATGGATTGTGATGCGAGGGGATTGTGACGTCACACTTTGGATTGTGACGTCAGAGAATGGATTGTGACGTCACAGAATGAATTTTGACGTCACAGAATGGATTGTGACGTGAGGGGATTGTGACGTCACACTTTGGATTGTGACGTCAGAGAATGGATTGTGACGTTACAGAAGGGATTGTGACATCATCGAATGGATTGTGACGCGAGGGGTTTGTGATGTCACACTTTGGATTGTGATGTCACAGAATGTATTGTGACGTCGCAGAATGGATTGGTGGGTCTCAGACTGGATTGTGACGTCACAGAATGCATTGTGACGTCACAGAATGGATTGTGATGTCACAGAAGGGATTGTGACATCATCGAATGTATTGTGATGTGAGGGGTTTGTGATGTCACACTTTGGATTGTGACGTCAGAGAATGTATTGTGACGTCACAGAATGCATTGGTGGGTGTCAGACTGGATTGTGACGTCACAGAATGCATTGTGACGTCACAGAATGCATTGTGACGTCTCAGAATGGATTGTGACGTCACAGAATGGATTGTGGCGCGAGGGGATTGTGACGTCAAACTTTGGATTGTGACGTCAGAGAATGTAATTGTGACGTCACAGAATGGATTGTGGGGTGTCAGATTGGATTGTGACGTCACAGAATTCATTGTGATGTCACAGAATGTATTGTGATGTCACAGAAGGAATTGTGACATCATCGAATGGATTGTGACGCGAGGGGATTGTGACGTCACACTTTGGATTGTGACGTCACAGAATGCATTGTGACGTCACAGAATGGATTGTGGGGTGTCAGAATGGATTCTGACGTCACACTTTGGATTGTGACGTCACAGAATGCATTGTGGGGTGTCAGAATGTATTGTGACGTCACAGAATGCATTGTGACGTCACACTTTGGATTGTGACGTCACAGAATGCATTGTGACGTCACAGAATGGATTGTGACGTCACAGAATGGATTGTGACGTCACACTTTGGATTGTGACGTCACAGAATGGATTGTGACGTCACAGAATGCATTGTGACGTCACAGAATGGATTGTGGGGTGTCAGACTGGATTGTGACGTCACAGAATGCATTGTGACGTCTCAGAATGTATTGTGACGTCACAGAATGGATTTTGACGCGAGGGGATTGTGACGTCATACTTTGCATTGTGACATCACAGAATGCATTGTGACGTCACAGAATGTATTGTGGGGTGTCAGACTGGATTGTGACGTCACAGAATGCATTGTGATGTCACAGAATGGATTGTGATGTCACAGAAGGGATTGTGACATTATCGAATGGATTGTGACGCGAGGGGGTTGTGACATCACACTTTGGATTGTGACGTCACAGAATGCATTGTGACGTCACAGAATGGATTGTGGGGTGTCAGACTGGATTGTGACGTCACAGAATCCATTGTGACGTCATAGCATGGATTGTGACGTCACAGAATGGATTGTGACGTCACAGAAGGGATTTTGACGCGAGGGGATTGTGACGTCACACTTTGGATTGTGACGTCACAGAATGCATTGTGACGTCACAGAATGGATTGTGGGGTGTCAGACTGGATTGTGACGTCACAGAATGCATTGTGACGTCACAGAAGGGATTGTGATGTCACAGAAGGGATTGTGACATCATCGAATGTATTGTGACGCGAGGGGTTTGTGATGTCACACTTTGGATTGTGACGTCAGAGAATGTAATTGTGACGTCACAGAATGCATTGTTGGGTGTCAGACTGGATTGTGACGTCACAGAATGCATTGTGACGTCATAGAACGGATTGTGATGTCACAGAAGGGATTATGACATCACAGAATGGATTGTGACGCGAGGGGATTGTGACGTCACACTTTGGATTGTGACGTCACAGAATGCATTGTGACGTCACAGAATGGATTGTGGGGTGTCAGAATGGATTGTGACGTCACACTTTGGATTGTGACGTCACAGAATGCATTGTGACGTCACAGAATGGATTGTGGGGTGTCAGAATGGATTGTGACGTCACACTTTGGATTGTGACGTCACAGAATGCATTGTGACTTCACAGAATGTATTGTGGTGTGTCAGAATGGATTCTGACGTCACACTTGGGATTGTGACGTCACACTTTGGATTGTGACGTCACAGAACGCATTGTGACGTCACAGAATGTATTGTGGGGTGTCAGACTGGATTGTGACGTCACAGAAGGGATTGTGACGTCACAGAAGGGATTGTGACGTCACAGAATGGATTGTGACGTCACAGAATGGATTGTGACGCGAGGGGATTGTGACGTCACACTTTGGATTGTGACGTCACAGAATGGATTGTGACGTCACAGAATGGATTGTGACGCGAGGGGATTGTGACGTCACACTTTGGATTGTGACCTCACAGAATGCATTGTGACGTCACAGAATGGATTGTGGGGTGTCAGACTGGATTGTGACGTCACAGAATGCATTGTGACGTCATAGAATGTATTGTGACGTCACAGAATGGATTTTGACGCGAGGGGATTGTGACGTCATACTTTGCATTGTGACATCACAGAATGCATTGTGACGTCACAGAATGTATTGTGGGGTGTCAGACTGGATTGTGACGTCACAGAATGCATTGTGATGTCACAGAATGGATTGTGATGTCACAGAAGGGATTGTGACATTATCGAATGGATTGTGACGCGAGGGGGTTGTGACATCACACTTTGGATTGTGACGTCACAGAATGCATTGTGACGTCACAGAATGGATTGTGGGGTGTCAGACTGGATTGTGACGTCACAGAATCCATTGTGACGTCATAGCATGGATTGTGACGTCACAGAATGGATTGTGACGTCACAGAAGGGATTTTGACGCGAGGGGATTGTGACGTCACACTTTGGATTGTGACGTCACAGAATGCATTGTGACGTCACAGAATGGATTGTGGGGTGTCAGACTGGATTGTGACGTCACAGAATGCATTGTGACGTCATAGAACGGATTGTGATGTCACAGAAGGGATTATGACATCACAGAATGGATTGTGACGCGAGGGGATTGTGACGTCACACTTTGGATTGTGACGTCACAGAATGCATTGTGACGTCACAGAATGGATTGTGGGGTGTCAGAATGGATTTTGACGTCACACTTTGGATTGTGACCTCACAGAATGCATTGTGACGTCACAGAATGGATTGTGGGGTGTCAGAATGGATTGTGACGTCACACTTTGGATTGTGACGTCACAGAATGCATTGTGACTTCACAGAATGTATTGTGGTGTGTCAGAATGGATTCTGACGTCACACTTGGGATTGTGACGTCACACTTTGGATTGTGACGTCACAGAACGCATTGTGACGTCACAGAATGTATTGTGGGGTGTCAGACTGGATTGTGACGTCACAGAATGTATTGTGACGTCACAGAAGGGATTGTGACGTCACAGAAGGGATTGTGACGTCACAGAATGGATTGTGACGCGAGGGGATTGTGACGTCACACTTTGGATTGTGACGTCACAGAATGCATTGTGACGTCACAGAATGGATTGTGACGCGAGGGGATTGTGACGTCACACTTTGGATTGTGACCTCACAGAATGCATTGTGACGTCACAGAATGGATTGTGGGGTGTCAGACTGGATTGTGACGTCACAGAATGCATTGTGACGTCATAGAATGGATTGTGACGTCACAGAATGGATTATGACATCACAGAATGGATTGTGACGCGAGTGGATTGTGACGTCACACTTAGGATTGTGACGTCACAGAATGGATTGGGGGTGTAAGAATGGATTGTGACGTCACTCTTTGGATTGTGACGTCACAGAATGTATTGTGACGTCACAGAATGGATTGTGGGGTGTCAGAATGGATTGTGACGTCACACTTTGGATTGTGACGTCACAGAATGCATTGTGACGTCTCAGAATGCATTGTGGTGTGTCAGAATGGATTGTGACGTCACAGAATATATTGTGACGTCACACTTTGGATTGTGACGTCACAGAATGCATTGTGGTGTGTCAGAATGGATTGTGACGTCACACTTTGGATTGTGACGTCACAGAATGCATTGTGACTTCACAGAATGTATTGTGGGGTGTCAGAATGGATTCTGACGTCACACTTGGGATTGTGACGTCACACTTTGGATTGTGACGTCACAGAACGCATTGTGACGTCACAGAATGTATTGTGGGGTGTCAGACTGGATTGTGACGTCACAGAATGCATTGTGACGTCAAAGAATGCATTGTGACGTCTCAGAATGGATTGTGACGTCACAGAATGGATTGTGACGTCACAGAATGGATTGTGACGTCACAGAATGCATTGTGACGCGTTTGGATTGTGACGTCACACTTTGGATTGTGACCTCACAGAATGCATTGTGACGTCACAGAATGGATTGTGGGGTGTCAGAGTGGATTGTGACGTCACATAATGCATTGTGACGTCACAGAAGGGATTGTGACGTCACAGAATGCATTGTGACATCACAGAATGGATTCTGATGCGAGGGGATTGTGACGTCACACTTTGGATTGTGACGTCACAGAATGGATTGTGACGTCACAGAATGAATTTTGACGTCACAGAATGGATTGTGACGTGAGGGGATTGTGACGTCACACTTTGGATTGTGACGTCACAGAATGGATTCTGACGTTACAGAAGGGATTGTGACATCATCGAATGGATTGTGACGCGAGGGGTTTGTGATGTCACACTTTGGATTGTGATGTCACAGAATGTATTGTGACGTCGCAGAATGGATTGGTGGGTCTCAGACTGGATTGTCACGTCACAGAATCCATTGTGACGTCATAGCATGGATTGTGATGTCACAGAATGGATTGTGACGTCACAGAATGGATTGTGACGCGCGGGGATTGTGACGTCACACTTTGGATTGTGACGTCACAGAATGCATTGTGACGTCACAGAATGGATTGTGGGGTGTCAGACTGGATTGTGACGTCACAGAATGCATTGTGACGTCACAGAATGGATTGTGATGTCACAGAAGGGATTGTGACATCATCGAATGTATTGTGATGTGAGGGGTTTGTGATGTCACACTTTGGATTGTGACGTCAGAGAATGTATTGTGACGTCACAGAATGCATTGGTGGGTGTCAGACTGGATTGTGACGTCACAGAATGCATTGTGACGTCACAGAATGCATTGTGACGTCTCAGAATGTATTGTGACGTCACAGAATGGATTGTGGCGCGAGGGGATTGTGACGTCACACTTTGGATTGTGACGTCACAGAATGCATTGTGACGTCACAGAATGGATTGTGGGGTGTCAGATTGGATTGTGACGTCACAGAATTCATTGTGATGTCACAGAATGTATTGTGATGTCACAGAAGGAATTGTGACATCATCGAATGGATTGTGACGCGAGGGGATTGTGACGTCACACTTTGGATTGTGACGTCACAGAATGCATTGTCACTTCACAGAATGGATTGTGGGGTGTCAGAATGGATTCTGACGTCACACTTTGGATTGTGACGTCACAGAATGCATTGTGACTTCACAGAATGTATTGTGTTGTGTCAGAATGGATTGTGACGTCACAGAATGCATTGTGACGTCACACTTTGGATTGTGACGTCACAGAATGCATTGTGACGTCACAGAATGCATTGTGACGTCACACTTTGGATTGTGACGTCACAGAATGCATTGTGACGTCACAGAATGGATTGTGGGCTGTCAGACTGGATTGTGACGTCACAGAATGCATTGTGACGTCAAAGAATGCATTGTGGTGTGTCAGAATGGATTGTGACGTCACAGAATGCATTGTGACGTCACAGAATGGATTGTGACGTCACAGAATGCATTGTGACGCGTTTGGATTGTGACGTCACACTTTGGATTGTGACGTCACAGAATGCATTGTGACTTCACAGAATGGATTGTGGAGTGTCAGAATGGATTCTGACGTCACACTTTGGATTGTGACGTCACAGAATGCATTGTGACTTCACAGAATGTATTGTGTTGTGTCAGAATGGATTGTGACGTCACAGAATGCATTGTGACGTCACACTTTGGATTGTGACGTCACAGAATGCATTGTGACGTCACAGAATGCATTGTGACGTCAAAGAATGCATTGTGGTGTGTCAGAATGGATTGTGACGTCACAGAATGCATTGTGACGTCACAGAATGGATTGTGACGTCACAGAATGCATTGTGACGCGTTTGGATTGTGACGTCACACTTTGGATTGTGACCTCACAGAATGCATTGTGACGTCACAGAATGGATTGTGGGGTGTCAGAGTGGATTGTGACGTCACATAATGCATTGTGACGTCACAGAAGGGATTGTGACGTCACAGAATGCATTGTGACATCACAGAATGGATTCTGATGCGAGGGGATTGTGACGTCACACTTTGGATTGTGACGTCACAGAATGGATTGTGACGTCACAGAATGAATTTTGACGTCACAGAATGGATTGTGACGTGAGGGGATTGTGACGTCACACTTTGGATTGTGACGTCAGAGAATGGATTGTGACGTTACAGAAGGGATTGTGACATCATCGAATGGATTGTGACGCGAGGGGGTTGTGATGTCACACTTTGGATTGTGATGTCACAGAATGTATTGTGACGTCGCAGAATGGATTGGTGTGTCTCAGACTGGATTGTCACGTCACAGAATCCATTGTGACGTCATAGCATGGATTGTGACGTCACAGAATGGATTGTGACGTCACAGAATGGATTTTGACGCGCGGGGATTGTGACGTCACACTTTGGATTGTGACGTCACAGAATGCATTGTGACGTCACAGAATGGATTGTGGGGTGTCAGACTGGATTGTGACGTCACAGAATGCATTGTGACGTCACAGAATGGATTGTGATGTCACAGAAGGGATTGTGACATCATCGAATGTATTGTGATGTGAGGGGTTTGTGATGTCACACTTTGGATTGTGATGTCAGAGAATGTATTGTGACGTCACAGAATGCATTGGTGGGTGTCAGACTGGATTGTGACGTCACAGAATGCATTGTGACGTCACAGAATGCATTGTGACGTCTCAGAATGTATTGTGACGTCACAGAATGGATTGTGGCGCGAGGGGATTGTGACGTCACACTTTGGATTGTGACGTCACAGAATGCATTGTGACGTCACAGAATGGATTGTGGGGTGTCAGATTGGATTGTGACGTCACAGAATTCATTGTGATGTCACAGAATGTATTGTGATGTCACAGAAGGAATTGTGACATCATCGAATGGATTGTGACGCGAGGGGATTGTGACGTCACACTTTGGATTGTGACGTCACAGAATGCATTGTGACTTCACAGAATGGATTGTGGGGTGTCAGAATGGATTCTGACGTCACACTTTGGATTGTGACGTCACAGAATGCATTGTGACTTCACAGAATGTATTGTGTTGTGTCAGAATGGATTGTGACGTCACAGAATGCATTGTGACGTCACACTTTGGATTGTGACGTCACAGAATGCATTGTGACGTCACAGAATGCATTGTGACGTCACACTTTGGATTGTGACGTCACAGAATGCATTGTGACGTCACAGAATGTATTGTGGGGTGTCAGACTGGATTGTGACGTCACAGAATCCATTGTGACGTCATAGCATGGATTGTGACGTCACAGAATGGATTGTGACGTCACAGAAGGGATTTTGACGCGAGGGGATTGTGACGTCACACTTTGGATTGTGACGTCACAGAATG
Organism: Gallinula chloropus; assembly: GCF_964237585.1. Taxonomy (NCBI): domain Eukaryota; kingdom Metazoa; phylum Chordata; class Aves; order Gruiformes; family Rallidae; genus Gallinula; species Gallinula chloropus. The sequence continues at coordinate 564,818 of NW_028168119.1, read as the reverse complement.
CATTGTGACGTCACAGAATGGATTGTGGGGTGTCAGACTGGATTGTGACGTCACAGAATGCATTGTGACGTCACAGAAGGGATTGTGATGTCACAGAAGGGATTGTGACATCATCGAATGTATTGTGACGCGAGGGGTTTGTGATGTCACACTTTGGATTGTGACGTCACAGAATGCATTGTGACGTCACAGACTGGATTGTGACGTCACAGAATGCATTGTGACGTCACAGAATGTATTGTGACGTCACAGAATGCATTGTGACGTCACAGAATGGATTGTGACGTCACAGAATGGATTGTGACGCGAGGGGATTGTGACGTCACACTTTGGATTGTGACGTCACAGAATGCATTGTGACGTCACAGAATGGATTGTGGGGTGTCAGAATGGATTTTGACGTCACACTTTGGATTGTGACCTCACAGAATGCATTGTGACGTCACAGAATGGATTGTGGGGTGTCAGAATGGATTGTGACGTCACACTTTGGATTGTGACGTCACAGAATGCATTGTGACTTCACAGAATGTATTGTGGTGTGTCAGAATGGATTCTGACGTCACACTTGGGATTGTGACGTCACACTTTGGATTGTGACGTCACAGAACGCATTGTGACGTCACAGAATGTATTGTGGGGTGTCAGACTGGATTGTGACGTCACAGAATGTATTGTGACGTCACAGAATGTATTGTGACGTCACAGAAGGGATTGTGACGTCACAGAATGAATTGTGACGCGAGGGGATTGTGACGTCACACTTTGGATTGTGACCTCACAGAATGCATTGTGACGTCACAGAATGGATTGTGGGGTGTCCGACTGGATTGTGACGTCACAGCATGCATTGTGACGTCATAGAATGGATTGTGACGTCACAGAATGGATTATGACATCACAGAATGGATTGTGACGCGAGTGGATTGTGACGTCACACTTAGGATTGTGACGTCACAGAATGGATTGGGGGTGTAAGAATGGATTGTGACGTCACTCTTTGGATTGTGACGTCACAGAATGTATTGTGACGTCACAGAATGGATTGTGGGGTGTCAGAATGGATTGTGACGTCACACTTTGGATTGTGACGTCACAGAATGCATTGTGACGTCTCAGAATGCATTGTGGTGTGTCAGAATGGATTGTGACGTCACAGAATATATTGTGACGTCACACTTTGGATTGTGACGTCACAGAATGCATTGTGGTGTGTCAGAATGGATTGTGACGTCACACTTTGGATTGTGACGTCACAGAATGCATTGTGGCTTCACAGAATGTATTGTGGGGTGTCAGAATGGATTCTGACGTCACACTTGGGATTGTGACGTCACACTTTGGATTGTGACGTCACAGAATGCATTGTGACGTCACAGAATGGATTGTGGGGTGTCAGACTGGATTGTGACGTCACAGAATGCATTGTGACGTCACAGAAGGGATTGTGATGTCACAGAAGGGATTGTGACATCATCGAATGTATTGTGACGCGAGGGGTTTGTGATGTCACACTTTGGATTGTGACGTCAGAGAATGTAATTGTGACGTCACAGAATGCATTGTTGGGTGTCAGACTGGATTGTGACGTCACAGAATGCATTGTGACGTCATAGAACGGATTGTGATGTCACAGAAGGGATTATGACATCACAGAATGGATTGTGACGCGAGGGGATTGTGACGTCACACTTTGGATTGTGACGTCACAGAATGCATTGTGACGTCACAGAATGGATTGTGGGGTGTCAGAATGGATTGTGACGTCACACTTTGGATTGTGACGTCACAGAATGCATTGTGACGTCACAGAATGGATTGTGGGGTGTCAGAATGGATTGTGACGTCACACTTTGGATTGTGACGTCACAGAATGCATTGTGACTTCACAGAATGTATTGTGGTGTGTCAGAATGGATTCTGACGTCACACTTGGGATTGTGACGTCACACTTTGGATTGTGACGTCACAGAACACATTGTGACGTCACAGAATGTATTGTGGGGTGTCAGACTGGATTGTGACGTCACAGAAGGGATTGTGACGTCACAGAATGGATTGTGACGTCACAGAATGGATTGTGACGCGAGGGGATTGTGACGTCACACTTTGGATTGTGACGTCACAGAATGCATTGTGACGTCACAGAATGGATTGTGACGCGAGGGGATTGTGACGTCACACTTTGGATTGTGACCTCACAGAATGCATTGTGACGTCACAGAATGGATTGTGGGGTGTCAGACTGGATTGTGACGTCACAGAATGCATTGTGACGTCATAGAATGTATTGTGACGTCACAGAATGGATTTTGACGCGAGGGGATTGTGACGTCATACTTTGCATTGTGACATCACAGAATGCATTGTGACGTCACAGAATGTATTGTGGGGTGTCAGACTGGATTGTGACGTCACAGAATGCATTGTGATGTCACAGAATGGATTGTGATGTCACAGAAGGGATTGTGACATTATCGAATGGATTGTGACGCGAGGGGGTTGTGACATCACACTTTGGGTTGTGACGTCACAGAATGCATTGTGACGTCACAGAATGGATTGTGGGGTGTCAGACTGGATTGTGACGTCACAGAATCCATTGTGACGTCATAGCATGGATTGTGACGTCACAGAATGGATTGTGACGTCACAGAAGGGATTTTGACGCGAGGGGATTGTGACGTCACACTTTGGATTGTGACGTCACAGAATGCATTGTGACGTCACAGAATGGATTGTGGGGTGTCAGACTGGATTGTGACGTCACAGAATGCATTGTGACGTCATAGAACGGATTGTGATGTCACAGAAGGGATTATGACATCACAGAATGGATTGTGACGCGAGGGGATTGTGACGTCACACTTTGGATTGTGACGTCACAGAATGCATTGTGACGTCACAGAATGGATTGTGGGGTGTCAGAATGGATTTTGACGTCACACTTTGGATTGTGACCTCACAGAATGCATTGTGACGTCACAGAATGGATTGTGGGGTGTCAGAATGGATTGTGACGTCACACTTTGGATTGTGACGTCACAGAATGCATTGTGACTTCACAGAATGTATTGTGGTGTGTCAGAATGGATTCTGACGTCACACTTGGGATTGTGACGTCACACTTTGGATTGTGACGTCACAGAATGCATTGTGACGTCACAGAATGTATTGTGGGGTGTCAGACTGGATTGTGACGTCACAGAATGTATTGTGACGTCACAGAAGGGATTGTGACGTCACAGAAGGGATTGTGACGTCACAGAATGGATTGTGACGCGAGGGGATTGTGACGTCACACTTTGGATTGTGACGTCACAGAATGCATTGTGACGTCACAGAATGGATTGTGACGCGAGGGGATTGTGACGTCACACTTTGGATTGTGACCTCACAGAATGCATTGTGACGTCACAGAATGGATTGTGGGGTGTCAGACTGGATTGTGACGTCACAGAATGCATTGTGACGTCATAGAATGGATTGTGACGTCACAGAATGGATTATGACATCACAGAATGGATTGTGACGCGAGTGGATTGTGACGTCACACTTAGGATTGTGACGTCACAGAATGGATTGGGGGTGTAAGAATGGATTGTGACGTCACTCTTTGGATTGTGACGTCACGGAATGTATTGTGACGTCACAGAATGGATTGTGGGGTGTCAGAATGGATTGTGACGTCACACTTTGGATTGTGACGTCACAGAATGCATTGTGACGTCTCAGAATGCATTGTGGTGTGTCAGAATGGATTGTGACGTCACAGAATATATTGTGACGTCACACTTTGGATTGTGACGTCACAGAATGCATTGTGGTGTGTCAGAATGGATTGTGACGTCACACTTTGGATTGTGACGTCACAGAATGCATTGTGACTTCACAGAATGTATTGTGGGGTGTCAGAATGGATTCTGACGTCACACTTGGGATTGTGACGTCACACTTTGGATTGTGACGTCACAGAACGCATTGTGACGTCACAGAATGTATTGTGGGGTGTCAGACTGGATTGTGACGTCACAGAATGCATTGTGACGTCAAAGAATGCATTGTGACATCTCAGAATGGATTGTGACGTCACAGAATGGATTGTGACGTCACAGAATGGATTGTGACGTCACAGAATGCATTGTGACGCGTTTGGATTGTGACGTCACACTTTGGATTGTGACCTCACAGAATGCATTGTGACGTCACAGAATGGATTGTGGGGTGTCAGAGTGGATTGTGACGTCACATAATGCATTGTGACGTCACAGAAGGGATTGTGACGTCACAGAATGCATTGTGACATCACAGAATGGATTCTGATGCGAGGGGATTGTGACGTCACACTTTGGATTGTGACGTCACAGAATGGATTGTGACGTCACAGAATGAATTTTGACGTCACAGAATGGATTGTGACGTGAGGGGATTGTGACGTCACACTTTGGATTGTGACGTCACAGAATGGATTCTGACGTTACAGAAGGGATTGTGACATCATCGAATGGATTGTGACGCGAGGGGTTTGTGATGTCACACTTTGGATTGTGATGTCACAGAATGTATTGTGACGTCGCAGAATGGATTGGTGGGTCTCAGACTGGATTGTCACGTCACAGAATCCATTGTGACGTCATAGCATGGATTATGACGTCACAGAATGGATTGTGACGTCACAGAATGGATTGTGACGCGCGGGGATTGTGACGTCACACTTTGGATTGTGACGTCACAGAATGCATTGTGACGTCACAGAATGGATTGTGGGGTGTCAGACTGGATTGTGACGTCACAGAATGCATTGTGACGTCACAGAATGGATTGTGATGTCACAGAAGGGATTGTGACATCATCGAATGTATTGTGATGTGAGGGGTTTGTGATGTCACACTTTGGATTGTGACGTCAGAGAATGTATTGTGACGTCACAGAATGCATTGGTGGGTGTCAGACTGGATTGTGACGTCACAGAATGCATTGTGACGTCACAGAATGCATTGTGACGTCTCAGAATGTATTGTGACGTCACAGAATGGATTGTGGCGCGAGGGGATTGTGACGTCACACTTTGGATTGTGACGTCACAGAATGCATTGTGACGTCACAGAATGGATTGTGGGGTGTCAGATTGGATTGTGACGTCACAGAATTCATTGTGATGTCACAGAATGTATTGTGATGTCACAGAAGGAATTGTGACATCATCGAATGGATTGTGACGCGAGGGGATTGTGACGTCACACTTTGGATTGTGACGTCACAGAATGCATTGTCACTTCACAGAATGGATTGTGGGGTGTCAGAATGGATTCTGACGTCACACTTTGGATTGTGACGTCACAGAATGCATTGTGACTTCACAGAATGTATTGTGTTGTGTCAGAATGGATTGTGACGTCACAGAATGCATTGTGACGTCACACTTTGGATTGTGACGTCACAGAATGGATTGTGACGTCACAGAATGCATTGTGACGTCACACTTTGGATTGTGACGTCACAGAATGCATTGTGACGTCACAGAATGGATTGTGGGCTGTCAGACTGGATTGTGACGTCACAGAATGCATTGTGACGTCAAAGAATGCATTGTGGTGTGTCAGAATGGATTGTGACGTCACAGAATGCATTGTGACGTCACAGAATGGATTGTGACGTCACAGAATGCATTGTGACGCGTTTGGATTGTGACGTCACACTTTGGATTGTGACGTCACAGAATGCATTGTGACTTCACAGAATGGATTGTGGAGTGTCAGAATGGATTCTGACGTCACACTTTGGATTGTGACGTCACAGAATGCATTGTGACTTCACAGAATGTATTGTGTTGTGTCAGAATGGATTGTGACGTCACAGAATGCATTGTGACGTCACACTTTGGATTGTGACGTCACAGAATGCATTGTGACGTCACAGAATGCATTGTGACGTCACACTTTGGATTGTGACGTCACAGAATGCATTGTGACGTCACAGAATGGATTGTGGGCTGTCAGACTGGATTGTGACGTCACAGAATGCATTGTGACGTCAAAGAATGCATTGTGGTGTGTCAGAATGGATTGTGACGTCACAGAATGCATTGTGACGTCACAGAATGGATTGTGACGTCACAGAATGCATTGTGACGCGTTTGGATTGTGACGTCACACTTTGGATTGTGACGTCACAGAATGCATTGTGACTTCACAGAATGGATTGTGGAGTGTCAGAATGGATTCTGACGTCACACTTTGGATTGTGACGTCACAGAATGCATTGTGACTTCACAGAATGTATTGTGTTGTGTCAGAATGGATTGTGACGTCACAGAATGCATTGTGACGTCACACTTTGGATTGTGACGTCACAGAATGCATTGTGACGTCACAGAATGCATTGTGACGTCACACTTTGGATTGTGACGTCACAGAACGCATTGTGACGTCACAGAATGTATTGTGGGGTGTCAGACTGGATTGTGACGTCACAGAATGCATTGTGACGTCAAAGAATGCATTGTGGTGTGTCAGAATGGATTGTGACGTCACAGAATGCATTGTGACGTCACAGAATGGATTGTGACGTCACAGAATGCATTGTGACGCGTTTGGATTGTGACGTCACACTTTGGATTGTGACCTCACAGAATGCATTGTGACGTCACAGAATGGATTGTGGGGTGTCAGAGTGGATTGTGACGTCACATAATGCATTGTGACGTCACAGAAGGGATTGTGACGTCACAGAATGCATTGTGACATCACAGAATGGATTCTGATGCGAGGGGATTGTGACGTCACACTTTGGATTGTGACGTCACAGAATGGATTGTGACGTCACAGAATGAATTTTGACGTCACAGAATGGATTGTGACGTGAGGGGATTGTGACGTCACACTTTGGATTGTGACGTCAGAGAATGGATTGTGACGTTACAGAAGGGATTGTGACATCATCGAATGGATTGTGACGCGAGGGGGTTGTGATGTCACACTTTGGATTGTGATGTCACAGAATGTATTGTGACGTCGCAGAATGGATTGGTGTGTCTCAGACTGGATTGTCACGTCACAGAATCCATTGTGACGTCATAGCATGGATTGTGACGTCACAGAATGGATTGTGACGTCACAGAATGGATTTTGACGCGCGGGGATTGTGACGTCACACTTTGGATTGTGACGTCACAGAATGCATTGTGACGTCACAGAATGGATTGTGGGGTGTCAGACTGGATTGTGACGTCACAGAATGCATTGTGACGTCACAGAATGGATTGTGATGTCACAGAAGGGATTGTGACATCATCGAATGTATTGTGACGCGAGGGGTTTGTGATGTCACACTTTGGATTGTGACGTCAGAGAATGTAATTGTGACGTCACAGAATGCATTGTTGGGTGTCAGACTGGATTGTGACGTCACAGAATGCATTGTGACGTCATAGAACGGATTGTGATGTCACAGAAGGGATTATGACATCACAGAATGGATTGTGACGCGAGGGGATTGTGACGTCACACTTTGGATTGTGACGTCACAGAATGCATTGTGACGTCACAGATTGGATTATGGGGTGTCAGAATGGATTGTGACGTCACACTTTGGATTGTGACGTCACAGAATGCATTGTGACGTCACAGAATGGATTGTGGGGTGTCAGAATGGATTGTGACGTCACACTTTGGATTGTGACGTCACAGAATGCATTGTGACTTCACAGAATGTATTGTGGTGTGTCAGAATGGATTCTGACGTCACACTTGGGATTGTGACGTCACACTTTGGATTGTGACGTCACAGAACGCATTGTGACGTCACAGAATGTATTGTGGGGTGTCAGACTGGATTGTGACGTCACAGAAGGGATTGTGACGTCACAGAAGGGATTGTGACGTCACAGAATGGATTGTGACGTCACAGAATGGATTGTGACGCGAGGGGATTGTGACGTCACACTTTGGATTGTGACGTCACAGAATGCATTGTGACGTCACAGAATGGATTGTGACGCGAGGGGATTGTGACGTCACACTTTGGATTGTGACCTCACAGAATGCATTGTGACGTCACAGAATGGATTGTGGGGTGTCAGACTGGATTGTGACGTCACAGAATGCATTGTGACGTCATAGAATGTATTGTGACGTCACAGAATGGATTTTGACGCGAGGGGATTGTGACGTCATACTTTGCATTGTGACATCACAGAATGCATTGTGACGTCACAGAATGTATTGTGGGGTGTCAGACTGGATTGTGACGTCACAGAATGCATTGTGATGTCACAGAATGGATTGTGATGTCACAGAAGGGATTGTGACATTATCGAATGGATTGTGACGCGAGGGGGTTGTGACGTCACACTTTGGATTGTGACGTCACAGAATGCATTGTGACGTCACAGAATGGATTGTGGGGTGTCAGACTGGATTGTGACGTCACAGAATCCATTGTGACGTCATAGCATGGATTGTGACGTCACAGAATGGATTGTGACGTCACAGAAGGGATTTTGACGCGAGGGGATTGTGACGTCACACTTTGGATTGTGACGTCACAGAATGCATTGTGACGTCACAGAATGGATTGTGGGGTGTCAGACTGGATTGTGACGTCACAGAATGCATTGTGACGTCATAGAACGGATTGTGATGTCACAGAAGGGATTATGACATCACAGAATGGATTGTGACGCGAGGGGATTGTGACGTCACACTTTGGATTGTGACGTCACAGAATGCATTGTGACGTCACAGAATGGATTGTGGGGTGTCAGAATGGATTTTGACGTCACACTTTGGATTGTGACCTCACAGAATGCATTGTGACGTCACAGAATGGATTGTGGGGTGTCAGAATGGATTGTGACGTCACACTTTGGATTGTGACGTCACAGAATGCATTGTGACTTCACAGAATGTATTGTGGTGTGTCAGAATGGATTCTGACGTCACACTTGGGATTGTGACGTCACACTTTGGATTGTGACGTCACAGAACGCATTGTGACGTCACAGAATGTATTGTGGGGTGTCAGACTGGATTGTGACGTCACAGAATGTATTGTGACGTCACAGAAGGGATTGTGACGTCACAGAAGGGATTGTGACGTCACAGAATGGATTGTGACGCGAGGGGATTGTGACGTCACACTTTGGATTGTGACGTCACAGAATGCATTGTGACGTCACAGAATGGATTGTGACGCGAGGGGATTGTGACGTCACACTTTGGATTGTGACCTCACAGAATGCATTGTGACGTCACAGAATGGATTGTGGGGTGTCAGACTGGATTGTGACGTCACAGAATGCATTGTGACGTCATAGAATGGATTGTGACGTCACAGAATGGATTATGACATCACAGAATGGATTGTGACGCGAGTGGATTGTGACGTCACACTTAGGATTGTGACGTCACAGAATGGATTGGGGGTGTAAGAATGGATTGTGACGTCACTCTTTGGATTGTGACGTCACAGAATGTATTGTGACGTCACAGAATGGATTGTGGGGTGTCAGAATGGATTGTGACGTCACACTTTGGATTGTGACGTCACAGAATGCATTGTGACGTCTCAGAATGCATTGTGGTGTGTCAGAATGGATTGTGACGTCACAGAATATATTGTGACGTCACACTTTGGATTGTGACGTCACAGAATGCATTGTGGTGTGTCAGAATGGATTGTGACGTCACACTTTGGATTGTGACGTCACAGAATGCATTGTGACTTCACAGAATGTATTGTGGGGTGTCAGAATGGATTCTGACGTCACACTTGGGATTGTGACGTCACACTTTGGATTGTGACGTCACAGAACGCATTGTGACGTCACAGAATGTATTGTGGGGTGTCAGACTGGATTGTGACGTCACAGAATGCATTGTGACGTCAAAGAATGCATTGTGACGTCTCAGAATGGATTGTGACGTCACAGAATGGATTGTGACGTCACAGAATGCATTGTGACGCGTTTGGATTGTGACGTCACACTTTGGATTGTGACCTCACAGAATGCATTGTGACGTCACAGAATGGATTGTGGGGTGTCAGAGTGGATTGTGACGTCACATAATGCATTGTGACGTCACAGAAGGGATTGTGACGTCACAGAATGCATTGTGACATCACAGAATGGATTCTGATGCGAGGGGATTGTGACGTCACACTTTGGATTGTGACGTCACAGAATGCATTGTGACGTCACAGAATGGATTGTGGGCTGTCAGACTGGATTGTGACGTCACAGAATGCATTGTGACGTCAAAGAATGCATTGTGGTGTGTCAGAATGGATTTTGACGTCACAGAATGCATTGTGACGTCACAGAATGGATTGTGACGTCACAGAATGCATTGTGACGCGTTTGGATTGTGACGTCACACTTTGGATTGTGACGTCACAGAATGCATTGTGACTTCACAGAATGGATTGTGGAGTGTCAGAATGGATTCTGACGTCACACTTTGGATTGTGACGTCACAGAATGCATTGTGACTTCACAGAATGTATTGTGTTGTGTCAGAATGGATTGTGACGTCACAGAATGCATTGTGACGTCACACTTTGGATTGTGACGTCACAGAATGCATTGTGACGTCACAGAATGCATTGTGACGTCACACTTTGGATTGTGACGTCACAGAACGCATTGTGACGTCACAGAATGTATTGTGGGGTGTCAGACTGGATTGTGACGTCACAGAATGCATTGTGACGTCAAAGAATGCATTGTGGTGTGTCAGAATGGATTGTGACGTCACAGAATGCATTGTGACGTCACAGAATGGATTGTGACGTCACAGAATGCATTGTGACGCGTTTGGATTGTGACGTCACACTTTGGATTGTGACCTCACAGAATGCATTGTGACGTCACAGAATGGATTGTGGGGTGTCAGAGTGGATTGTGACGTCACATAATGCATTGTGACGTCACAGAAGGGATTGTGACGTCACAGAATGCATTGTGACATCACAGAATGGATTCTGATGCGAGGGGATTGTGACGTCACACTTTGGATTGTGACGTCACAGAATGGATTGTGACGTCACAGAATGAATTTTGACGTCACAGAATGGATTGTGACGTGAGGGGATTGTGACGTCACACTTTGGATTGTGACGTCAGAGAATGGATTGTGACGTTACAGAAGGGATTGTGACATCATCGAATGGATTGTGACGCGAGAGGGTTGTGATGTCACACTTTGGATTGTGATGTCACAGAATGTATTGTGACGTCGCAGAATGGATTGGTGTGTCTCAGACTGGATTGTCACGTCACAGAATCCATTGTGACGTCATAGCATGGATTGTGACGTCACAGAATGGATTGTGACGTCACAGAATGGATTTTGACGCGCGGGGATTGTGACGTCACACTTTGGATTGTGACGTCACAGAATGCATTGTGACGTCACAGAATGGATTGTGGGGTGTCAGACTGGATTGTGACGTCACAGAATGCATTGTGACGTCACAGAATGGATTGTGATGTCACAGAAGGGATTGTGACATCATCGAATGTATTGTGATGTGAGGGGTTTGTGATGTCACACTTTGGATTGTGATGTCAGAGAATGTATTGTGACGTCACAGAATGCATTGGTGGGTGTCAGACTGGATTGTGACGTCACAGAATGCATTGTGACGTCACAGAATGCATTGTGACGTCTCAGAATGTATTGTGACGTCACAGAATGGATTGTGGCGCGAGGGGATTGTGACGTCACACTTTGGATTGTGACGTCACAGAATGCATTGTGACGTCACAGAATGGATTGTGGGGTGTCAGATTGGATTGTGACGTCACAGAATTCATTGTGATGTCACAGAATGTATTGTGATGTCACAGAAGGAATTGTGACATCATCGAATGGATTGTGACGCGAGGGGATTGTGACGTCACACTTTGGATTGTGACGTCACAGAATGCATTGTGACTTCACAGAATGGATTGTGGGGTGTCAGAATGGATTCTGACGTCACACTTTGGATTGTGACGTCACAGAATGCATTGTGACTTCACAGAATGTATTGTGTTGTGTCAGAATGGATTGTGACGTCACAGAATGCATTGTGACGTCACACTTTGGATTGTGACGTCACAGAATGCATTGTGACGTCACAGAATGCATTGTGACGTCACACTTTGGATTGTGACGTCACAGAATGCATTGTGACGTCACAGAATGTATTGTGGGGTGTCAGACTGGATTGTGACGTCACAGAATCCATTGTGACGTCATAGCATGGATTGTGACGTCACAGAATGGATTGTGACGTCACAGAAGGGATTTTGACGCGAGGGGATTGTGACGTCACACTTTGGATTGTGACGTCACAGAATGCATTGTGACGTCACAGAATGGATTGTGGGGTGTCAGACTGGATTGTGACGTCACAGAATGCATTGTGACGTCACAGAAGGGATTGTGATGTCACAGAAGGGATTGTGACATCATCGAATATATTGTGACGCGAGGGGTTTGTGATGTCACACTTTGGATTGTGACGTCACAGAATGCATTGTGACGTCACAGACTGGATTGTGACGTCACAGAATGCATTGTGACGTCACAGAATGTATTGTGACGTCACAGAATGCATTGTGACGTCACAGAATGGATTGTGACGTCACAGAATGGATTGTGACGCGAGGGGATTGTGACGTCACACTTTGGATTGTGACGTCACAGAATGCATTGTGACGTCACAGAATGGATTGTGGGGTGTCAGAATGGATTTTGACGTCACACTTTGGATTGTGACCTCACAGAATGCATTGTGACGTCACAGAATGGATTGTGGGGTGTCAGAATGGATTGTGACGTCACACTTTGGATTGTGACGTCACAGAATGCATTGTGACTTCACAGAATGTATTGTGGTGTGTCAGAATGGATTCTGACGTCACACTTGGGATTGTGACGTCACACTTTGGATTGTGACGTCACAGAACGCATTGTGACGTCACAGAATGTATTGTGGGGTGTCAGACTGGATTGTGACGTCACAGAATGTATTGTGACGTCACAGAATGTATTGTGACGTCACAGAAGGGATTGTGACGTCACAGAATGAATTGTGACGCGAGGGGATTGTGACGTCACACTTTGGATTGTGACCTCACAGAATGCATTGTGACGTCACAGAATGGATTGTGGGGTGTCAGACTGGATTGTGACGTCACAGCATGCATTGTGACGTCATAGAATGGATTGTGACGTCACAGAATGGATTATGACATCACAGAATGGATTGTGACGCGTGTGGATTGTGACGTCACACTTAGGATTGTGACGTCACAGAATGGATTGGGGGTGTAAGAATGGATTGTGACGTCACTCTTTGGATTGTGACGTCACAGAATGTATTGTGACGTCACAGAATGGATTGTGGGGTGTCAGAATGGATTGTGACGTCACACTTTGGATTATGACGTCACAGAATGCATTGTGACGTCTCAGAATGCATTGTGGTTTGTCAGAATGGATTGTGACGTCACAGAATATATTGTGACGTCACACTTTGGATTGTGACGTCACAGAATGCATTGTGGTGTGTCAGAATGGATTGTGACGTCACACTTTGGATTGTGACGTCACAGAATCCATTGTGGCTTCACAGAATGTATTGTGGGGTGTCAGAATGGATTCTGACGTCACACTTGGGATTGTGACGTCACACTTTGGATTGTGACGTCACAGAACGCATTGTGACGTCACAGAATGTATTGTGGGGTGTCAGACTGGATTGTGACGTCACAGAATGCATTGTGACGTCAAAGAATGCATTGTGGTGTGTCAGAATGGATTGTGACGTCACAGAATGCATTGTGACGTCACAGAATGGATTGTGACGTCACAGAATGCATTGTGACGCGTTTGGATTGTGACGTCACACTTTGGATTGTGACCTCACAGAATGCATTGTGACGTCACAGAAGGGATTGTGACGTCACAGAATGCATTGTGACATCACAGAATGGATTCTGATGCGAGGGGATTGTGACGTCACACTTTGGATTGTGACGTCACAGAATGGATTGTGACGTCACAGAATGAATTTTGACGTCACAGAATGGATTGTGACGTGAGGGGATTGTGACGTCACACTTTGGATTGTGACGTCAGAGAATGGATTGTGACGTTACAGAAGGGATTGTGACATCATCGAATGGATTGTGACGCGAGGGGTTTGTGATGTCACACTTTGGATTGTGATGTCACAGAATGTATTGTGACGTCGCAGAATGGATTGGTGTGTCTCAGACTGGATTGTCACGTCACAGAATCCATTGTGACGTCATAGCATGGATTGTGACGTCACAGAATGGATTGTGACGTCACAGAATGGATTTTGACGCGCGGGGATTGTGACGTCACACTTTGGATTGTGACGTCACACTTTGGATTGTGACGTCACAGAATGCATTGTGACGTCACAGAATGGATTGTGGGGTGTCAGACTGGATTGTGACGTCACAGAATGCATTGTGACGTCACAGAAGGGATTGTGATGTCACAGAAGGGATTGTGACATCATCGAATGTATTGTGATGTGAGGGGTTTGTGATGTCACACTTTGGATTGTGACGTCAGAGAATGTATTGTGACGTCACAGAATGCATTGGTGGGTGTCAGACTGGATTGTGACGTCACAGAATGCATTGTGACGTCACAGAATGCATTGTGACGTCTCAGAATGTATTGTGACGTCACAGAATGGATTGTGGCGCGAGGGGATTGTGACGTCACACTTTGGATTGTGACGTCACAGAATGCATTGTGACGTCACAGAATGGATTGTGGGGTGTCAGATTGGATTGTGACGTCACAGAATTCATTGTGATGTCACAGAATGTATTGTGATGTCACAGAAGGAATTGTGACATCATCGAATGGATTGTGACGCGAGGGGATTGTGACGTCACACTTTGGATTGTGACGTCACAGAATGAATTGTGACTTCACAGAATGGATTGTGGGGTGTCAGAATGGATTCTGACGTCACACTTTGGATTGTGACGTCACAGAATGCATTGTGACTTCACAGAATGTATTGTGTTGTGTCAGAATGGATTGTGACGTCACAGAATGCATTGTGACGTCACACTTTGGATTGTGATGTCACAGAATGCATTGTGACGTCACAGAATGCATTGTGACGTCACACTTTGGATTGTGACGTCACAGAATGCATTGTGATGTCACAGAATGGATTGTGGGCTGTCAGACTGGATTGTGACGTCACAGAATGCATTGTGACGTCAAAGAATGCATTGTGGTGTGTCAGAATGGATTGTGACGTCACAGAATGCATTGTGACGTCACAGAATGGATTGTGACGTCACAGAATGCATTGTGACGCGTTTGGATTGTGACGTCACACTTTGGATTGTGACGTCACAGAATGCATTGTGACTTCACAGAATGGATTGTGGAGTGTCAGAATGGATTCTGACGTCACACTTTGGATTGTGACGTCACAGAATGCATTGTGACTTCACAGAATGTATTGTGTTGTGTCAGAATGGATTGTGACGTCACAGAATGCATTGTGACGTCACACTTTGGATTGTGACGTCACAGAATGCATTGTGACGTCACAGAATGCATTGTGACGTCACACTTTGGATTGTGACGTCACAGAACGCATTGTGACGTCACAGAATGTATTGTGGGGTGTCAGACTGGATTGTGACGTCACAGAATGCATTGTGACGTCAAAGAATGCATTGTGGTGTGTCAGAATGGATTGTGACGTCACAGAATGCATTGTGACGTCACAGAATGGATTGTGACGTCACAGAATGCATTGTGACGCGTTTGGATTGTGACGTCACACTTTGGATTGTGACCTCACAGAATGCATTGTGACGTCACTGAATGGATTGGTGGGTGTCAGAGTGGATTGTGACGTCACATAATGCATTGTGACGTCACAGAATGCATTGTGACATCACAGAATGCATTGTGACGTCACAGAATGGATTGTGATGCGAGGGGATTGTGACGTCACACTTTGGATTGTGACGTCAGAGAATGGATTGTGACGTCACAGAATGAATTTTGACGTCACAGAATGGATTGTGACGTGAGGGGATTGTGACGTCACACTTTGGATTGTGACGTCAGAGAATGGATTGTGACGTTACAGAAGGGATTGTGACATCATCGAATGGATTGTGACGCGAGGGGTTTGTGATGTCACACTTTGGATTGTGATGTCACAGAATGTATTGTGACGTCGCAGAATGGATTGGTGGGTCTCAGACTGGATTGTGACGTCACAGAATGCATTGTGACGTCACAGAATGGATTGTGATGTCACAGAAGGGATTGTGACATCATCGAATGTATTGTGATGTGAGGGGTTTGTGATGTCACACTTTGGATTGTGACGTCAGAGAATGTATTGTGACGTCACAGAATGCATTGGTGGGTGTCAGACTGGATTGTGACGTCACAGAATGCATTGTGACGTCACAGAATGCATTGTGACGTCTCAGAATGGATTGTGACGTCACAGAATGGATTGTGGCGCGAGGGGATTGTGACGTCAAACTTTGGATTGTGACGTCAGAGAATGTAATTGTGACGTCACAGAATGGATTGTGGGGTGTCAGATTGGATTGTGACGTCACAGAATTCATTGTGATGTCACAGAATGTATTGTGATGTCACAGAAGGAATTGTGACATCATCGAATGGATTGTGACGCGAGGGGATTGTGACGTCACACTTTGGATTGTGACGTCACAGAATGCATTGTGACGTCACAGAATGGATTGTGGGGTGTCAGAATGGATTCTGACGTCACACTTTGGATTGTGACGTCACAGAATGCATTGTGATGTCACAGAATGCATTGTGGGGTGTCAGAATGTATTGTGACGTCACAGAATGCATTGTGACGTCACACTTTGGATTGTGACGTCACAGAATGCATTGTGACGTCACAGAATGGATTGTGACGTCACACTTTGGATTGTGACGTCACAGAATGTATTGTGACGTCACAGAATGCATTGGTGGGTGTCAGACTGGATTGTGACGTCACAGAATGCATTGTGACGTCACAGAATGCATTGTGACGTCTCAGAATGTATTGTGACGTCACAGAATGGATTGTGGCGTGAGGGTTTGTGACGTCACACTTTGGATTGTGACGTCACAGAATGCATTGTGACGTCACAGAATGGATTGTGGGGTGTCAGATTGGATTGTGACGTCACAGAATGCATTGTGACGTCACAGAAGGGATTGTGATGTCACAGAAGGGATTGTGACATCATCGAATGGATTGTGATGCGAGGGGGTTGTGACGTCACACTTTGGATTGTGACGTCACAGAATGCATTGTGACGTCACAGAATGGATTGTGGGGTGTCAGACTGGATTGTGACGTCACAGAATCCATTGTGACGTCATAGCATGGATTGTGACGTCACAGAATGGATTGTGACGTCACAGAAGGGATTTTGACGCGAGGGGATTGTGACGTCACACTTTGGATTGTGACGTCACAGAATGCATTGTGACGTCACAGAATGGATTGTGGGGTGTCAGACTGGATTGTGACGTCACAGAATGCATTGTGACGTCACAGAAGGGATTGTGATGTCACAGAAGGGATTGTGACATCATCGAATGTATTGTGACGCGAGGGGTTTGTGATGTCACACTTTGGATTGTGACGTCAGAGAATGTAATTGTGACGTCACAGAATGCATTGTTGGGTGTCAGACTGGATTGTGACGTCACAGAATGCATTGTGACGTCATAGAACGGATTGTGATGTCACAGAAGGGATTATGACATCACAGAATGGATTGTGACGCGAGGGGATTGTGACGTCACACTTTGGATTGTGACGTCACAGAATGCATTGTGACGTCACAGAATGGATTGTGGGGTGTCAGAATGGATTGTGACGTCACACTTTGGATTGTGACGTCACAGAATGCATTGTGACGTCACAGAATGGATTGTGGGGTGTCAGAATGGATTGTGACGTCACACTTTGGATTGTGACGTCACAGAATGCATTGTGACTTCACAGAATGTATTGTGGTGTGTCAGAATGGATTCTGACGTCACACTTGGGATTGTGACGTCACACTTTGGATTGTGACGTCACAGAACGCATTGTGACGTCACAGAATGTATTGTGGGGTGTCAGACTGGATTGTGACGTCACAGAAGGGATTGTGACGTCACAGAAGGGATTGTGACGTCACAGAATGGATTGTGACGTCACAGAATGGATTGTGACGCGAGGGGATTGTGACGTCACACTTTGGATTGTGACGTCACAGAATGCATTGTGACGTCACAGAATGGATTGTGACGCGAGGGGATTGTGACGTCACACTTTGGATTGTGACCTCACAGAATGCATTGTGACGTCACAGAATGGATTGTGGGGTGTCAGACTGGATTGTGACGTCACAGAATGCATTGTGACGTCATAGAATGTATTGTGACGTCACAGAATGGATTTTGACGCGAGGGGATTGTGACGTCATACTTTGCATTGTGACATCACAGAATGCATTGTGACGTCACAGAATGTATTGTGGGGTGTCAGACTGGATTGTGACGTCACAGAATGCATTGTGATGTCACAGAATGGATTGTGATGTCACAGAAGGGATTGTGACATTATCGAATGGATTGTGACGCGAGGGGGTTGTGACATCACACTTTGGATTGTGACGTCACAGAATGCATTGTGACGTCACAGAATGGATTGTGGGGTGTCAGACTGGATTGTGACGTCACAGAATCCATTGTGACGTCATAGCATGGATTGTGACGTCACAGAATGGATTGTGACGTCACAGAAGGGATTTTGACGCGAGGGGATTGTGACGTCACACTTTGGATTGTGACGTCACAGAATGCATTGTGACGTCACAGAATGGATTGTGGGGTGTCAGACTGGATTGTGACGTCACAGAATGCATTGTGACGTCATAGAACGGATTGTGATGTCACAGAAGGGATTATGACATCACAGAATGGATTGTGACGCGAGGGGATTGTGACGTCACACTTTGGATTGTGACGTCACAGAATGCATTGTGACGTCACAGAATGGATTGTGGGGTGTCAGAATGGATTTTGACGTCACACTTTGGATTGTGACCTCACAGAATGCATTGTGACGTCACAGAATGGATTGTGGGGTGTCAGAATGGATTGTGACGTCACACTTTGGATTGTGACGTCACAGAATGCATTGTGACTTCACAGAATGTATTGTGGTGTGTCAGAATGGATTCTGACGTCACACTTGGGATTGTGACGTCACACTTTGGATTGTGACGTCACAGAACGCATTGTGACGTCACAGAATGTATTGTGGGGTGTCAGACTGGATTGTGACGTCACAGAATGTATTGTGACGTCACAGAAGGGATTGTGACGTCACAGAAGGGATTGTGACGTCACAGAATGGATTGTGACGCGAGGGGATTGTGACGTCACACTTTGGATTGTGACGTCACAGAATGCATTGTGACGTCACAGAATGGATTGTGACGCGAGGGGATTGTGACGTCACACTTTGGATTGTGACCTCACAGAATGCATTGTGACGTCACAGAATGGATTGTGGGGTGTCAGACTGGATTGTGACGTCACAGAATGCATTGTGACGTCATAGAATGGATTGTGACGTCACAGAATGGATTATGACATCACAGAATGGATTGTGACGCGAGTGGATTGTGACGTCACACTTAGGATTGTGACGTCACAGAATGGATTGGGGGTGTAAGAATGGATTGTGACGTCACTCTTTGGATTGTGACGTCACAGAATGTATTGTGACGTCACAGAATGGATTGTGGGGTGTCAGAATGGATTGTGACGTCACACTTTGGATTGTGACGTCACAGAATGCATTGTGACGTCTCAGAATGCATTGTGGTGTGTCAGAATGGATTGTGACGTCACAGAATATATTGTGACGTCACACTTTGGATTGTGACGTCACAGAATGCATTGTGGTGTGTCAGAATGGATTGTGACGTCACACTTTGGATTGTGACGTCACAGAATGCATTGTGACTTCACAGAATGTATTGTGGGGTGTCAGAATGGATTCTGACGTCACACTTGGGATTGTGACGTCACACTTTGGATTGTGACGTCACAGAACGCATTGTGACGTCACAGAATGTATTGTGGGGTGTCAGACTGGATTGTGACGTCACAGAATGCATTGTGACGTCAAAGAATGCATTGTGACGTCTCAGAATGGATTGTGACGTCACAGAATGGATTGTGACGTCACAGAATGCATTGTGACGCGTTTGGATTGTGACGTCACACTTTGGATTGTGACCTCACAGAATGCATTGTGACGTCACAGAATGGATTGTGGGGTGTCAGAGTGGATTGTGACGTCACATAATGCATTGTGACGTCACAGAAGGGATTGTGACGTCACAGAATGCATTGTGACATCACAGAATGGATTCTGATGCGAGGGGATTGTGACGTCACACTTTGGATTGTGACGTCACAGAATGGATTGTGACGTCACAGAATGAATTTTGACGTCACAGAATGGATTGTGACGTGAGGGGATTGTGACGTCACACTTTGGATTGTGACGTCACAGAATGGATTCTGACGTTACAGAAGGGATTGTGACATCATCGAATGGATTGTGACGCGAGGGGTTTGTGATGTCACACTTTGGATTGTGATGTCACAGAATGTATTGTGACGTCGCAGAATGGATTGGTGGGTCTCAGACTGGATTGTCACGTCACAGAATCCATTGTGACGTCATAGCATGGATTGTGACGTCACAGAATGGATTGTGACGTCACAGAATGGATTGTGACGCGCGGGGATTGTGACGTCACACTTTGGATTGTGACGTCACAGAATGCATTGTGACGTCACAGAATGGATTGTGGGGTGTCAGACTGGATTGTGACGTCACAGAATGCATTGTGACGTCACAGAATGGATTGTGATGTCACAGAAGGGATTGTGACATCATCGAATGTATTGTGATGTGAGGGGTTTGTGATGTCACACTTTGGATTGTGACGTCAGAGAATGTATTGTGACGTCACAGAATGCATTGGTGGGTGTCAGACTGGATTGTGACGTCACAGAATGCATTGTGACGTCACAGAATGCATTGTGACGTCTCAGAATGTATTGTGACGTCACAGAATGGATTGTGGCGCGAGGGGATTGTGACGTCACACTTTGGATTGTGACGTCACAGAATGCATTGTGACGTCACAGAATGGATTGTGGGGTGTCAGATTGGATTGTGACGTCACAGAATTCAGTGTGATGTCACAGAATGTATTGTGATGTCACAGAAGGAATTGTGACATCATCGAATGGATTGTGACGCGAGGGGATTGTGACGTCACACTTTGGATTGTGACGTCACAGAATGCATTGTCACTTCACAGAATGGATTGTGGGGTGTCAGAATGGATTCTGACGTCACACTTTGGATTGTGACATCACAGAATGCATTGTGACGTCACAGAATGGATTGTGATGCGAGGGGATTGTGACGTCACACTTTGGATTGTGACGTCAGAGAATGGATTGTGACGTCACAGAATGAATTTTGACGTCACAGAATGGATTGTGACGTGAGGGGATTGTGACGTCACACTTTGGATTGTGACGTCAGAGAATGGATTGTGACGTTACAGAAGGGATTGTGACATCATCGAATGGATTGTGACGCGAGGGGTTTGTGATGTCACACTTTGGATTGTGATGTCACAGAATGTATTGTGACGTCGCAGAATGGATTGGTGGGTCTCAGACTGGATTGTGACGTCACAGAATGCATTGTGACGTCACAGAATGGATTGTGATGTCACAGAAGGGATTGTGACATCATCGAATGTATTGTGATGTGAGGGGTTTGTGATGTCACACTTTGGATTGTGACGTCAGAGAATGTATTGTGACGTCACAGAATGCATTGGTGGGTGTCAGACTGGATTGTGACGTCACAGAATGCATTGTGACGTCACAGAATGCATTGTGACGTCTCAGAATGGATTGTGACGTCACAGAATGGATTGTGGCGCGAGGGGATTGTGACGTCAAACTTTGGATTGTGACGTCAGAGAATGTAATTGTGACGTCACAGAATGGATTGTGGGGTGTCAGATTGGATTGTGACGTCACAGAATTCATTGTGATGTCACAGAATGTATTGTGATGTCACAGAAGGAATTGTGACATCATCGAATGGATTGTGACGCGAGGGGATTGTGACGTCACACTTTGGATTGTGACGTCACAGAATGCATTGTGACGTCACAGAATGGATTGTGGGGTGTCAGAATGGATTCTGACGTCACACTTTGGATTGTGACGTCACAGAATGCATTGTGGGGTGTCAGAATGTATTGTGACGTCACAGAATGCATTGTGACGTCACACTTTGGATTGTGACGTCACAGAATGCATTGTGACGTCACAGAATGGATTGTGACGTCACAGAATGGATTGTGACGTCACACTTTGGATTGTGACGTCACAGAATGGATTGTGACGTCACAGAATGCATTGTGACGTCACAGAATGGATTGTGGGGTGTCAGACTGGATTGTGACGTCACAGAATGCATTGTGACGTCTCAGAATGTATTGTGACGTCACAGAATGGATTTTGACGCGAGGGGATTGTGACGTCATACTTTGCATTGTGACATCACAGAATGCATTGTGACGTCACAGAATGTATTGTGGGGTGTCAGACTGGATTGTGACGTCACAGAATGCATTGTGATGTCACAGAATGGATTGTGATGTCACAGAAGGGATTGTGACATTATCGAATGGATTGTGACGCGAGGGGGTTGTGACATCACACTTTGGATTGTGACGTCACAGAATGCATTGTGACGTCACAGAATGGATTGTGGGGTGTCAGACTGGATTGTGACGTCACAGAATCCATTGTGACGTCATAGCATGGATTGTGACGTCACAGAATGGATTGTGACGTCACAGAAGGGATTTTGACGCGAGGGGATTGTGACGTCACACTTTGGATTGTGACGTCACAGAATGCATTGTGACGTCACAGAATGGATTGTGGGGTGTCAGACTGGATTGTGACGTCACAGAATGCATTGTGACGTCACAGAAGGGATTGTGATGTCACAGAAGGGATTGTGACATCATCGAATGTATTGTGACGCGAGGGGTTTGTGATGTCACACTTTGGATTGTGACGTCAGAGAATGTAATTGTGACGTCACAGAATGCATTGTTGGGTGTCAGACTGGATTGTGACGTCACAGAATGCATTGTGACGTCATAGAACGGATTGTGATGTCACAGAAGGGATTATGACATCACAGAATGGATTGTGACGCGAGGGGATTGTGACGTCACACTTTGGATTGTGACGTCACAGAATGCATTGTGACGTCACAGAATGGATTGTGGGGTGTCAGAATGGATTGTGACGTCACACTTTGGATTGTGACGTCACAGAATGCATTGTGACGTCACAGAATGGATTGTGGGGTGTCAGAATGGATTGTGACGTCACACTTTGGATTGTGACGTCACAGAATGCATTGTGACTTCACAGAATGTATTGTGGTGTGTCAGAATGGATTCTGACGTCACACTTGGGATTGTGACGTCACACTTTGGATTGTGACGTCACAGAACGCATTGTGACGTCACAGAATGTATTGTGGGGTGTCAGACTGGATTGTGACGTCACAGAAGGGATTGTGACGTCACAGAAGGGATTGTGACGTCACAGAATGGATTGTGACGTCACAGAATGGATTGTGACGCGAGGGGATTGTGACGTCACACTTTGGATTGTGACGTCACAGAATGGATTGTGACGTCACAGAATGGATTGTGACGCGAGGGGATTGTGACGTCACACTTTGGATTGTGACCTCACAGAATGCATTGTGACGTCACAGAATGGATTGTGGGGTGTCAGACTGGATTGTGACGTCACAGAATGCATTGTGACGTCATAGAATGTATTGTGACGTCACAGAATGGATTTTGACGCGAGGGGATTGTGACGTCATACTTTGCATTGTGACATCACAGAATGCATTGTGACGTCACAGAATGTATTGTGGGGTGTCAGACTGGATTGTGACGTCACAGAATGCATTGTGATGTCACAGAATGGATTGTGATGTCACAGAAGGGATTGTGACATTATCGAATGGATTGTGACGCGAGGGGGTTGTGACATCACACTTTGGATTGTGACGTCACAGAATGCATTGTGACGTCACAGAATGGATTGTGGGGTGTCAGACTGGATTGTGACGTCACAGAATCCATTGTGACGTCATAGCATGGATTGTGACGTCACAGAATGGATTGTGACGTCACAGAAGGGATTTTGACGCGAGGGGATTGTGACGTCACACTTTGGATTGTGACGTCACAGAATGCATTGTGACGTCACAGAATGGATTGTGGGGTGTCAGACTGGATTGTGACGTCACAGAATGCATTGTGACGTCATAGAACGGATTGTGATGTCACAGAAGGGATTATGACATCACAGAATGGATTGTGACGCGAGGGGATTGTGACGTCACACTTTGGATTGTGACGTCACAGAATGCATTGTGACGTCACAGAATGGATTGTGGGGTGTCAGAATGGATTTTGACGTCACACTTTGGATTGTGACCTCACAGAATGCATTGTGACGTCACAGAATGGATTGTGGGGTGTCAGAATGGATTGTGACGTCACACTTTGGATTGTGACGTCACAGAATGCATTGTGACTTCACAGAATGTATTGTGGTGTGTCAGAATGGATTCTGACGTCACACTTGGGATTGTGACGTCACACTTTGGATTGTGACGTCACAGAACGCATTGTGACGTCACAGAATGTATTGTGGGGTGTCAGACTGGATTGTGACGTCACAGAATGTATTGTGACGTCACAGAAGGGATTGTGACGTCACAGAAGGGATTGTGACGTCACAGAATGGATTGTGACGCGAGGGGATTGTGACGTCACACTTTGGATTGTGACGTCACAGAATGCATTGTGACGTCACAGAATGGATTGTGACGCGAGGGGATTGTGACGTCACACTTTGGATTGTGACCTCACAGAATGCATTGTGACGTCACAGAATGGATTGTGGGGTGTCAGACTGGATTGTGACGTCACAGAATGCATTGTGACGTCATAGAATGGATTGTGACGTCACAGAATGGATTATGACATCACAGAATGGATTGTGACGCGAGTGGATTGTGACGTCACACTTAGGATTGTGACGTCACAGAATGGATTGGGGGTGTAAGAATGGATTGTGACGTCACTCTTTGGATTGTGACGTCACAGAATGTATTGTGACGTCACAGAATGGATTGTGGGGTGTCAGAATGGATTGTGACGTCACACTTTGGATTGTGACGTCACAGAATGCATTGTGACGTCTCAGAATGCATTGTGGTGTGTCAGAATGGATTGTGACGTCACAGAATATATTGTGACGTCACACTTTGGATTGTGACGTCACAGAATGCATTGTGGTGTGTCAGAATGGATTGTGACGTCACACTTTGGATTGTGACGTCACAGAATGCATTGTGACTTCACAGAATGTATTGTGGGGTGTCAGAATGGATTCTGACGTCACACTTGGGATTGTGACGTCACACTTTGGATTGTGACGTCACAGAACGCATTGTGACGTCACAGAATGTATTGTGGGGTGTCAGACTGGATTGTGACGTCACAGAATGCATTGTGACGTCAAAGAATGCATTGTGACGTCTCAGAATGGATTGTGACGTCACAGAATGGATTGTGACGTCACAGAATGGATTGTGACGTCACAGAATGCATTGTGACGCGTTTGGATTGTGACGTCACACTTTGGATTGTGACCTCACAGAATGCATTGTGACGTCACAGAATGGATTGTGGGGTGTCAGAGTGGATTGTGACGTCACATAATGCATTGTGACGTCACAGAAGGGATTGTGACGTCACAGAATGCATTGTGACATCACAGAATGGATTCTGATGCGAGGGGATTGTGACGTCACACTTTGGATTGTGACGTCACAGAATGGATTGTGACGTCACAGAATGAATTTTGACGTCACAGAATGGATTGTGACGTGAGGGGATTGTGACGTCACACTTTGGATTGTGACGTCACAGAATGGATTCTGACGTTACAGAAGGGATTGTGACATCATCGAATGGATTGTGACGCGAGGGGTTTGTGATGTCACACTTTGGATTGTGATGTCACAGAATGTATTGTGACGTCGCAGAATGGATTGGTGGGTCTCAGACTGGATTGTCACGTCACAGAATCCATTGTGACGTCATAGCATGGATTGTGATGTCACAGAATGGATTGTGACGTCACAGAATGGATTGTGACGCGCGGGGATTGTGACGTCACACTTTGGATTGTGACGTCACAGAATGCATTGTGACGTCACAGAATGGATTGTGGGGTGTCAGACTGGATTGTGACGTCACAGAATGCATTGTGACGTCACAGAATGGATTGTGATGTCACAGAAGGGATTGTGACATCATCGAATGTATTGTGATGTGAGGGGTTTGTGATGTCACACTTTGGATTGTGACGTCAGAGAATGTATTGTGACGTCACAGAATGCATTGGTGGGTGTCAGACTGGATTGTGACGTCACAGAATGCATTGTGACGTCACAGAATGCATTGTGACGTCTCAGAATGTATTGTGACGTCACAGAATGGATTGTGGCGCGAGGGGATTGTGACGTCACACTTTGGATTGTGACGTCACAGAATGCATTGTGACGTCACAGAATGGATTGTGGGGTGTCAGATTGGATTGTGACGTCACAGAATTCATTGTGATGTCACAGAATGTATTGTGATGTCACAGAAGGAATTGTGACATCATCGAATGGATTGTGACGCGAGGGGATTGTGACGTCACACTTTGGATTGTGACGTCACAGAATGCATTGTCACTTCACAGAATGGATTGTGGGGTGTCAGAATGGATTCTGACGTCACACTTTGGATTGTGACGTCACAGAATGCATTGTGACTTCACAGAATGTATTGTGTTGTGTCAGAATGGATTGTGACGTCACAGAATGCATTGTGACGTCACACTTTGGATTGTGACGTCACAGAATGCATTGTGACGTCACAGAATGCATTGTGACGTCACACTTTGGATTGTGACGTCACAGAATGCATTGTGACGTCACAGAATGGATTGTGGGCTGTCAGACTGGATTGTGACGTCACAGAATGCATTGTGACGTCAAAGAATGCATTGTGGTGTGTCAGAATGGATTGTGACGTCACAGAATGCATTGTGACGTCACAGAATGGATTGTGACGTCACAGAATGCATTGTGACGCGTTTGGATTGTGACGTCACACTTTGGATTGTGACGTCACAGAATGCATTGTGACTTCACAGAATGGATTGTGGAGTGTCAGAATGGATTCTGACGTCACACTTTGGATTGTGACGTCACAGAATGCATTGTGACTTCACAGAATGTATTGTGTTGTGTCAGAATGGATTGTGACGTCACAGAATGCATTGTGACGTCACACTTTGGATTGTGACGTCACAGAATGCATTGTGACGTCACAGAATGCATTGTGACGTCAAAGAATGCATTGTGGTGTGTCAGAATGGATTGTGACGTCACAGAATGCATTGTGACGTCACAGAATGGATTGTGACGTCACAGAATGCATTGTGACGCGTTTGGATTGTGACGTCACACTTTGGATTGTGACCTCACAGAATGCATTGTGACGTCACAGAATGGATTGTGGGGTGTCAGAGTGGATTGTGACGTCACATAATGCATTGTGACGTCACAGAAGGGATTGTGACGTCACAGAATGCATTGTGACATCACAGAATGGATTCTGATGCGAGGGGATTGTGACGTCACACTTTGGATTGTGACGTCACAGAATGGATTGTGACGTCACAGAATGAATTTTGACGTCACAGAATGGATTGTGACGTGAGGGGATTGTGACGTCACACTTTGGATTGTGACGTCAGAGAATGGATTGTGACGTTACAGAAGGGATTGTGACATCATCGAATGGATTGTGACGCGAGGGGGTTGTGATGTCACACTTTGGATTGTGATGTCACAGAATGTATTGTGACGTCGCAGAATGGATTGGTGTGTCTCAGACTGGATTGTCACGTCACAGAATCCATTGTGACGTCATAGCATGGATTGTGACGTCACAGAATGGATTGTGACGTCACAGAATGGATTTTGACGCGCGGGGATTGTGACGTCACACTTTGGATTGTGACGTCACAGAATGCATTGTGACGTCACAGAATGGATTGTGGGGTGTCAGACTGGATTGTGACGTCACAGAATGCATTGTGACGTCACAGAATGGATTGTGATGTCACAGAAGGGATTGTGACATCATCGAATGTATTGTGATGTGAGGGGTTTGTGATGTCACACTTTGGATTGTGATGTCAGAGAATGTATTGTGACGTCACAGAATGCATTGGTGGGTGTCAGACTGGATTGTGACGTCACAGAATGCATTGTGACGTCACAGAATGCATTGTGACGTCTCAGAATGTATTGTGACGTCACAGAATGGATTGTGGCGCGAGGGGATTGTGACGTCACACTTTGGATTGTGACGTCACAGAATGCATTGTGACGTCACAGAATGGATTGTGGGGTGTCAGATTGGATTGTGACGTCACAGAATTCATTGTGATGTCACAGAATGTATTGTGATGTCACAGAAGGAATTGTGACATCATCGAATGGATTGTGACGCGAGGGGATTGTGACGTCACACTTTGGATTGTGACGTCACAGAATGCATTGTGACTTCACAGAATGGATTGTGGGGTGTCAGAATGGATTCTGACGTCACACTTTGGATTGTGACGTCACAGAATGCATTGTGACTTCACAGAATGTATTGTGTTGTGTCAGAATGGATTGTGACGTCACAGAATGCATTGTGACGTCACACTTTGGATTGTGACGTCACAGAATGCATTGTGACGTCACAGAATGCATTGTGACGTCACACTTTGGATTGTGACGTCACAGAATGCATTGTGACGTCACAGAATGTATTGTGGGGTGTCAGACTGGATTGTGACGTCACAGAATCCATTGTGACGTCATAGCATGGATTGTGACGTCACAGAATGGATTGTGACGTCACAGAAGGGATTTTGACGCGAGGGGATTGTGACGTCACACTTTGGATTGTGACGTCACAGAATGCATTGTGACGTCACAGAATGGATTGTGGGGTGTCAGACTGGATTGTGACGTCACAGAATGCATTGTGACGTCACAGAAGGGATTGTGATGTCACAGAAGGGATTGTGACATCATCGAATGTATTGTGACGCGAGGGGTTTGTGATGTCACACTTTGGATTGTGACGTCACAGAATGCATTGTGACGTCACAGACTGGATTGTGACGTCACAGAATGCATTGTGACGTCACAGAATGTATTGTGACGTCACAGAATGCATTGTGACGTCACAGAATGGATTGTGACGTCACAGAATGGATTGTGACGCGAGGGGATTGTGACGTCACACTTTGGATTGTGACGTCACAGAATGCATTGTGACGTCACAGAATGGATTGTGGGGTGTCAGAATGGATTTTGACGTCACACTTTGGATTGTGACCTCACAGAATGCATTGTGACGTCACAGAATGGATTGTGGGGTGTCAGAATGGATTGTGACGTCACACTTTGGATTGTGACGTCACAGAATGCATTGTGACTTCACAGAATGTATTGTGGTGTGTCAGAATGGATTCTGACGTCACACTTGGGATTGTGACGTCACACTTTGGATTGTGACGTCACAGAACGCATTGTGACGTCACAGAATGTATTGTGGGGTGTCAGACTGGATTGTGACGTCACAGAATGTATTGTGACGTCACAGAATGTATTGTGACGTCACAGAAGGGATTGTGACGTCACAGAATGAATTGTGACGCGAGGGGATTGTGACGTCACACTTTGGATTGTGACCTCACAGAATGCATTGTGACGTCACAGAATGGATTGTGGGGTGTCCGACTGGATTGTGACGTCACAGCATGCATTGTGACGTCATAGAATGGATTGTGACGTCACAGAATGGATTATGACATCACAGAATGGATTGTGACGCGAGTGGATTGTGACGTCACACTTAGGATTGTGACGTCACAGAATGGATTGGGGGTGTAAGAATGGATTGTGACGTCACTCTTTGGATTGTGACGTCACAGAATGTATTGTGACGTCACAGAATGGATTGTGGGGTGTCAGAATGGATTGTGACGTCACACTTTGGATTGTGACGTCACAGAATGCATTGTGACGTCTCAGAATGCATTGTGGTGTGTCAGAATGGATTGTGACGTCACAGAATATATTGTGACGTCACACTTTGGATTGTGACGTCACAGAATGCATTGTGGTGTGTCAGAATGGATTGTGACGTCACACTTTGGATTGTGACGTCACAGAATGCATTGTGGCTTCACAGAATGTATTGTGGGGTGTCAGAATGGATTCTGACGTCACACTTGGGATTGTGACGTCACACTTTGGATTGTGACGTCACAGAATGCATTGTGACGTCACAGAATGGATTGTGGGGTGTCAGACTGGATTGTGACGTCACAGAATGCATTGTGACGTCACAGAAGGGATTGTGATGTCACAGAAGGGATTGTGACATCATCGAATGTATTGTGACGCGAGGGGTTTGTGATGTCACACTTTGGATTGTGACGTCAGAGAATGTAATTGTGACGTCACAGAATGCATTGTTGGGTGTCAGACTGGATTGTGACGTCACAGAATGCATTGTGACGTCATAGAACGGATTGTGATGTCACAGAAGGGATTATGACATCACAGAATGGATTGTGACGCGAGGGGATTGTGACGTCACACTTTGGATTGTGACGTCACAGAATGCATTGTGACGTCACAGAATGGATTGTGGGGTGTCAGAATGGATTGTGACGTCACACTTTGGATTGTGACGTCACAGAATGCATTGTGACGTCACAGAATGGATTGTGGGGTGTCAGAATGGATTGTGACGTCACACTTTGGATTGTGACGTCACAGAATGCATTGTGACTTCACAGAATGTATTGTGGTGTGTCAGAATGGATTCTGACGTCACACTTGGGATTGTGACGTCACACTTTGGATTGTGACGTCACAGAACACATTGTGACGTCACAGAATGTATTGTGGGGTGTCAGACTGGATTGTGACGTCACAGAAGGGATTGTGACGTCACAGAATGGATTGTGACGTCACAGAATGGATTGTGACGCGAGGGGATTGTGACGTCACACTTTGGATTGTGACGTCACAGAATGCATTGTGACGTCACAGAATGGATTGTGACGCGAGGGGATTGTGACGTCACACTTTGGATTGTGACCTCACAGAATGCATTGTGACGTCACAGAATGGATTGTGGGGTGTCAGACTGGATTGTGACGTCACAGAATGCATTGTGACGTCATAGAATGTATTGTGACGTCACAGAATGGATTTTGACGCGAGGGGATTGTGACGTCATACTTTGCATTGTGACATCACAGAATGCATTGTGACGTCACAGAATGTATTGTGGGGTGTCAGACTGGATTGTGACGTCACAGAATGCATTGTGATGTCACAGAATGGATTGTGATGTCACAGAAGGGATTGTGACATTATCGAATGGATTGTGACGCGAGGGGGTTGTGACATCACACTTTGGATTGTGACGTCACAGAATGCATTGTGACGTCACAGAATGGATTGTGGGGTGTCAGACTGGATTGTGACGTCACAGAATCCATTGTGACGTCATAGCATGGATTGTGACGTCACAGAATGGATTGTGACGTCACAGAAGGGATTTTGACGCGAGGGGATTGTGACGTCACACTTTGGATTGTGACGTCACAGAATGCATTGTGACGTCACAGAATGGATTGTGGGGTGTCAGACTGGATTGTGACGTCACAGAATGCATTGTGACGTCATAGAACGGATTGTGATGTCACAGAAGGGATTATGACATCACAGAATGGATTGTGACGCGAGGGGATTGTGACGTCACACTTTGGATTGTGACGTCACAGAATGCATTGTGACGTCACAGAATGGATTGTGGGGTGTCAGAATGGATTTTGACGTCACACTTTGGATTGTGACCTCACAGAATGCATTGTGACGTCACAGAATGGATTGTGGGGTGTCAGAATGGATTGTGACGTCACACTTTGGATTGTGACGTCACAGAATGCATTGTGACTTCACAGAATGTATTGTGGTGTGTCAGAATGGATTCTGACGTCACACTTGGGATTGTGACGTCACACTTTGGATTGTGACGTCACAGAATGCATTGTGACGTCACAGAATGTATTGTGGGGTGTCAGACTGGATTGTGACGTCACAGAATGTATTGTGACGTCACAGAAGGGATTGTGACGTCACAGAAGGGATTGTGACGTCACAGAATGGATTGTGACGCGAGGGGATTGTGACGTCACACTTTGGATTGTGACGTCACAGAATGCATTGTGACGTCACAGAATGGATTGTGACGCGAGGGGATTGTGACGTCACACTTTGGATTGTGACCTCACAGAATGCATTGTGACGTCACAGAATGGATTGTGGGGTGTCAGACTGGATTGTGACGTCACAGAATGCATTGTGACGTCATAGAATGGATTGTGACGTCACAGAATGGATTATGACATCACAGAATGGATTGTGACGCGAGTGGATTGTGACGTCACACTTAGGATTGTGACGTCACAGAATGGATTGGGGGTGTAAGAATGGATTGTGACGTCACTCTTTGGATTGTGACGTCACGGAATGTATTGTGACGTCACAGAATGGATTGTGGGGTGTCAGAATGGATTGTGACGTCACACTTTGGATTGTGACGTCACAGAATGCATTGTGACGTCTCAGAATGCATTGTGGTGTGTCAGAATGGATTGTGACGTCACAGAATATATTGTGACGTCACACTTTGGATTGTGACGTCACAGAATGCATTGTGGTGTGTCAGAATGGATTGTGACGTCACACTTTGGATTGTGACGTCACAGAATGCATTGTGACTTCACAGAATGTATTGTGGGGTGTCAGAATGGATTCTGACGTCACACTTGGGATTGTGACGTCACACTTTGGATTGTGACGTCACAGAACGCATTGTGACGTCACAGAATGTATTGTGGGGTGTCAGACTGGATTGTGACGTCACAGAATGCATTGTGACGTCAAAGAATGCATTGTGACGTCTCAGAATGGATTGTGACGTCACAGAATGGATTGTGACGTCACAGAATGGATTGTGACGTCACAGAATGCATTGTGACGCGTTTGGATTGTGACGTCACACTTTGGATTGTGACCTCACAGAATGCATTGTGACGTCACAGAATGGATTGTGGGGTGTCAGAGTGGATTGTGACGTCACATAATGCATTGTGACGTCACAGAAGGGATTGTGACGTCACAGAATGCATTGTGACATCACAGAATGGATTCTGATGCGAGGGGATTGTGACGTCACACTTTGGATTGTGACGTCACAGAATGGATTGTGACGTCACAGAATGAATTTTGACGTCACAGAATGGATTGTGACGTGAGGGGATTGTGACGTCACACTTTGGATTGTGACGTCACAGAATGGATTCTGACGTTACAGAAGGGATTGTGACATCATCGAATGGATTGTGACGCGAGGGGTTTGTGATGTCACACTTTGGATTGTGATGTCACAGAATGTATTGTGACGTCGCAGAATGGATTGGTGGGTCTCAGACTGGATTGTCACGTCACAGAATCCATTGTGACGTCATAGCATGGATTATGACGTCACAGAATGGATTGTGACGTCACAGAATGGATTGTGACGCGCGGGGATTGTGACGTCACACTTTGGATTGTGACGTCACAGAATGCATTGTGACGTCACAGAATGGATTGTGGGGTGTCAGACTGGATTGTGACGTCACAGAATGCATTGTGACGTCACAGAATGGATTGTGATGTCACAGAAGGGATTGTGACATCATCGAATGTATTGTGATGTGAGGGGTTTGTGATGTCACACTTTGGATTGTGACGTCAGAGAATGTATTGTGACGTCACAGAATGCATTGGTGGGTGTCAGACTGGATTGTGACGTCACAGAATGCATTGTGACGTCACAGAATGCATTGTGACGTCTCAGAATGTATTGTGACGTCACAGAATGGATTGTGGCGCGAGGGGATTGTGACGTCACACTTTGGATTGTGACGTCACAGAATGCATTGTGACGTCACAGAATGGATTGTGGGGTGTCAGATTGGATTGTGACGTCACAGAATTCATTGTGATGTCACAGAATGTATTGTGATGTCACAGAAGGAATTGTGACATCATCGAATGGATTGTGACGCGAGGGGATTGTGACGTCACACTTTGGATTGTGACGTCACAGAATGCATTGTCACTTCACAGAATGGATTGTGGGGTGTCAGAATGGATTCTGACGTCACACTTTGGATTGTGACGTCACAGAATGCATTGTGACTTCACAGAATGTATTGTGTTGTGTCAGAATGGATTGTGACGTCACAGAATGCATTGTGACGTCACACTTTGGATTGTGACGTCACAGAATGGATTGTGACGTCACAGAATGCATTGTGACGTCACACTTTGGATTGTGACGTCACAGAATGCATTGTGACGTCACAGAATGGATTGTGGGCTGTCAGACTGGATTGTGACGTCACAGAATGCATTGTGACGTCAAAGAATGCATTGTGGTGTGTCAGAATGGATTGTGACGTCACAGAATGCATTGTGACGTCACAGAATGGATTGTGACGTCACAGAATGCATTGTGACGCGTTTGGATTGTGACGTCACACTTTGGATTGTGACGTCACAGAATGCATTGTGACTTCACAGAATGGATTGTGGAGTGTCAGAATGGATTCTGACGTCACACTTTGGATTGTGACGTCACAGAATGCATTGTGACTTCACAGAATGTATTGTGTTGTGTCAGAATGGATTGTGACGTCACAGAATGCATTGTGACGTCACACTTTGGATTGTGACGTCACAGAATGCATTGTGACGTCACAGAATGCATTGTGACGTCACACTTTGGATTGTGACGTCACAGAACGCATTGTGACGTCACAGAATGTATTGTGGGGTGTCAGACTGGATTGTGACGTCACAGAATGCATTGTGACGTCAAAGAATGCATTGTGGTGTGTCAGAATGGATTGTGACGTCACAGAATGCATTGTGACGTCACAGAATGGATTGTGACGTCACAGAATGCATTGTGACGCGTTTGGATTGTGACGTCACACTTTGGATTGTGACCTCACAGAATGCATTGTGACGTCACAGAATGGATTGTGGGGTGTCAGAGTGGATTGTGACGTCACATAATGCATTGTGACGTCACAGAAGGGATTGTGACGTCACAGAATGCATTGTGACATCACAGAATGGATTCTGATGCGAGGGGATTGTGACGTCACACTTTGGATTGTGACGTCACAGAATGGATTGTGACGTCACAGAATGAATTTTGACGTCACAGAATGGATTGTGACGTGAGGGGATTGTGACGTCACACTTTGGATTGTGACGTCAGAGAATGGATTGTGACGTTACAGAAGGGATTGTGACATCATCGAATGGATTGTGACGCGAGGGGGTTGTGATGTCACACTTTGGATTGTGATGTCACAGAATGTATTGTGACGTCGCAGAATGGATTGGTGTGTCTCAGACTGGATTGTCACGTCACAGAATCCATTGTGACGTCATAGCATGGATTGTGACGTCACAGAATGGATTGTGACGTCACAGAATGGATTTTGACGCGCGGGGATTGTGACGTCACACTTTGGATTGTGACGTCACAGAATGCATTGTGACGTCACAGAATGGATTGTGGGGTGTCAGACTGGATTGTGACGTCACAGAATGCATTGTGACGTCACAGAATGGATTGTGATGTCACAGAAGGGATTGTGACATCATCGAATGTATTGTGACGCGAGGGGTTTGTGATGTCACACTTTGGATTGTGACGTCAGAGAATGTAATTGTGACGTCACAGAATGCATTGTTGGGTGTCAGACTGGATTGTGACGTCACAGAATGCATTGTGACGTCATAGAACGGATTGTGATGTCACAGAAGGGATTATGACATCACAGAATGGATTGTGACGCGAGGGGATTGTGACGTCACACTTTGGATTGTGACGTCACAGAATGCATTGTGACGTCACAGATTGGATTATGGGGTGTCAGAATGGATTGTGACGTCACACTTTGGATTGTGACGTCACAGAATGCATTGTGACGTCACAGAATGGATTGTGGGGTGTCAGAATGGATTGTGACGTCACACTTTGGATTGTGACGTCACAGAATGCATTGTGACTTCACAGAATGTATTGTGGTGTGTCAGAATGGATTCTGACGTCACACTTGGGATTGTGACGTCACACTTTGGATTGTGACGTCACAGAACGCATTGTGACGTCACAGAATGTATTGTGGGGTGTCAGACTGGATTGTGACGTCACAGAAGGGATTGTGACGTCACAGAAGGGATTGTGACGTCACAGAATGGATTGTGACGTCACAGAATGGATTGTGACGCGAGGGGATTGTGACGTCACACTTTGGATTGTGACGTCACAGAATGCATTGTGACGTCACAGAATGGATTGTGACGCGAGGGGATTGTGACGTCACACTTTGGATTGTGACCTCACAGAATGCATTGTGACGTCACAGAATGGATTGTGGGGTGTCAGACTGGATTGTGACGTCACAGAATGCATTGTGACGTCATAGAATGTATTGTGACGTCACAGAATGGATTTTGACGCGAGGGGATTGTGACGTCATACTTTGCATTGTGACATCACAGAATGCATTGTGACGTCACAGAATGTATTGTGGGGTGTCAGACTGGATTGTGACGTCACAGAATGCATTGTGATGTCACAGAATGGATTGTGATGTCACAGAAGGGATTGTGACATTATCGAATGGATTGTGACGCGAGGGGGTTGTGACGTCACACTTTGGATTGTGACGTCACAGAATGCATTGTGACGTCACAGAATGGATTGTGGGGTGTCAGACTGGATTGTGACGTCACAGAATCCATTGTGACGTCATAGCATGGATTGTGACGTCACAGAATGGATTGTGACGTCACAGAAGGGATTTTGACGCGAGGGGATTGTGACGTCACACTTTGGATTGTGACGTCACAGAATGCATTGTGACGTCACAGAATGGATTGTGGGGTGTCAGACTGGATTGTGACGTCACAGAATGCATTGTGACGTCATAGAACGGATTGTGATGTCACAGAAGGGATTATGACATCACAGAATGGATTGTGACGCGAGGGGATTGTGACGTCACACTTTGGATTGTGACGTCACAGAATGCATTGTGACGTCACAGAATGGATTGTGGGGTGTCAGAATGGATTTTGACGTCACACTTTGGATTGTGACCTCACAGAATGCATTGTGACGTCACAGAATGGATTGTGGGGTGTCAGAATGGATTGTGACGTCACACTTTGGATTGTGACGTCACAGAATGCATTGTGACTTCACAGAATGTATTGTGGTGTGTCAGAATGGATTCTGACGTCACACTTGGGATTGTGACGTCACACTTTGGATTGTGACGTCACAGAACGCATTGTGACGTCACAGAATGTATTGTGGGGTGTCAGACTGGATTGTGACGTCACAGAATGTATTGTGACGTCACAGAAGGGATTGTGACGTCACAGAAGGGATTGTGACGTCACAGAATGGATTGTGACGCGAGGGGATTGTGACGTCACACTTTGGATTGTGACGTCACAGAATGCATTGTGACGTCACAGAATGGATTGTGACGCGAGGGGATTGTGACGTCACACTTTGGATTGTGACCTCACAGAATGCATTGTGACGTCACAGAATGGATTGTGGGGTGTCAGACTGGATTGTGACGTCACAGAATGCATTGTGACGTCATAGAATGGATTGTGACGTCACAGAATGGATTATGACATCACAGAATGGATTGTGACGCGAGTGGATTGTGACGTCACACTTAGGATTGTGACGTCACAGAATGGATTGGGGGTGTAAGAATGGATTGTGACGTCACTCTTTGGATTGTGACGTCACAGAATGTATTGTGACGTCACAGAATGGATTGTGGGGTGTCAGAATGGATTGTGACGTCACACTTTGGATTGTGACGTCACAGAATGCATTGTGACGTCTCAGAATGCATTGTGGTGTGTCAGAATGGATTGTGACGTCACAGAATATATTGTGACGTCACACTTTGGATTGTGACGTCACAGAATGCATTGTGGTGTGTCAGAATGGATTGTGACGTCACACTTTGGATTGTGACGTCACAGAATGCATTGTGACTTCACAGAATGTATTGTGGGGTGTCAGAATGGATTCTGACGTCACACTTGGGATTGTGACGTCACACTTTGGATTGTGACGTCACAGAACGCATTGTGACGTCACAGAATGTATTGTGGGGTGTCAGACTGGATTGTGACGTCACAGAATGCATTGTGACGTCAAAGAATGCATTGTGACGTCTCAGAATGGATTGTGACGTCACAGAATGGATTGTGACGTCACAGAATGCATTGTGACGCGTTTGGATTGTGACGTCACACTTTGGATTGTGACCTCACAGAATGCATTGTGACGTCACAGAATGGATTGTGGGGTGTCAGAGTGGATTGTGACGTCACATAATGCATTGTGACGTCACAGAAGGGATTGTGACGTCACAGAATGCATTGTGACATCACAGAATGGATTCTGATGCGAGGGGATTGTGACGTCACACTTTGGATTGTGACGTCACAGAATGGATTGTGACGTCACAGAATGAATTTTGACGTCACAGAATGGATTGTGACGTGAGGGGATTGTGACGTCACACTTTGGATTGTGACGTCACAGAATGGATTCTGACGTTACAGAAGGGATTGTGACATCATCGAATGGATTGTGACGCGAGGGGTTTGTGATGTCACACTTTGGATTGTGATGTCACAGAATGTATTGTGACGTCGCAGAATGGATTGGTGGGTCTCAGACTGGATTGTCACGTCACAGAATCCATTGTGACGTCATAGCATGGATTGTGACGTCACAGAATGGATTGTGACGTCACAGAATGGATTGTGACGCGCGGGGATTGTGACGTCACACTTTGGATTGTGACGTCACAGAATGCATTGTGACGTCACAGAATGGATTGTGGGGTGTCAGACTGGATTGTGACGTCACAGAATGCATTGTGACGTCACAGAATGGATTGTGATGTCACAGAAGGGATTGTGACATCATCGAATGTATTGTGATGTGAGGGGTTTGTGATGTCACACTTTGGATTGTGACGTCAGAGAATGTATTGTGACGTCACAGAATGCATTGGTGGGTGTCAGACTGGATTGTGACGTCACAGAATGCATTGTGACGTCACAGAATGCATTGTGACGTCTCAGAATGTATTGTGACGTCACAGAATGGATTGTGGCGCGAGGGGATTGTGACGTCACACTTTGGATTGTGACGTCACAGAATGCATTGTGACGTCACAGAATGGATTGTGGGGTGTCAGATTGGATTGTGACGTCACAGAATTCATTGTGATGTCACAGAATGTATTGTGATGTCACAGAAGGAATTGTGACATCATCGAATGGATTGTGACGCGAGGGGATTGTGACGTCACACTTTGGATTGTGACGTCACAGAATGCATTGTCACTTCACAGAATGGATTGTGGGGTGTCAGAATGGATTCTGACGTCACACTTTGGATTGTGACGTCACAGAATGCATTGTGACTTCACAGAATGTATTGTGTTGTGTCAGAATGGATTGTGACGTCACAGAATGCATTGTGACGTCACACTTTGGATTGTGACGTCACAGAATGCATTGTGACGTCACAGAATGCATTGTGACGTCACACTTTGGATTGTGACGTCACAGAATGCATTGTGACGTCACAGAATGGATTGTGGGCTGTCAGACTGGATTGTGACGTCACAGAATGCATTGTGACGTCAAAGAATGCATTGTGGTGTGTCAGAATGGATTGTGACGTCACAGAATGCATTGTGACGTCACAGAATGGATTGTGACGTCACAGAATGCATTGTGACGCGTTTGGATTGTGACGTCACACTTTGGATTGTGACGTCACAGAATGCATTGTGACTTCACAGAATGGATTGTGGAGTGTCAGAATGGATTCTGACGTCACACTTTGGATTGTGACGTCACAGAATGCATTGTGACTTCACAGAATGTATTGTGTTGTGTCAGAATGGATTGTGACGTCACAGAATGCATTGTGACGTCACACTTTGGATTGTGACGTCACAGAATGCATTGTGACGTCACAGAATGCATTGTGACGTCACACTTTGGATTGTGACGTCACAGAACGCATTGTGACGTCACAGAATGTATTGTGGGGTGTCAGACTGGATTGTGACGTCACAGAAGGGATTGTGACGTCAAAGAATGCATTGTGGTGTGTCAGAATGGATTGTGACGTCACAGAATGCATTGTGACGTCACAGAATGGATTGTGACGTCACAGAATGCATTGTGACGCGTTTGGATTGTGACGTCACACTTTGGATTGTGACCTCACAGAATGCATTGTGACGTCACAGAATGGATTGTGGGGTGTCAGAGTGGATTGTGACGTCACATAATGCATTGTGACGTCACAGAAGGGATTGTGACGTCACAGAATGCATTGTGACATCACAGAATGGATTCTGATGCGAGGGGATTGTGACGTCACACTTTGGATTGTGACGTCACAGAATGGATTGTGACGTCACAGAATGAATTTTGACGTCACAGAATGGATTGTGACGTGAGGGGATTGTGACGTCACACTTTGGATTGTGACGTCAGAGAATGGATTGTGACGTTACAGAAGGGATTGTGACATCATCGAATGGATTGTGACGCGAGGGGGTTGTGATGTCACACTTTGGATTGTGATGTCACAGAATGTATTGTGACGTCGCAGAATGGATTGGTGTGTCTCAGACTGGATTGTCACGTCACAGAATCCATTGTGACGTCATAGCATGGATTGTGACGTCACAGAATGGATTGTGACGTCACAGAATGGATTTTGACGCGCGGGGATTGTGACGTCACACTTTGGATTGTGACGTCACAGAATGCATTGTGACGTCACAGAATGGATTGTGGGGTGTCAGACTGGATTGTGACGTCACAGAATGCATTGTGACGTCACAGAATGGATTGTGATGTCACAGAAGGGATTGTGACATCATCGAATGTATTGTGATGTGAGGGGTTTGTGATGTCACACTTTGGATTGTGATGTCAGAGAATGTATTGTGACGTCACAGAATGCATTGGTGGGTGTCAGACTGGATTGTGACGTCACAGAATGCATTGTGACGTCACAGAATGCATTGTGACGTCTCAGAATGTATTGTGACGTCACAGAATGGATTGTGGCGCGAGGGGATTGTGACGTCACACTTTGGATTGTGACGTCACAGAATGCATTGTGACGTCACAGAATGGATTGTGGGGTGTCAGATTGGATTGTGACGTCACAGAATTCATTGTGATGTCACAGAATGTATTGTGATGTCACAGAAGGAATTGTGACATCATCGAATGGATTGTGACGCGAGGGGATTGTGACGTCACACTTTGGATTGTGACGTCACAGAATGCATTGT
This sequence comes from Gallinula chloropus, assembly GCF_964237585.1. Taxonomy (NCBI): domain Eukaryota; kingdom Metazoa; phylum Chordata; class Aves; order Gruiformes; family Rallidae; genus Gallinula; species Gallinula chloropus. The sequence continues at coordinate 522,894 of NW_028168119.1, read as the reverse complement.
GACTTCACAGAATGGATTGTGGGGTGTCAGAATGGATTCTGACGTCACACTTTGGATTGTGACGTCACAGAATGCATTGTGACTTCACAGAATGTATTGTGTTGTGTCAGAATGGATTGTGACGTCACAGAATGCATTGTGACGTCACACTTTGGATTGTGACGTCACAGAATGCATTGTGACGTCACAGAATGCATTGTGACGTCACACTTTGGATTGTGACGTCACAGAATGCATTGTGACGTCACAGAATGTATTGTGGGGTGTCAGACTGGATTGTGACGTCACAGAATCCATTGTGACGTCATAGCATGGATTGTGACGTCACAGAATGGATTGTGACGTCACAGAAGGGATTTTGACGCGAGGGGATTGTGACGTCACACTTTGGATTGTGACGTCACAGAATGCATTGTGACGTCACAGAATGGATTGTGGGGTGTCAGACTGGATTGTGACGTCACAGAATGCATTGTGACGTCACAGAAGGGATTGTGATGTCACAGAAGGGATTGTGACATCATCGAATGTATTGTGACGCGAGGGGTTTGTGATGTCACACTTTGGATTGTGACGTCACAGAATGCATTGTGACGTCACAGACTGGATTGTGACGTCACAGAATGCATTGTGACGTCACAGAATGTATTGTGACGTCACAGAATGCATTGTGACGTCTCAGAATGGATTGTGACGTCACAGAATGGATTGTGACGCGAGGGGATTGTGACGTCACACTTTGGATTGTGACGTCACAGAATGCATTGTGACGTCACAGAATGGATTGTGGGGTGTCAGAATGGATTTTGACGTCACACTTTGGATTGTGACCTCACAGAATGCATTGTGACGTCACAGAATGGATTGTGGGGTGTCAGAATGGATTGTGACGTCACACTTTGGATTGTGACGTCACAGAATGCATTGTGACTTCACAGAATGTATTGTGGTGTGTCAGAATGGATTCTGACGTCACACTTGGGATTGTGACGTCACACTTTGGATTGTGACGTCACAGAACGCATTGTGACGTCACAGAATGTATTGTGGGGTGTCAGACTGGATTGTGACGTCACAGAATGTATTGTGACGTCACAGAATGTATTGTGACGTCACAGAAGGGATTGTGACGTCACAGAATGAATTGTGACGCGAGGGGATTGTGACGTCACACTTTGGATTGTGACCTCACAGAATGCATTGTGACGTCACAGAATGGATTGTGGGGTGTCAGACTGGATTGTGACGTCACAGCATGCATTGTGACGTCATAGAATGGATTGTGACGTCACAGAATGGATTATGACATCACAGAATGGATTGTGACGCGAGTGGATTGTGACGTCACACTTAGGATTGTGACGTCACAGAATGGATTGGGGGTGTAAGAATGGATTGTGACGTCACTCTTTGGATTGTGACGTCACAGAATGTATTGTGACGTCACAGAATGGATTGTGGGGTGTCAGAATGGATTGTGACGTCACACTTTGGATTGTGACGTCACAGAATGCATTGTGACGTCTCAGAATGCATTGTGGTGTGTCAGAATGGATTGTGACGTCACAGAATATATTGTGACGTCACACTTTGGATTGTGACGTCACAGAATGCATTGTGGTGTGTCAGAATGGATTGTGACGTCACACTTTGGATTGTGACGTCACAGAATGCATTGTGGCTTCACAGAATGTATTGTGGGGTGTCAGAATGGATTCTGACGTCACACTTGGGATTGTGACGTCACACTTTGGATTGTGACGTCACAGAATGCATTGTGACGTCACAGAATGGATTGTGGGGTGTCAGACTGGATTGTGACGTCACAGAATGCATTGTGACGTCACAGAAGGGATTGTGATGTCACAGAAGGGATTGTGACATCATCGAATGTATTGTGACGCGAGGGGTTTGTGATGTCACACTTTGGATTGTGACGTCAGAGAATGTAATTGTGACGTCACAGAATGCATTGTTGGGTGTCAGACTGGATTGTGACGTCACAGAATGCATTGTGACGTCATAGAACGGATTGTGATGTCACAGAAGGGATTATGACATCACAGAATGGATTGTGACGCGAGGGGATTGTGACGTCACACTTTGGATTGTGACGTCACAGAATGCATTGTGACGTCACAGAATGGATTGTGGGGTGTCAGAATGGATTGTGACGTCACACTTTGGATTGTGACGTCACAGAATGCATTGTGACGTCTCAGAATGCATTGTGGTGTGTCAGAATGGATTGTGACGTCACACTTTGGATTGTGACGTCACAGAATGCATTGTGACTTCACAGAATGTATTGTGGTGTGTCAGAATGGATTCTGACGTCACACTTGGGATTGTGACGTCACACTTTGGATTGTGACGTCACAGAACGCATTGTGACGTCACAGAATGTATTGTGGGGTGTCAGACTGGATTGTGACGTCACAGAAGGGATTGTGACGTCACAGAAGGGATTGTGACGTCACAGAATGGATTGTGACGTCACAGAATGGATTGTGACGCGAGGGGATTGTGACGTCACACTTTGGATTGTGACGTCACAGAATGCATTGTGACGTCACAGAATGGATTGTGACGCGAGGGGATTGTGACGTCACACTTTGGATTGTGACCTCACAGAATGCATTGTGACGTCACAGAATGGATTGTGGGGTGTCAGACTGGATTGTGACGTCACAGAATGCATTGTGACGTCATAGAATGTATTGTGACGTCACAGAATGGATTTTGACGCGAGGGGATTGTGACGTCATACTTTGCATTGTGACATCACAGAATGCATTGTGACGTCACAGAATGTATTGTGGGGTGTCAGACTGGATTGTGACGTCACAGAATGCATTGTGATGTCACAGAATGGATTGTGATGTCACAGAAGGGATTGTGACATTATCGAATGGATTGTGACGCGAGGGGTTTGTGACATCACACTTTGGATTGTGACGTCACAGAATGCATTGTGACGTCACAGAATGGATTGTGGGGTGTCAGACTGGATTGTGACGTCACAGAATCCATTGTGACGTCATAGCATGGATTGTGACGTCACAGAATGGATTGTGACGTCACAGAATGGATTTTGACGCGCGGGGATTGTGACGTCACACCTTGGGTTGTGACGTCACAGAATGCATTGTGACGTCACAGAATGGATTGTGGGGTGTCAGACTGGATTGTGACGTCACAGAATGCATTGTGACGTCATAGAACGGATTGTGATGTCACAGAAGGGATTATGACATCACAGAATGGATTGTGACGCGAGGGGATTGTGACGTCACACTTTGGATTGTGACGTCACAGAATGCATTGTGACGTCACAGAATGGATTGTGGGGTGTCAGAATGGATTTTGACGTCACACTTTGGATTGTGACCTCACAGAATGCATTGTGACGTCACAGAATGGATTGTGGGGTGTCAGAATGGATTGTGACGTCACACTTTGGATTGTGACGTCACAGAATGCATTGTGACTTCACAGAATGTATTGTGGTGTGTCAGAATGGATTCTGACGTCACACTTGGGATTGTGACGTCACACTTTGGATTGTGACGTCACAGAACGCATTGTGACGTCACAGAATGTATTGTGGGGTGTCAGACTGGATTGTGACGTCACAGAATGTATTGTGACGTCACAGAAGGGATTGTGACGTCACAGAATGGATTGTGACGCGAGGGGATTGTGACGTCACACTTTGGATTGTGACGTCACAGAATGCATTGTGACGTCACAGAATGGATTGTGACGCGAGGGGATTGTGACGTCACACTTTGGATTGTGACCTCACAGAATGCATTGTGACGTCACAGAATGGATTGTGGGGTGTCAGACTGGATTGTGACGTCACAGAATGCATTGTGACGTCATAGAATGGATTGTGACGTCACAGAATGGATTATGACATCACAGAATGGATTGTGACGCGAGTGGATTGTGACGTCACACTTAGGATTGTGACGTCACAGAATGGATTGGGGGTGTAAGAATGGATTGTGACGTCACTCTTTGGATTGTGACGTCACAGAATGTATTGTGACGTCACAGAATGGATTGTGGGGTGTCAGAATGGATTGTGACGTCACACTTTGGATTGTGACGTCACAGAATGCATTGTGACGTCTCAGAATGCATTGTGGTGTGTCAGAATGGATTGTGACGTCACAGAATATATTGTGACGTCACACTTTGGATTGTGACGTCACAGAATGCATTGTGGTGTGTCAGAATGGATTGTGACGTCACACTTTGGATTGTGACGTCACAGAATGCATTGTGACTTCACAGAATGTATTGTGGGGTGTCAGAATGGATTCTGACGTCACACTTGGGATTGTGACGTCACACTTTGGATTGTGACGTCACAGAACGCATTGTGACGTCACAGAATGTATTGTGGGGTGTCAGACTGGATTGTGACGTCACAGAATGCATTGTGACGTCAAAGAATGCATTGTGACGTCTCAGAATGGATTGTGACGTCACAGAATGGATTGTGACGTCACAGAATGCATTGTGACGCGTTTGGATTGTGACGTCACACTTTGGATTGTGACCTCACAGAATGCATTGTGACGTCACAGAATGGATTGTGGGGTGTCAGAGTGGATTGTGACGTCACATAATGCATTGTGACGTCACAGAAGGGATTGTGACGTCACAGAATGCATTGTGACATCACAGAATGGATTCTGATGCGAGGGGATTGTGACGTCACACTTTGGATTGTGACGTCACAGAATGGATTGTGACGTCACAGAATGAATTTTGACGTCACAGAATGGATTGTGACGTGAGGGGATTGTGACGTCACACTTTGGATTGTGACGTCACAGAATGGATTCTGACGTTACAGAAGGGATTGTGACATCATCGAATGGATTGTGACGCGAGGGGTTTGTGATGTCACACTTTGGATTGTGATGTCACAGAATGTATTGTGACGTCGCAGAATGGATTGGTGGGTCTCAGACTGGATTGTCACGTCACAGAATCCATTGTGACGTCATAGCATGGATTGTGACGTCACAGAATGGATTGTGACGTCACAGAATGGATTGAGACGCGCGGGGATTGTGACGTCACACTTTGGATTGTGACGTCACAGAATGCATTGTGACGTCACAGAATGGATTGTGGGGTGTCAGACTGGATTGTGACGTCACAGAATGCATTGTGACGTCACAGAATGGATTGTGATGTCACAGAAGGGATTGTGACATCATCGAATGTATTGTGATGTGAGGGGTTTGTGATGTCACACTTTGGATTGTGACGTCAGAGAATGTATTGTGACGTCACAGAATGCATTGGTGGGTGTCAGACTGGATTGTGACGTCACAGAATGCATTGTGACGTCACAGAATGCATTGTGACGTCTCAGAATGTATTGTGACGTCACAGAATGGATTGTGGCGCGAGGGGATTGTGACGTCACACTTTGGATTGTGACGTCACAGAATGCATTGTGACGTCACAGAATGGATTGTGGGGTGTCAGATTGGATTGTGACGTCACAGAATTCATTGTGATGTCACAGAATGTATTGTGATGTCACAGAAGGAATTGTGACATCATCGAATGGATTGTGACGCGAGGGGATTGTGACGTCACACTTTGGATTGTGACGTCACAGAATGCATTGTCACTTCACAGAATGGATTGTGGGGTGTCAGAATGGATTCTGACGTCACACTTTGGATTGTGACGTCACAGAATGCATTGTGACTTCACAGAATGTATTGTGTTGTGTCAGAATGGATTGTGACGTCACAGAATGCATTGTGACGTCACACTTTGGATTGTGACGTCACAGAATGCATTGTGACGTCACAGAATGCATTGTGACGTCACACTTTGGATTGTGACGTCACAGAATGCATTGTGACGTCACAGAATGGATTGTGGGCTGTCAGACTGGATTGTGACGTCACAGAATGCATTGTGACGTCAAAGAATGCATTGTGGTGTGTCAGAATGGATTGTGACGTCACAGAATGCATTGTGACGTCACAGAATGGATTGTGACGTCACAGAATGCATTGTGACGCGTTTGGATTGTGACGTCACACTTTGGATTGTGACGTCACAGAATGCATTGTGACTTCACAGAATGGATTGTGGAGTGTCAGAATGGATTCTGACGTCACACTTTGGATTGTGACGTCACAGAATGCATTGTGACTTCACAGAATGTATTGTGTTGTGTCAGAATGGATTGTGACGTCACAGAATGCATTGTGACGTCACACTTTGGATTGTGACGTCACAGAATGCATTGTGACGTCACAGAATGCATTGTGACGTCACACTTTGGATTGTGACGTCACAGAACGCATTGTGACGTCACAGAATGTATTGTGGGGTGTCAGACTGGATTGTGACGTCACAGAATGCATTGTGACGTCAAAGAATGCATTGTGGTGTGTCAGAATGGATTGTGACGTCACAGAATGCATTGTGACGTCACAGAATGGATTGTGACGTCACAGAATGCATTGTGACGCGTTTGGATTGTGACGTCACACTTTGGATTGTGACCTCACAGAATGCATTGTGACGTCACAGAATGGATTGTGGGGTGTCAGAGTGGATTGTGACGTCACATAATGCATTGTGACGTCACAGAAGGGATTGTGACGTCACAGAATGCATTGTGACATCACAGAATGGATTCTGATGCGAGGGGATTGTGACGTCACACTTTGGATTGTGACGTCACAGAATGGATTGTGACGTCACAGAATGAATTTTGACGTCACAGAATGGATTGTGACGTGAGGGGATTGTGACGTCACACTTTGGATTGTGACGTCAGAGAATGGATTGTGACGTTACAGAAGGGATTGTGACATCATCGAATGGATTGTGACGCGAGGGGGTTGTGATGTCACACTTTGGATTGTGATGTCACAGAATGTATTGTGACGTCGCAGAATGGATTGGTGTGTCTCAGACTGGATTGTCACGTCACAGAATCCATTGTGACGTCATAGCATGGATTGTGACGTCACAGAATGGATTGTGACGTCACAGAATGGATTTTGACGCGCGGGGATTGTGACGTCACACTTTGGATTGTGACGTCACAGAATGCATTGTGACGTCACAGAATGGATTGTGGGGTGTCAGACTGGATTGTGACGTCACAGAATGCATTGTGACGTCACAGAATGGATTGTGATGTCACAGAAGGGATTGTGACATCATCGAATGTATTGTGATGTGAGGGGTTTGTGATGTCACACTTTGGATTGTGATGTCAGAGAATGTATTGTGACGTCACAGAATGCATTGGTGGGTGTCAGACTGGATTGTGACGTCACAGAATGCATTGTGACGTCACAGAATGCATTGTGACGTCTCAGAATGTATTGTGACGTCACAGAATGGATTGTGGCGCGAGGGGATTGTGACGTCACACTTTGGATTGTGACGTCACAGAATGCATTGTGACGTCACAGAATGGATTGTGGGGTGTCAGATTGGATTGTGACGTCACAGAATTCATTGTGATGTCACAGAATGTATTGTGATGTCACAGAAGGAATTGTGACATCATCGAATGGATTGTGACGCGAGGGGATTGTGACGTCACACTTTGGATTGTGACGTCACAGAATGCATTGTGACTTCACAGAATGGATTGTGGGGTGTCAGAATGGATTCTGACGTCACACTTTGGATTGTGACGTCACAGAATGCATTGTGACTTCACAGAATGTATTGTGTTGTGTCAGAATGGATTGTGACGTCACAGAATGCATTGTGACGTCACACTTTGGATTGTGACGTCACAGAATGCATTGTGACGTCACAGAATGCATTGTGACGTCACACTTTGGATTGTGACGTCACAGAATGCATTGTGACGTCACAGAATGTATTGTGGGGTGTCAGACTGGATTGTGACGTCACAGAATCCATTGTGACGTCATAGCATGGATTGTGACGTCACAGAATGGATTGTGATGTCACAGAAGGGATTGTGACATCATCGAATGTATTGTGACGCGAGGGGTTTGTGATGTCACACTTTGGATTGTGACGTCACAGAATGCATTGTGACGTCACAGACTGGATTGTGACGTCACAGAATGCATTGTGACGTCACAGAATGTATTGTGACGTCACAGAATGCATTGTGACGTCACAGAATGGATTGTGACGTCACAGAATGGATTGTGACGCGAGGGGATTGTGACGTCACACTTTGGATTGTGACGTCACAGAATGCATTGTGACGTCACAGAATGGATTGTGGGGTGTCAGAATGGATTTTGACGTCACACTTTGGATTGTGACCTCACAGAATGCATTGTGACGTCACAGAATGGATTGTGGGGTGTCAGAATGGATTGTGACGTCACACTTTGGATTGTGACGTCACAGAATGCATTGTGACTTCACAGAATGTATTGTGGTGTGTCAGAATGGATTCTGACGTCACACTTGGGATTGTGACGTCACACTTTGGATTGTGACGTCACAGACCGCATTGTGACGTCACAGAATGTATTGTGGGGTGTCAGACTGGATTGTGACGTCACAGAATGTATTGTGACGTCACAGAATGTATTGTGACGTCACAGAAGGGATTGTGACGTCACAGAATGAATTGTGACGCGAGGGGATTGTGACGTCACACTTTGGATTGTGACCTCACAGAATGCATTGTGACGTCACAGAATGGATTGTGGGGTGTCAGACTGGATTGTGACGTCACAGCATGCATTGTGACGTCATAGAATGGATTGTGACGTCACAGAATGGATTATGACATCACAGAATGGATTGTGACGCGAGTGGATTGTGACGTCACACTTAGGATTGTGACGTCACAGAATGGATTGGGGGTGTAAGAATGGATTGTGACGTCACTCTTTGGATTGTGACGTCACAGAATGTATTGTGACGTCACAGAATGGATTGTGGGGTGTCAGAATGGATTGTGACGTCACACTTTGGATTGTGACGTCACAGAATGCATTGTGACGTCTCAGAATGCATTGTGGTGTGTCAGAATGGATTGTGACGTCACAGAATATATTGTGACGTCACACTTTGGATTGTGACGTCACAGAATGCATTGTGGTGTGTCAGAATGGATTGTGACGTCACACTTTGGATTGTGACGTCACAGAATGCATTGTGGCTTCACAGAATGTATTGTGGGGTGTCAGAATGGATTCTGACGTCACACTTGGGATTGTGACGTCACACTTTGGATTGTGACGTCACAGAACGCATTGTGACGTCACAGAATGTATTGTGGGGTGTCAGACTGGATTGTGACGTCACAGAATGCATTGTGACGTCAAAGAATGCATTGTGGTGTGTCAGAATGGATTGTGACGTCACAGAATGCATTGTGACGTCACAGAATGGATTGTGACGTCACAGAATGCATTGTGACGCGTTTGGATTGTGACGTCACACTTTGGATTGTGACCTCACAGAATGCATTGTGACGTCACAGAAGGGATTGTGACGTCACAGAATGCATTGTGACATCACAGAATGGATTCTGATGCGAGGGGATTGTGACGTCACACTTTGGATTGTGACGTCACAGAATGGATTGTGACGTCACAGAATGAATTTTGACGTCACAGAATGGATTGTGACGTGAGGGGATTGTGACGTCACACTTTGGATTGTGACGTCAGAGAATGGATTGTGACGTTACAGAAGGGATTGTGACATCATCGAATGGATTGTGACGCGAGGGGTTTGTGATGTCACACTTTGGATTGTGATGTCACAGAATGTATTGTGACGTCGCAGAATGGATTGGTGTGTCTCAGACTGGATTGTCACGTCACAGAATCCATTGTGACGTCATAGCATGGATTGTGACGTCACAGAATGGATTGTGACGTCACAGAATGGATTTTGACGCGCGGGGATTGTGACGCCACACTTTGGATTGTGACGTCACACTTTGGATTGTGACGTCACAGAATGCATTGTGACGTCACAGAATGGATTGTGGGGTGTCAGACTGGATTGTGACGTCACAGAATGCATTGTGACGTCAAAGAAGGGATTGTGATGTCACAGAAGGGATTGTGACATCATCGAATGTATTGTGATGTGAGGGGTTTGTGATGTCACACTTTGGATTGTGATGTCAGAGAATGTATTGTGACGTCACAGAATGCATTGGTGGGTGTCAGACTGGATTGTGACGTCACAGAATGCATTGTGACGTCACAGAATGCATTGTGACGTCTCAGAATGTATTGTGACGTCACAGAATGGATTGTGGCGCGAGGGGATTGTGACGTCACACTTTGGATTGTGACGTCACAGAATGCATTGTGACGTCACAGAATGGATTGTGGGGTGTCAGATTGGATTGTGACGTCACAGAATTCATTGTGATGTCACAGAATGTATTGTGATGTCACAGAAGGAATTGTGACATCATCGAATGGATTGTGACGCGAGGGGATTGTGACGTCACACTTTGGATTGTGACGTCACAGAATGAATTGTGACTTCACAGAATGGATTGTGGGGTGTCAGAATGGATTCTGACGTCACACTTTGGATTGTGACGTCACAGAATGCATTGTGACTTCACAGAATGTATTGTGGTGTGTCAGAATGGATTGTGACGTCACAGAATGCATTGTGACGTCACACTTTGGATTGTGACGTCACAGAATGCATTGTGACGTCACAGAATGGATTGTGACGTCACACTTTGGATTGCGACGTCACAGAATGCATTGTGACTTCACAGAATGTATTGTGGGGTGTCAGAATGGATTCTGACGTCACACTTGGGATTGTGACGTCACACTTTGGATTGTGACGTCACAGAACGCATTGTGACGTCACAGAATGTATTGTGGGGTGTCAGACTGGATTGTGACGTCACAGAATGCATTGTGACGTCAAAGAATGCATTGTGGTGTGTCAGAATGGATTGTGACGTCACAGAATGCATTGTGACGTCACACTTTGGATTGTGACGTCACAGAATGCATTGTGACGCGTTTGGATTGTGACGTCACACTTTGGATTGTGACCTCACAGAATGCATTGTGACGTCACAGAATGTATTGTGGGGTGTCAGAGTGGATTGTGACGTCACATAATGCATTGTGACGTCACAGAAGGGATTGTGACGTCACAGAATGCATTGTGACATCACAGAATGGATTCTGATGCGAGGGGATTGTGACGTCACACTTTGGATTGTGACGTCACAGAATGGATTGTGACGTCACAGAATGAATTTTGACGTCACAGAATGGATTGTGACGTGAGGGGATTGTGACGTCACACTTTGGATTGTGACGTCAGAGAATGGATTGTGACGTTACAGAAGGGATTGTGACATCATCGAATGGATTTTGACGCGCGGGGATTGTGACGTCACACTTTGGATTGTGACGTCACAGAATGCATTGTGACGTCACAGAATGGATTGTGGGGTGTCAGACTGGATTGTGACGTCACAGAATGCATTGTGACGTCACAGAATGGATTGTGATGTCACAGAAGGGATTGTGACATCATCGAATGTATTGTGATGTGAGGGGTTTGTGATGTCACACTTTGGATTGTGATGTCAGAGAATGTATTGTGACGTCACAGAATGCATTGGTGGGTGTCAGACTGGATTGTGACGTCACAGAATGCATTGTGACGTCACAGAATGCATTGTGACGTCTCAGAATGTATTGTGACGTCACAGAATGGATTGTGGCGCGAGGGGATTGTGACGTCACACTTTGGATTGTGACGTCACAGAATGCATTGTGACGTCACAGAATGGATTGTGGGGTGTCAGATTGGATTGTGACGTCACAGAATTCATTGTGATGTCACAGAATGTATTGTGATGTCACAGAAGGAATTGTGACATCATCGAATGGATTGTGACGTGAGGGGATTGTGACGTCACACTTTGGATTGTGACGTCACAGAATGAATTGTGACTTCACAGAATGGATTGTGGGGTGTCAGAATGGATTCTGACGTCACACTTTGGATTGTGACGTCACAGAATGCATTGTGACTTCACAGAATGTATTGTGTTGTGTCAGAATGGATTGTGACGTCACAGAATGCATTGTGACGTCACACTTTGGATTGTGACGTCACAGAATGCATTGTGACGTCACAGAATGCATTGTGACGTCACACTTTGGATTGTGACGTCACAGAATGCATTGTGACGTCACAGAATGGATTGTGGGGTGTCAGACTGGATTGTGAGTTCACAGAATCCATTGTGACGTCATAGAATGGATTGTGACGTCACAGAATGGATTGTGACGTCACAGAAGGGATTTTGACGCGAGGGGATTGTGACGTCACACTTTGGATTGTGACGTCACAGAATGCATTGTGACGTCACAGAAGGGATTGTGATGTCACAGAAGGGATTGTGACATCATCGAATGGATTGTGACGCGAGGGGTTTGTGATGTCACACTTTGGATTGTGACGTCACAGAATGCATTGTGACGTCACAGAATGGATTGTGACGTCACACTTTGGATTGTGACGTCACAGAATGTATTGTGACGTCACAGAATGCATTGTGACGTCACAGAATGGATTGTGACGCGAGCGGATTGTGACGTCACACTTTGGATTGTGACCTCACAGAATGCATTGTGACGTCACAGAATGGATTGTGGGGTGTTAGACTTGATTGTGACGTCACAGAATGCATTGTGACGTCACAGAATGCATTGTGACGTCACAGAATGCATTGTGGTTTGTCAGAATGGATTGTGACGTCACAGAATGTATTGTGACGTCACAGAAGGGATTGTGACGTTACAGAAGGGATTGTTACATCATCGGATGGATTGTGACGCGAGGGGATTGTGACGTCACACTTTGGATTGTGACGTCACAGATTGCATTGTGACGTCACAGAATGGATTGTGGGGTGTCAGGCTGGATTGTGACGTCACAGAATGCATTGTGACGTCATAGAATGGATTGTGATGTCTCAGAACGGATTGAGACATTACAGAATGGATTGTGATGCGATCTGATTGTGACGTCACACTTTGGATTGTGACGTCACAGAATGGATTGTGACGTCAGAGAATGGGTTGTGACGCGAGGGGATTGTGACGTCACACTTTGGATTGTGACCTCACAGAATGCATTGTGACGTCACACTTTGGATTGTGACGTCACAGAATGGATTGTGACGTCAGAGAATGGGTTGTGACGCGAGGGGATTGTGACGTCACACTTTGGATTGTGACGTCATAGAATGTATTCTGACGTCACAGAATGAATTTTGATGTCACAGAATGGATTGTGACGTCACAGAAGGGATTGTGACATCATCGAATGGATTGTGACGCGAGGGGATTGTGACGTCAAACTTTGGATTGTGACGTCGGAGAATGGATTGTGACGTCACAGAACGCATTGGTGGGTGTCAGACTGGATTGTGAAGTTACAGAATGGATTGTGACGTCACAGAATGGATTGTGACGTCACAGAATGGATTTTTGACGTGAGGGGATTGTGACGTCACACTTGGGATTGTGACCTCACAGAATGCATTGTGACGTCACAGAATGCATTGTGACGTCACAGAATGGATTGTGACGTGAGGGGATTGTGACGTCACACTTTGGATTGTGACGTCAGAGAATGGATTGTGACGTTACAGAAGGGATTGTGACATCATCGAATGGATTGTGACGCGAGGGGTTTGTGATGTCACACTTTGGATTGTGATGTCACAGAATGTATTGTGACGTCGCAGAATGGATTGGTGGGTCTCAGACTGGATTGTCACGTCATAGAATCCATTGTGACGTCATAGCATGGATTGTGACGTCACAGAATGGATTGTGACGTCACAGAATGGATTTTGACGCGCGGGGATTGTGACGTCACACTTTGGATTGTGACGTCACAGAATGCATTGTGACGTCACAGAATGGATTGTGGGGTGTCAGACTGGATTGTGACGTCACAGAATGCATTGTGACGTCACAGAATGGATTGTGATGTCACAGAAGGGATTGTGACATCATCGAATGTATTGTGATGTGAGGGGTTTGTGATGTCACACTTTGGATTGTGACGTCAGAGAATGTATTGTGACGTCACAGAATGCATTGGTGGGTGTCAGACTGGATTGTGACGTCACAGAATGCATTGTGACGTCACAGAATGCATTGTGACGTCTCAGAATGGATTGTGACGTCACAGAATGGATTGTGGCGCGAGGGGATTGTGACGTCACACTTTGGATTGTGACGTCAGAGAATGTAATTGTGACGTCACAGAATGGATTGTGGGGTGTCAGATTGGATTGTGACGTCACAGAATTCATTGTGATGTCACAGAATGTATTGTGATGTCACAGAAGGAATTGTGACATCATCGAATGGATTGTGACGCGAGGGGATTGTGACGTCACACTTTGGATTGTGACGTCACAGAATGCATTGTGACGTCACAGAATGGATTGTGGGGTGTCAGAATGGATTCTGACGTCACACTTTGGATTGTGACGTCACAGAATGCATTGTGATGTCACAGAATGCATTGTGGTGTGTCAGAATGGATTGTGACGTCACAGAATGCATTGTGACGTCACACTTTGGATTGTGACGTCACAGAATGCATTGTGACGTCACAGAATGGATTGTGACGTCACACTTTGGATTGTGACGTCACAGAATGTATTGTGACGTCACAGAATGCATTGTGACGTCACAGAATGGATTGTGGGGTGTCAGACTGGATTGTGACGTCACAGAATGCATTGTGACGTCATAGCATGGATTGTGACGTCACAGAATGGATTGTGACGTCACAGAAGGGATTTTGACGCGAGGGGATTGTGACGTCACACTTTGGATTGTGACGTCACAGAATGCATTGTGATGTCACAGAATGGATTGTGGGGTGTCAGACTGGATTGTGACGTCACAGAATGCATTGTGACGTCACAGAAGGGATTGTGATGTCACAGAAGGGATTGTGACATCATCGAATGTATTGTGACGCGAGGGGTTTGTGATGTCACACTTTGGATTGTGACGTCAGAGAATGTAATTGTGACGTCACAGAATGCATTGTTGGGTGTCAGACTGGATTGTGACGTCACACTTTGGATTGTGACCTCACAGAATGCATTGTGACGTCACAGAATGGATTGTGGGGTGTCAAAATGGATTGTGACGTCACACTTTGGATTGTGACGTCACAGAATGCATTGTGACTTCACAGAATGTATTGTGGTGTGTCAGAATGGATTCTGACGTCACACTTGGGATTGTGACGTCACACTTTGGATTGTGACGTCACAGAACGCATTGTGACGTCACAGAATGTATTGTGGGGTGTCAGACTGGATTGTGACGTCACAGAATGTATTGTGACGTCACAGAAGGGATTGTGACGTCACAGAAGGGATTGTGACGTCACAGAATGGATTGTGACGCGAGGGGATTGTGACGTCACACTTTGGATTGTGACGTCACAGAATGCATTGTGACGTCACAGAATGGATTGTGACGCGAGGGGACTGTGACGTCAGACTTTGGATTGTGACCTCACAGAATGCATTGTGACGTCACAGAATGGATTGTGGGGTGTCAGACTGGATTGTGACGTCACAGAATGCATTGTGACGTCATAGAATGTATTGTGACGTCACAGAATGGATTTTGACGCGAGGGGATTGTGACGTCATACTTTGCATTGTGACATCACAGAATGCATTGTGACGTCACAGAATGTATTGTGGGGTGTCAGACTGGATTGTGACGTCACAGAATGCATTGTGATGTCACAGAATGGATTGTGATGTCACAGAAGGGATTGTGACTTTATCGAATGGATTGTGACGCGAGGGGGTTGTGACATCACACTTTGGATTGTGACGTCACAGAATGCATTGTGACGTCACAGAATGGATTGTGGGGTGTCAGAATGGATTCTGACGTCACAGAATGCATTGTGACGTCACACTTTGGATTGTGACGTCACAGAATGCATTGTGACGTCACAGAATGGATTGTGACGTCACACTTCGGATTGTGACGTCACAGAATGTATTGTGACGTCACAGAATGCATTGTGACGTCACAGAATGGATTGTGACGTCACACTTTGGATTGTGACGTCACAGAATGCATTGTGACGTCACAGAATGGATTGTGGGGTGTCAGACTGGATTGTGACGTCACAGAATCCATTGTGACGTCATAGCATGGATTGTGACGTCACAGAATGGATTGTGACGTCACAGAAGGGATTTTGACGCGAGGGGATTGTGACGTCACACTTTGGATTGTGACGTCACAGAATGCATTGTGACGTCACAGAATGGATTGTGGGGTGTCAGACTGGATTGTGACGTCACAGAATGCATTGTGACGTCACAGAAGGGATTGTGATGTCACAGAAGGGATTGTGACATCATCGAATGTATTGTGACGCGAGGGGTTTGTGATGTCACACTTTGGATTGTGACGTCACAGAATGCATTGTGACGTCACAGAATGGATTGTGACGTCACACTTTGGATTGTGACGTCACAGAATGTATTGTGACGTCACAGAATGCATTGTGACGTCACAGAATGGATTGTGACGTCACAGAATGGATTGTGACGCGAGCGGATTGTGACGTCACACTTTGGATTGTGACCTCACAGAATGCATTGTGACGTCACAGAATGGATTGTGGGGTGTTAGACTTGATTGTGACGTCACAGAATGCATTGTGACGTCACAGAATGCATTGTGACGTCACAGAATGCATTGTGGTTTGTCAGAATGGATTGTGACGTCACAGAATGTATTGTGACGTCACAGAAGGGATTGTGACGTCACAGAAGGGATTGTTACATCATCGGATGGATTGTGACGCGAGGGGATTGTGATGTCACACTTTGGATTGTGACGTCACAGAATGCATTGTGACGTCACAGAATGGATTGTGGGGTGTCAGGCTGGATTGTGACGTCACAGAATGCATTGTGACGTCATAGAATGGATTGTGATGTCTCAGAACGGATTGAGACATTACAGAATGGATTGTGATGCGATCTGATTGTGACGTCACACTTTGGATTGTGACGTCACAGAATGGATTGTGACGTCAGAGAATGGGTTGTGACGCGAGGGGATTGTGACGTCACACTTTGGATTGTGACCTCACAGAATGCATTGTGACGTCACACTTTGGATTGTGACGTCACAGAATGGATTGTGACGTCAGAGAATGGGTTGTGACGCGAGGGGATTGTGACGTCACACTTTGGATTGTGACGTCATAGAATGTATTCTGACGTCACAGAATGAATTTTGACGTCACAGAATGGATTGTGACGTCACAGAAGGGATTGTGACATCATCGAATGGATTGTGACGCGAGGTGATTGTGACGTCAAACTTTGGATTGTGACGTCGGAGAATGGATTGTGACGTCACAGAACGCATTGGTGGGTGTCAGACTGGATTGTGAATTGACAGAATGGATTGTGACGTCACAGAATGGATTGTGACGTCACAGAATGGATTTTGACGTGAGGGGATTGTGACGTCACACTTTGGATTGTGACCTCACAGAATGCATTGTGACGTCACACTTTGGATTGTGACCTCACAGAATGCATTGTGACGTCACAGAATGCATGGTGACGTCACAGAATGGATTGTGACGTGAGGGGATTGTGACGTCACACTTTGGATTGTGACGTCAGAGAATGGATTGTGACGTTACAGAAGGGATTGTGACATCATCGAATGGATTGTGACGCGAGGGGTTTGTGATGTCACACTTTGGATTGTGATGTCACAGAATGTATTGTGACGTCGCAGAATGGATTGGTGGGTCTCAGACTGGATTGTCACGTCACAGAATCCATTGTGACGTCATAGCATGGATTGTGACGTCACAGAATGGATTGTGACGTCACAGAATGGATTTTGACGCGCGGGGATTGTGACGTCACACTTTGGATTGTGACGTCACAGAATGCATTGTGACGTCACAGAATGGATTGTGGGGTGTCAGACTGGATTGTGACGTCACAGAATGCATTGTGACGTCACAGAATGGATTGTGATGTCACAGAAGGGATTGTGACATCATCGAATGTATTGTGATGTGAGGGGTTTGTGATGTCACACTTTGGATTGTGACGTCAGAGAATGTATTGTGACGTCACAGAATGCATTGGTGGGTGTCAGACTGGATTGTGACGTCACAGAATGCATTGTGACGTCACAGAATGCATTGTGACGTCTCAGAATGGATTGTGACGTCACAGAATGGATTGTGGCGCGAGGGGATTGTGACGTCACACTTTGGATTGTGACGTCAGAGAATGTAATTGTGACGTCACAGAATGGATTGTGGGGTGTCAGATTGGATTGTGACGTCACAGAATTCATTGTGATGTCACAGAATGTATTGTGATGTCACAGAAGGAATTGTGACATCATCGAATGGATTGTGACGCGAGGGGATTGTGACGTCACACTTTGGATTGTGACGTCACAGAATGCATTGTGACGTCACAGAATGGATTGTGTGGTGTCAGAATGGATTCTGACGTCACACTTTGGATTGTGACGTCACAGAATGCATTGTGATGTCACAGAATGCATTGTGGTGTGTCAGAATGGATTGTGACGTCACAGAATGCATTGTGACGTCACACTTTGGATTGTGACGTCACAGAATGCATTGTGACGTCACAGAATGGATTGTGACGTCACACTTTGGATTGTGACGTCACAGAATGTATTGTGACGTCACAGAATGCATTGTGACGTCACAGAATGGATTGTGGGGTGTCAGACTGGATTGTGACGTCACAGAATCCATTGTGACGTCATAGCATGGATTGTGACGTCACAGAATGGATTGTGACGTCACAGAAGGGATTTTGACGCGAGGGGATTGTGACGTCACACTTTGGATTGTGACGTCACAGAATGCATTGTGACGTCACAGAATGGATTGTGGGGTGTCAGACTGGATTGTGACGTCACAGAATGCATTGTGACGTCACAGAAGGGATTGTGATGTCACAGAAGGGATTGTGACATCATCGAATGTATTGTGACGCGAGGGGTTTGTGATGTCACACTTTGGATTGTGACGTCAGAGAATGTAATTGTGACGTCACAGAATGCATTGTTGGGTGTCAGACTGGATTGTGACGTCACAGAATGCATTGTGACGTCATAGAACGGATTGTGATGTCACAGAAGGGATTATGACATCACAGAATGGATTGTGACGCGAGGGGATTGTGACGTCACACTTTGGATTGTGACGTCACAGAATGCATTGTGACGTCACAGAATGGATTGTGGGGTGTCAGAATGGATTTTGACGTCACACTTTGGATTGTGACCTCACAGAATGCATTGTGACGTCACAGAATGGATTGTGGGGTGTCAGAATGGATTGTGACGTCACACTTTGGATTGTGACGTCACAGAATGCATTGTGACTTCACAGAATGTATTGTGGTGTGTCAGAATGGATTCTGACGTCACACTTGGGATTGTGACGTCACACTTTGGATTGTGACGTCACAGAACGCATTGTGACGTCACAGAATGTATTGTGGGGTGTCAGACTGGATTGTGACGTCACAGAATGTATTGTGACGTCACAGAAGGGATTGTGACGTCACAGAAGGGATTGTGACGTCACAGAATGGATTGTGACGCGAGGGGATTGTGACGTCACACTTTGGATTGTGACGTCACAGAATGCATTGTGACGTCACAGAATGGATTGTGACGCGAGGGGATTGTGACGTCACACTTTGGATTGTGACCTCACAGAATGCATTGTGACGTCACAGAATGGATTGTGGGGTGTCAGACTGGATTGTGACGTCACAGAATGCATTGTGACGTCATAGAATGGATTGTGACGTCACAGAATGGATTATGACATCACAGAATGGATTGTGACGGGAGTGGATTGTGACGTCACACTTAGGATTGTGACGTCACAGAATGGATTGGGGGTGTAAGAATGGATTGTGACGTCACTCTTTGGATTGTGACGTCACAGAATGTATTGTGACGTCACAGAATGGATTGTGGGGTGTCAGAATGGATTGTGACGTCACACTTTGGATTGTGACGTCACAGAATGCATTGTGACGTCTCAGAATGCATTGTGGTGTGTCAGAATGGATTGTGACGTCACAGAATATATTGTGACGTCACACTTTGGATTGTGACGTCACAGA
Organism: Gallinula chloropus; assembly: GCF_964237585.1. Taxonomy (NCBI): domain Eukaryota; kingdom Metazoa; phylum Chordata; class Aves; order Gruiformes; family Rallidae; genus Gallinula; species Gallinula chloropus. The sequence goes on along the minus strand of NW_028168119.1, from coordinate 502,637 downwards.
ATGCATTGTGGTGTGTCAGAATGGATTGTGACGTCACACTTTGGATTGTGACGTCACAGAATGCATTGTGACTTCACAGAATGTATTGTGGGGTGTCAGAATGGATTCTGACGTCACACTTGGGATTGTGACGTCACACTTTGGATTGTGACGTCACAGAACGCATTGTGACGTCACAGAATGTATTGTGGGGTGTCAGACTGGATTGTGACGTCACAGAATGCATTGTGACGTCAAAGAATGCATTGTGGTGTGTCAGAATGGATTGTGACGTCACAGAATGCATTGTGACGTCACAGAATGGATTGTGACGTCACAGAATGCATTGTGACGCGTTTGGATTGTGACGTCACACTTTGGATTGTGACCTCACAGAATGCATTGTGACGTCACAGAATGGATTGTGGGGTGTCAGAATGGATTGTGACGTCACATAATGCATTGTGACGTCACAGAAGGGATTGTGACGTCACAGAATGCATTGTGACATCACAGAATGGATTCTGATGCGAGGGGATTGTGACGTCACACTTTGGATTGTGACGTCACAGAATGGATTGTGACGTCACAGAATGAATTTTGACGTCACAGAATGGATTGTGACGTGAGGGGATTGTGACGTCACACTTTGGATTGTGACGTCAGAGAATGGATTGTGACGTTACAGAAGGGATTGTGACATCATCGAATGGATTGTGACGCGAGGGGTTTGTGATGTCACACTTTGGATTGTGATGTCACAGAATGTATTGTGACGTCGCAGAATGGATTGGTGTGTCTCAGACTGGATTGTCACGTCACAGAATCCATTGTGACGTCATAGCATGGATTGTGACGTCACAGAATGGATTGTGACGTCACAGAATGGATTTTGAAACGAGGGGATTGTGACGTCACACTTTGGATTGTGACGTCACAGAATGCATTGTGACGTCACAGAATGGATTGTGGGGTGTCAGACTGGATTGTGACGTCACAGAATGCATTGTGACGTCACAGAATGGATTGTGATGTCACAGAAGGGATTGTGACATCATCGAATGTATTGTGATGTGAGGGGTTTGTGATGTCACACTTTAGATTGTGACGTCAGAGAATGTATTGTGACGTCACAGAATGCATTGGTGGGTGTCAGACTGGATTGTGACGTCACAGAATGCATTGTGACGTCACAGAATGCATTGTGACGTCTCAGAATGTATTGTGACGTCACAGAATGGATTGTGGCGCGAGGGGATTGTGACGTCACACTTTGGATTGTGACGTCACAGAATGCATTGTGACGTCACAGAATGGATTGTGGGGTGTCAGATTGGATTGTGACGTCACAGAATTCATTGTGATGTCACAGAATGTATTGTGATGTCACAGAAGGAATTGTGACATCATCGAATGGATTGTGACGCGAGGGGATTGTGACGTCACACTTTGGATTGTGACGTCACAGAATGCATTGTCACTTCACAGAATGGATTGTGGGGTGTCAGAATGGATTCTGACGTCACACTTTGGATTGTGACGTCACAGAATGCATTGTGACTTCACAGAATGTATTGTGTTGTGTCAGAATGGATTCTGACGTCACTCTTTGGATTGTGACGTCACAGAATGTATTGTGACGTCACAGAATGGATTGTGGGGTGTCAGAATGGATTGTGACGTCACACTTTGGATTGTGACGTCACAGAATGCATTGTGACGTCTCAGAATGCATTGTGGTGTGTCAGAATGGATTGTGACGTCACAGAATATATTGTGACGTCACACTTTGGATTGTGACGTCACAGAATGCATTGTGGTGTGTCAGAATGGATTGTGACGTCACACTTTGGATTGTGACGTCACAGAATGCATTGTGACTTCACAGAATGTATTGTGGGGTGTCAGAATGGATTCTGACGTCACACATGAGATTGTGACGTCACACTTTGGATTGTGACGTCACAGAACGCATTGTGACGTCACAGAATGTATTGTGGGGTGTCAGACTGGATTGTGACGTCACAGAATGCATTGTGACGTCAAAGAATGCATTGTGGTGTGTCAGAATGGATTGTGACGTCACAGAATGCATTGTGACGTCACAGAATGGATTGTGACGTCACAGAATGCATTGTGACGCGTTTGGATTGTGACGTCACACTTTGGATTGTGACCTCACAGAATGCATTGTGACGTCACAGAATGGATTGTGGGGTGTCAGAATGGATTGTGACGTCACATAATGCATTGTGACGTCACAGAAGGGATTGTGACGTCACAGAATGCATTGTGACATCACAGAATGGATTCTGATGCGAGGGGATTGTGACGTCACACTTTGGATTGTGACGTCACAGAATGGATTGTGACGTCACAGAATGAATTTTGACGTCACAGAATGGATTGTGACGTGAGGGGATTGTGACGTCACACTTTGGATTGTGACGTCAGAGAATGGATTGTGACGTTACAGAAGGGATTGTGACATCATCGAATGGATTGTGACGCGAGGGGTTTGTGATGTCACACTTTGGATTGTGATGTCACAGAATGTATTGTGACGTCGCAGAATGGATTGGTGGGTCTCAGACTGGATTGTCACGTCACAGAATCCATTGTGACGTCATAGCATGGATTGTGACGTCACAGAATGGATTGTGACCTCACAGAATGGATTTTGACGCGCGGGGATTGTGACGTCACACTTTGGATTGTGACGTCACAGAATGGATTGTGACGTCACAGAATGCATTGTGACGTCACAGAATGGATTGTGATGTCACAGAAGGGATTGTGACATCATCGAATGTATTGTGATGTGAGGGGTTTGTGATGTCACACTTTGGATTGTGACGTCAGAGAATGTATTGTGACGTCACAGAATGCATTGGTGGGTGTCAGACTGGATTGTGACGTCACAGAATGCATTGTGACGTCACAGAATGCATTGTGACGTCTCAGAATGTATTGTGACGTCACAGAATGGATTGTGGCGCGAGGGGATTGTGACGTCACACTTTGGATTGTGACGTCACAGAATGCATTGTGACGTCACAGAATGGATTGTGGGGTGTCAGATTGGATTGTGACGTTACAGAATTCATTGTGATGTCACAGAATGTATTGTGATGTCACAGAAGGAATTGTGACATCATCGAATGGATTGTGACGCGAGGGGATTGTGACGTCACACTTTGGATTGTGACGTCACAGAATGCATTGTGACTTCACAGAATGGATTGTGGGGTGTCAGAATGGATTCTGACGTCACACTTTGGATTGTGACGTCACAGAATGCATTGTGACTTCACAGAATGTATTGTGTTGTGTCAGAATGGATTGTGACGTCACAGAATGCATTGTGACGTCACACTTTGGATTGTGACGTCACAGAATGCATTGTGACGTCACAGAATGCATTGTGACGTCACACTTTGGATTGTGACGTCACAGAATGCATTGTGACGTCACAGAATGGATTGTGGGCTGTCAGACTGGATTGTGACGTCACAGAATGCATTGTGACGTCAAAGAATGCATTGTGGTGTGTCAGAATGGATTGTGACGTCACAGAATGCATTGTGACGTCACAGAATGGATTGTGACGTCACAGAATGCATTGTGACGCGTTTGGATTGTGACGTCACACTTTGGATTGTGACGTCACAGAATGCATTGTGACTTCACAGAATGGATTGTGGAGTGTCAGAATGGATTCTGACGTCACACTTTGGATTGTGACGTCACAGAATGCATTGTGACTTCACAGAATGTATTGTGTTGTGTCAGAATGGATTGTGACGTCACAGAATGCATTGTGACGTCACACTTTGGATTGTGACGTCACAGAATGCATTGTGACGTCACAGAATGCATTGTGACGTCACACTTTGGATTGTGACGTCACAGAACGCATTGTGACGTCACAGAATGTATTGTGGGTTGTCAGACTGGATTGTGACGTCACAGAATGCATTGTGACGTCAAAGAATGCATTGTGGTGTGTCAGAATGGATTGTGACGTCACAGAATGCATTGTGACGTCACAGAATGGATTGTGACGTCACAGAATGCATTGTGACGCGTTTGGATTGTGACGTCACACTTTGGATTGTGACCTCACAGAATGCATTGTGACGTCACAGAATGGATTGTGGGGTGTCAGAGTGGATTGTGACGTCACATAATGCATTGTGACGTCACAGAATGCATTGTGACATCACAGAATGCATTGTGACATCACAGAATGGATTCTGATGCGAGGGGATTGTGACGTCACACTTTGGATTGTGACGTCACAGAATGGATTGTGACGTCACAGAATGAATTTTGACGTCACAGAATGGATTGTGACGTGAGGGGATTGTGACGTCACACTTTGGATTGTGACGTCAGAGAATGGATTGTGACGTTACAGAAGGGATTGTGACATCATCGAATGGATTGTGACGCGAGGGGTTTGTGATGTCACACTTTGGATTGTGATGTCACAGAATGTATTGTGACGTCGCAGAATGGATTGGTGTGTCTCAGACTGGATTGTCACGTCACAGAATCCATTGTGACGTCATAGCATGGATTGTGACGTCACAGAATGGATTGTGACGTCACAGAATGGATTTTGACGCGCGGGGATTGTGACGTCACACTTTGGATTGTGACGTCACAGAATGCATTGTGACGTCACAGAATGGATTGTGGGGTGTCAGACTGGATTGTGACGTCACAGAATGCATTGTGACGTCACAGAATGGATTGTGATGTCACAGAAGGGATTGTGACATCATCGAATGTATTGTGATGTGAGGGGTTTGTGATGTCACACTTTGGATTGTGACGTCAAAGAATGTATTGTGACGTCACAGAATGCATTGGTGGGTGTCAGACTGGATTGTGACGTCACAGAATGCATTGTGACGTCACAGAATGCATTGTGACGTCTCAGAATGTATTGTGACGTCACAGAATGGATTGTGGCGCGAGGGGATTGTGACGTCACACTTTGGATTGTGACGTCACAGAATGCATTGTGACGTCACAGAATGGATTGTGGGGTGTCAGATTGGATTGTGACGTCACAGAATTCATTGTGATGTCACAGAATGTATTGTGATGTCACAGAAGGAATTGTGACATCATCGAATGGATTGTGACGCGAGGGGATTGTGACGTCACACTTTGGATTGTGACGTCACAGAATGCATTGTGACTTCACAGAATGGATTGTGGGGTGTCAGAATGGATTCTGACGTCACACTTTGGATTGTGACGTCACAGAATGCATTGTGACTTCACAGAATGTATTGTGTTGTGTCAGAATGGATTCTGACGTCACACTTGGGATTGTGACGTCACACTTTGGATTGTGACGTCACAGAATGCATTGTGACTTCACAGAATGTATTGTGTTGTGTCAGAATGGATTGTGACGTCACAGAATGCATTGTGACGTCACACTTTGGATTGTGACGTCACAGAATGCATTGTGACGTCACAGAATGCATTGTGACGTCACACTTTGGATTGTGACGTCACAGAACGCATTGTGACGTCACAGAATGTATTGTGGGTTGTCAGACTGGATTGTGACGTCACAGAATGCATTGTGACGTCAAAGAATGCATTGTGGTGTGTCAGAATGGATTGTGACGTCACAGAATGCATTGTGACGTCACAGAATGGATTGTGACGTCACAGAATGCATTGTGACGCGTTTGGATTGTGACGTCACACTTTGGATTGTGACCTCACAGAATGCATTGTGACGTCACAGAATGGATTGTGGGGTGTCAGAGTGGATTGTGACGTCACATAATGCATTGTGACGTCACAGAATGCATTGTGACATCACAGAATGCATTGTGACATCACAGAATGGATTCTGATGCGAGGGGATTGTGACGTCACACTTTGGATTGTGACGTCACAGAATGGATTGTGACGTCACAGAATGAATTTTGACGTCACAGAATGGATTGTGACGTGAGGGGATTGTGACGTCACACTTTGGATTGTGACGTCAGAGAATGGATTGTGACGTTACAGAAGGGATTGTGACATCATCGAATGGATTGTGACGCGAGGGGTTTGTGATGTCACACTTTGGATTGTGATGTCACAGAATGTATTGTGACGTCGCAGAATGGATTGGTGTGTCTCAGACTGGATTGTCACGTCACAGAATCCATTGTGACGTCATAGCATGGATTGTGACGTCACAGAATGGATTGTGACGTCACAGAATGGATTTTGACGCGCGGGGATTGTGACGTCACACTTTGGATTGTGACGTCACAGAATGCATTGTGACGTCACAGAATGGATTGTGGGGTGTCAGACTGGATTGTGACGTCACAGAATGCATTGTGACGTCACAGAATGGATTGTGATGTCACAGAAGGGATTGTGACATCATCGAATGTATTGTGATGTGAGGGGTTTGTGATGTCACACTTTGGATTGTGACGTCAAAGAATGTATTGTGACGTCACAGAATGCATTGGTGGGTGTCAGACTGGATTGTGACGTCACAGAATGCATTGTGACGTCACAGAATGCATTGTGACGTCTCAGAATGTATTGTGACGTCACAGAATGGATTGTGGCGCGAGGGGATTGTGACGTCACACTTTGGATTGTGACGTCACAGAATGCATTGTGACGTCACAGAATGGATTGTGGGGTGTCAGATTGGATTGTGACGTCACAGAATTCATTGTGATGTCACAGAATGTATTGTGATGTCACAGAAGGAATTGTGACATCATCGAATGGATTGTGACGCGAGGGGATTGTGACGTCACACTTTGGATTGTGACGTCACAGAATGCATTGTGACTTCACAGAATGGATTGTGGGGTGTCAGAATGGATTCTGACGTCACACTTTGGATTGTGACGTCACAGAATGCATTGTGACTTCACAGAATGTATTGTGTTGTGTCAGAATGGATTCTGACGTCACACTTGGGATTGTGACGTCACACTTTGGATTGTGACGTCACAGAACGCATTGTGACGTCACAGAATGGATTGTGGGGTGTCAGACTGGATTGTGACGTCACAGAATGTATTGTGACGTCACAGAAGGGATTGTGACGTCACAGAAGGGATTGTGACGTCACAGAATGGATTGTGACGCGAGGGGATTGTGACGTAACACTTTGGATTGTGACGTCACAGAATGCATTGTGACGTCACAGAATGGATTGTGACGCGAGGGGATTGTGACGTCACACTTTGGATTGTGACCTCACAGAATGCATTGTGACGGCACAGAATGGATTGTGGGGTGTCAGACTGGATTGTGACGTCACAGAATGCATTGTGACGTCATAGAATGGATTGTGACGTCACAGAATAGATTATGACATCACAGAATGTATTGTGACGCGAGTGGATTGTGACGTCACACTTAGGATTGTGACGTCACAGAATGGATTGTGACGTCACAGAATGGATTTTGACGCGCGGGGATTGTGACGTCACACTTTGGATTGTGACGTCACAGAATGCATTGTGACGTCACAGAATGGATTGTGGGGTGTCAGACTGGATTGTGACGTCACAGAATGCATTGTGACGTCACAGAATGGATTGTGATGTCACAGAAGGGATTGTGACATCATCGAATGTATTGTGATGTGAGGGGTTTGTGATGTCACACTTTGGATTGTGACGTCAGAGAATGTATTGTGACGTCACAGAATGCATTGGTGGGTGTCAGACTGGATTGTGACGTCACAGAATGCATTGTGACGTCACAGAATGCATTGTGACGTCTCAGAATGTATTGTGACGTCACAGAATGGATTGTGGCGCGAGGGGATTGTGACGTCACACTTTGGATTGTGACGTCACAGAATGCATTGTGACGTCACAGAATGGATTGTGGGGTGTCAGATTGGATTGTGACGTCACAGAATTCATTGTGATGTCACAGAATGTATTGTGATGTCACAGAAGGAATTGTGACATCATCGAATGGATTGTGACGCGAGGGGATTGTGACGTCACACTTTGGATTGTGACGTCACAGAATGCATTGTGACTTCACAGAATGGATTGTGGGGTGTCAGAATGGATTCTGACGTCACACTTTGGATTGTGACGTCACAGAATGCATTGTGACTTCACAGAATGTATTGTGTTGTGTCAGAATGGATTCTGACGTCACACTTGGGATTGTGACGTCACACTTTGGATTGTGACGTCACAGAACGCATTGTGACGTCACAGAATGGATTGTGGGGTGTCAGACTGGATTGTGACGTCACAGAATGTATTGTGACGTCACAGAAGGGATTGTGACGTCACAGAAGGGATTGTGACGTCACAGAATGGATTGTGACGCGAGGGGATTGTGACGTAACACTTTGGATTGTGACGTCACAGAATGCATTGTGACGTCACAGAATGGATTGTGACGCGAGGGGATTGTGACGTCACACTTTGGATTGTGACCTCACAGAATGCATTGTGACGTCACAGAATGGATTGTGGGGTGTCAGACTGGATTGTGACGTCACAGAATGCATTGTGACGTCATAGAATGGATTGTGACGTCACAGAATGGATTATGACATCACAGAATGGATTGTGACGCGAGTGGATTGTGACGTCACACTTAGGATTGTGACGTCACAGAATGGATTGGGAGTGTAAGAATGGATTGTGACGTCACTCTTTGGATTGTGACGTCACAGAATGTATTGTGACGTCACAGAATGGATTGTGGGGTGTCAGAATGGATTGTGACGTCACACTTTGGATTGTGACGTCACAGAATGCATTGTGACGTCTCAGAATGCATTGTGGTGTGTCAGAATGGATTGTGACGTCACAGAATATATTGTGACGTCACACTTTGGATTGTGACGTCACAGAATGCATTGTGGTGTGTCAGAATGGATTGTGACGTCACACTTTGGATTGTGACGTCACAGAATGCATTGTGACGTCACACTTTGGATTGTGACGTCACAGAATGTATTGTGACGTCACAGAATTCATTGTGATGTCACAGAATGTATTGTGATGTCACAGAAGGAATTGTGACATCATCGAATGGATTGTGACGCGAGGGGATTGTGACGTCACACTTTGGATTGTGACGTCACAGAATGCATTGTGACTTCACAGAATGGATTGTGGGGTGTCAGAATGGATTCTGACGTCACACTTTGGATTGTGACGTCACAGAATGCATTGTGACTTCACAGAATGTATTGTGTTGTGTCAGAATGGATTGTGACGTCACAGAATGCATTGTGACGTCACACTTTGGATTGTGACGTCACAGAATGCATTGTGACGTCACAGAATGCATTGTGACGTCACACTTTGGATTGTGACGTCACAGAATGCATTGTGACGTCACAGAATGGATTGTGGGGTGTCAGACTGGATTGTGACGTCACAGAATCCATTGTGACGTCATAGCATGGATTGTGACGTCACAGAATGGATTGTGACGTCACAGAAGGGATTTTGACGCGAGGGGATTGTGACGTCACACTTTGGATTGTGACGTCACAGAATGCATTGTGACGTCACAGAATGGATTGTGGGGTGTCAGACTGGATTGTGACGTCACAGAATGCATTGTGACGTCACAGAAGGGATTGTGATGTCACAGAAGGGATTGTGACATCATCGAATGTATTGTGACGCGAGGGGTTTGTGATGTCACACTTTGGATTGTGACGTCACAGAATGCATTGTGACGTCACAGAATGGATTGTGACGTCACACTTTGGATTGTGACGTCACAGAATGTATTGTGACGTCACAGAATGCATTGTGACGTCACAGAATGGATTGTGACGTCACAGAATGGATTGTGACGCGAGCGGATTGTGACGTCACACTTTGGATTGTGACCTCACAGAATGCATTGTGACGTCACAGAATGGATTGTGGGGTGTTAGACTTGATTGTGACGTCACAGAATGCATTGTGACGTCACAGAATGCATTGTGACGTCACAGAATGCATTGTGGTTTGTCAGAATGGATTGTGACGTCACAGAATGTATTGTGACGTCACAGAAGGGATTGTGACGTCACAGAAGGGATTGTGACGTCACAGAAGGGATTGTTACATCACCGGATGGATTGTGACGCGAGGGGATTGTGACGTCACACTTTGGATTGTGACGTCACAGAATGCATTGTGACGTCACAGAATGGATTGTGGGGTGTCAGGCTGGATTGTGACGTCACAGAATGCATTGTGACGTCATAGAATGGATTGTGATGTCTCAGAACGGATTGAGACATTACAGAATGGATTGTGATGCGATCTGATTGTGACGTCACACTTTGGATTGTGACGTCACAGAATGGATTGTGACGTCAGAGAATGGGTTGTGACGCGAGGGGATTGTGACGTCACACTTTGGATTGTGACATCATAGAATGTATTCTGACGTCACAGAATGAATTTTGACGTCACAGAATGGATTGTGACGTCACAGAAGGGATTGTGACATCATCGAATGGATTGTGACGCGAGGTGATTGTGACGTCAAACTTTGGATTGTGACATCGGAGAATGGATTGTGACGTCACAGAACGCATTGGTGGGTGTCAGACTGGATTGTGAAGTTACAGAATGGATTGTGACGTCACAGAATGGATTGTGACGTCACAGAATGGATTTTGACGTGAGGGGATTGTGACGTCACACTTTGGATTGTGACCTCACAGAATGCATTGTGACGTCACACTTTGGATTGTGACCTCACAGAATGCATTGTGACGTCACAGAATGCATTGTGACGTCACAGAATTTATTGTGACGTCACAGAAAGAATTGTGACATCACCGAATGGATTGTGACGCGAGGGGGTTGTGACGTCACACTTTGGATTGTGACGTCACAGAATGCATTGTGACGTCACAGAATGGATTGTGGGGTGTCAGACTGGATTGTGACGTCACAGAATCCATTGTGACGTCATAGCATGGATTGTGACGTCACAGAATGGATTGTGACGTCACAAGTGATTTTGACGCGAGGGGATTGTGACGTCATACTTTGCATTGTGACATCACAGAATGCATTGTGACGTCACAGAATGGATTGTGGGGTGTCAGACTGGATTGTGACGTCACAGAATGCATTGTGACGTCACAGAAGGGATTGTGATGTCACAGAAGGGATTGTGACATCATCGAATGTATTGTGACGCGAGGGGTTTGTGATGTCACACTTTGGATTGTGACGTCAGAGAATGTAATTGTGACGTCACAGAATGCATTGTTGGGTGTCAGACTGGATTGTGACGTCACAGAATGCATTGTGACGTCATAGAACGGATTGTGATGTCACAGAAGGGATTATGACATCACAGAATGGATTGTGACGCGAGGGGATTGTGACGTCACAGAATGGATTGTGACGTCACAGAATGCATTGTGACGTCACAGAATGGATTGTGGGGTGTCAGAATGGATTTTGACGTCACACTTTGGATTGTGACCTCACAGAATGCATTGTGACGTCACAGAATGGATTGTGGGGTGTCAGAATGGATTGTGACGTCACACTTTGGATTGTGACGTCACAGAATGCATTGTGACTTCACAGAATGTATTGTGGTGTGTCAGAATGGATTCTGACGTCACACTTGGGATTGTGACGTCACACTTTGGATTGTGACGTCACAGAACGCATTGTGACGTCACAGAATGTATTGTGGGGTGTCAGACTGGATTGTGACGTCACAGAATGTATTGTGACGTCACAGAGGGGATTGTGACGTCACAGAAGGGATTGTGACGTCACAGAATGAATTGTGACGCGAGGGGATTGTGACGTCACACTTTGGATTGTGACGTCACAGAATGCATTGTGACGTCACAGAATGGATTGTGACGCGAGGGGATTGTGACGTCACACTTTGGATTGTGACCTCACAGAATGCATTGTGACGTCACAGAATGGATTGTGGGGTGTCAGACTGGATTGTGACGTCACAGCATGCATTGTGACGTCATAGAATGGATTGTGACGTCACAGAATGGATTATGACATCACAGAATGGATTGTGACGCGAGTGGATTGTGACGTCACACTTAGGATTGTGACGTCACAGAATGGATTGGGGGTGTAAGAATGGATTGTGACGTCACTCTTTGGATTGTGACGTCACAGAATGTATTGTGACGTCACAGAATGGATTGTGGGGTGTCAGAATGGATTGTGACGTCACACTTTGGATTGTGACGTCACAGAATGCATTGTGACGTCTCAGAATGCATTGTGGTGTGTCAGAATGGATTGTGACGTCACAGAATATATTGTGACGTCACACTTTGGATTGTGACGTCACAGAATGCATTGTGGTGTGTCAGAATGGATTGTGACGTCACACTTTGGATTGTGACGTCACAGAATGCATTGTGACTTCACAGAATGTATTGTGGGGTGTCAGACTGGATTGTGACGTCACAGAATGCATTGTGACGTCAAAGAATGCATTGTGGTGTGTCAGAATGGATTGTGACGTCACAGAATGCATTGTGACGTCACAGAATGGATTGTGACGTCACAGAATGCATTGTGACGCGTTTGGATTGTGACGTCACACTTTGGATTGTGACCTCATAGAATGCATTGTGACGTCACAGAATGGATTGTGGGGTGTCAGAATGGATTGTGACGTCACATAATGCATTGTGACATCACAGAAGGGATTGTGACGTCACAGAATGCATTGTGACATCACAGAATGGATTCTGATGCGAGGGGATTGTGACGTCACACTTTGGATTGTGACGTCACAGAATGGATTGTGACGTCACAGAATGAATTTTGACGTCACAGAATGGATTGTGACGTGAGGGGATTGTGACGTCACACTTTGGATTGTGACGTCAGAGAATGGATTGTGACGTTACAGAAGGGATTGTGACATCATCGAATGGATTGTGACGCGAGGGGTTTGTGATGTCACACTTTGGATTGTGATGTCACAGAATGTATTGTGACGTCGCAGAATGGATTGGTGTGTCTCAGACTGGATTGTCACGTCACAGAATCCATTGTGACGTCATAGCATGGATTGTGACGTCACAGAATGGATTGTGACGTCACAGAATGGATTTTGACGCGCGGGGATTGTGACGTCACACCTTGGGTTGTGACGTCACAGAATGCATTGTGACGTCACAGAATGGATTGTGGGGTGTCAGACTGGATTGTGACGTCACAGAATGCATTGTGACGTCACAGAAGGGATTGTGATGTCACAGAAGGGATTGTGACATCATCGAATGTATTGTGATGTGAGGGGTTTGTGATGTCACACTTTGGATTGTGATGTCAGAGAATGTATTGTGACGTCACAGAATGCATTGGTGGGTGTCAGACTGGATTGTGACGTCACAGAATGCATTGTGACGTCACAGAATGCATTGTGACGTCTCAGAATGGATTGTGACGTCACAGAATGGATTGTGGCGCGAGGGGATTGTGACGTCACACTTTGGATTGTGACGTCACAGAATGCATTGTGACGTCACAGAATGGATTGTGGGGTGTCAGATTGGATTGTGACGTCACAGAATTCATTGTGATGTCACAGAATGTATTGTGATGTCACAGAAGGAATTGTGACATCATCGAATGGATTGTGACGCGAGGGGATTGTGACGTCACACTTTGGATTGTGACGTCACAGAATGAATTGTGACTTCACAGAATGGATTGTGGGGTGTCAGAATGGATTCTGACGTCACACTTTGGATTGTGACGTCACAGAATGCATTGTGACTTCACAGAATGTATTGTGTTGTGTCAGAATGGATTGTGACGTCACAGAATGCATTGTGACGTCACACTTTGGATTGTGACGTCACAGAATGCATTGTGACGTCACAGAATGCATTGTGACGTCACACTTTGGATTGTGACGTCACAGAATGCATTGTGACTTCACAGAATGTATTGTGGGGTGTCAGAATGGATTCTGACGTCACACTTGGGATTGTGACGTCACACTTTGGATTGTGACGTCACAGAACGCATTGTGACGTCACAGAATGTATTGTGGGGTGTCAGACTGGATTGTGACGTCACAGAATGCATTGTGACGTCAAAGAATGCATTGTGGTGTGTCAGAATGGATTGTGACGTCACAGAATGCATTGTGACGTCACAGAATGGATTGTGACGTCACAGAATGCATTGTGACGCGTTTGGATTGTGACGTCACACTTTGGATTGTGACCTCACAGAATGCATTGTGACGTCACAGAATGTATTGTGGGGTGTCAGAGTGGATTGTGACGTCACATAATGCATTGTGACGTCACAGAAGGGATTGTGACGTCACAGAATGCATTGTGACATCACAGAATGGATTCTGATGCGAGGGGATTGTGACGTCACACTTTGGATTGTGACGTCACAGAATGGATTGTGACGTCACAGAATGAATTTTGACGTCACAGAATGGATTGTGACGTGAGGGGATTGTGACGTCACACTTTGGATTGTGACGTCAGAGAATGGATTGTGACGTTACAGAAGGGATTGTGACATCATCGAATGGATTTTGACGCGCGGGGATTGTGACGTCACACTTTGGATTGTGACGTCACAGAATGCATTGTGACGACACAGAATGGATTGTGGGGTGTCAGACTGGATTGTGACGTCACAGAATGCATTGTGACGTCACAGAATGGATTGTGATGTCACAGAAGGGATTGTGACATCATCGAATGTATTGTGATGTGAGGGGTTTGTGATGTCACACTTTGGATTGTGATGTCAGAGAATGTATTGTGACGTCACAGAATGCATTGGTGGGTGTCAGACTGGATTGTGACGTCACAGAATGCATTGTGACGTCACAGAATGCATTGTGACGTCACAGAATGGATTGTGGGGTGTCAGATTGGATTGTGACGTCACAGAATTCATTGTGATGTCACAGAATGTATTGTGATGTCACAGAAGGAATTGTGACATCATCGAATGGATTGTGACGTGAGGGGATTGTGACGTCACACTTTGGATTGTGACGTCACAGAATGAATTGTGACTTCACAGAATGGATTGTGGGGTGTCAGAATGGATTCTGACGTCACACTTTGGATTGTGACGTCACAGAATGCATTGTGACTTCACAGAATGTATTGTGTTGTGTCAGAATGGATTGTGACGTCACAGAATGCATTGTGACGTCACACTTTGGATTGTGACGTCACAGAATGCATTGTGACGTCACAGAATGCATTGTGACGTCACACTTTGGATTGTGACGTCACAGAATGCATTGTGACGTCACAGAATGGATTGTGGGGTGTCAGACTGGATTGTGACGTCACAGAATCCATTGTGACATCATAGCATGGATTGTGACGTCACAGAATGGATTGTGACGTCACAGAAGGGATTTTGACGCGAGGGGATTGTGACGTCACACTTTGGATTGTGACGTCACAGAATGCATTGTGACGTCACAGAATGGATTGTGGGGTGTCAGACTGGATTGTGACGTCACAGAATGCATTGTGACGTCACAGAAGGGATTGTGATGTCACAGAAGGGATTGTGACATCATCGAATGTATTGTGACGCGAGGGGTTTGTGATGTCACACTTTGGATTGTGACGTCACAGAATGCATTGTGACGTCACAGAATGGATTGTGACGTCACACTTTGGATTGTGACGTCACAGAATGTATTGTGACGTCACAGAATGCATTGTGACGTCACAGAATGGATTGTGACGTCACAGAATGGATTGTGACGCGAGCGGATTGTGACGTCACACTTTGGATTGTGACCTCACAGAATGCATTGTGACGTCACAGAATGGATTGTGGGGTGTCAGACTTGATTGTGACGTCACAGAATGCATTGTGACGTCACAGAATGCATTGTGACGTCACAGAATGCATTGTGGTTTGTCAGAATGGATTGTGACGTCACAGAATGTATTGTGACGTCACAGAAGGGATTGTGACGTCACAGAAGGGATTGTTACATCATCGGATGGATTGTGACGCGAGGGGATTGTGACGTCACACTTTGGATTGTGACGTCACAGAATGCATTGTGACATCACAGAATGGATTGTGGGGTGTCAGGCTGGATTGTGACGTCACAGAATGCATTGTGACGTCATAGAATGGATTGTGATGTCTCAGAACGGATTGAGACATTACAGAATGGATTGTGATGCGATCTGATTGTGACGTCACACTTTGGATTGTGACGTCACAGAATGGATTGTGACGTCAGAGAATGGGTTGTGACGCGAGGGGATTGTGACGTCACACTTTGGATTGTGACATCATAGAATGTATTCTGACGTCACAGAATGAATTTTGACGTCACAGAATGGATTGTGACGTCACAGAAGGGATTGTGACATCATCGAATGGATTGTGACGCGAGGTGATTGTGACGTCAAACTTTGGATTGTGACGTCGGAGAATGGATTGTGACGTCACAGAACGCATTGGTGGGTGTCAGACTGGATTGTGAATTGACAGAATGGATTGTGACGTCACAGAATGGATTGTGACGTCACAGAATGGATTTTGACGTGAGGGGATTGTGACGTCACACTTTGGATTGTGACCTCACAGAATGCATTGTGACGTCACAGAATGCATTGTGACGTCACAGAATGTATTGTGACGTCACAGAAAGGATTGTGACATCATCGAATGGATTGTGACGCGAGGGGATTGTGCCGTCAAACTTTCGATTGTGACGTCACAGAATGCATTGTGACGTCACAGAATGGATTGTGGGGTGTCAGACTGGATTGTGACGTCACAGAATGCATTGTGACGTCACACTTTGGATTGTGACGTCACAGAATGCATTGTGACGTCACAGCATGGATTGTGACGTCACACTTTGGATTGTGACGTCACAGAATGTATTGTGACGTCACAGAATGCATTGTGACGTCTCAGAATGGATTGTGACGTCACAGAATGGATTTTGACGCCAGGGGATTGTGACGTCACACTTTGGATTGTGACCTCACAGAATGCATTGTGACGTCACAGAATGGATTGTGGGGTGTTAGACTGGATTGTGACGTCACAGAATGCATTGTGACGTCACAGAATGCATTGTGGTGTGTCAGAATGGATTGTGACGTCACAGAATGCATTGTGACGTCACACTTTGGATTGTGACGTCACAGAATGCATTGTGACGTCACAGAATGTATTGTGACGTCACAGAATGCATTGTGACTTCACAGAATGGATTGTGACGTCACAGAATGGATTGAGACATCATCGGATGGATTGTGACGCGAGGGGATTGTGACGTCACACTTTGGATTGTGACCTCACAGAATGAATTGTGACGTCACACTTTCGATTGTGACCTCACAGAATGCATTGTGACGTCACAGAATGCATTGTGACGTCACAGAAGGGATTGTGACGTCAGAGAATGGGTTGTGACGCGAGGGGATTGTGACGTCAAACTTTCGATTGTGACGTCACAGAATGTATTCTGACGTCACAGAATGAATTTTGATATCACAGAATGGATTGTGACGTCACAGAATGGATTGTGACGTCACAGAATGGATTTTGACGTGAGGGGATTGTGACGTCACACTTTGGATTGTGACCTCACAGAATGCATTGTGACGTCACAGAATGGATTGTGGGGTGTCAGACTGGATTGTGACGTCACAGAATGCATTGTGACGTCATACAATGGATTGTGATGTCACAGAAGGGGTTGTGACATCATCGAATGGATTGTGACGCGAGGGGATTGTGACGTCACACTTTGGATTGTGACGTCACAGAATGCATTGTGACGTCACAGAATGGATTGTGGGGTGTCAGACTGGATTGTGACGTCACAGAATGCATTGTGACGTCATAGAATGGATTGTGACGTCACAGAATGGATTGTGACGTCACAGAATGGATTTTGACACGAGGGGATTGTGACGTCACACTTTGGATTGTGACGTCACAGAATGCATTGTGACGTCACAGAATGGATTGTGGGGTGTCAGACTGGATTGTGACGTCACAGAATGCATTGTGACATCACAGAAGGGATTGTGATGTCACAGAAGGGATTGTGACATCATCGAATGTATTGTGACGCGAGGGGTTTGTGATGTCACACTTTGGATTGTGACGTCAGAGAATGTAATTGTGACGTCACAGAATGCATTGTTGGGTGTCAGACTGGATTGTGACGTCACAGAATGCATTGTGACGTCATAGAATGGATTGTGACGTCACAGAAGGGATTATGACATCACAGAATGGATTGTGGGGTGTCAGAATGGATTGTGACGTCACACTTTGGGTTGTGACGTCACAGAATGCATTGTGACTTCACAGAATGTATTGTGGGGTGTCAGAATGGATTGTGACGTCACACTTGGTATTGTGACGTCACACTTTGGATTGTGACGTCACAGAAGGCATTGTGACGTCACAGAATGTATTGTGGGGTGTCAGACTGGATTGTGACGTCACAGAATGGATTGTGACGTCACAGAAGGGATTGTGACATCATCGAATGGATTGTGACGCGAGGGGGTTGTGACGTCACACTTTGGATTGTGACGTCACAGAAGGGATTGTGACGTCACAGAATGGATTGTGATGCGAGGGGATTGTGACGTCACACTTTGGATTGTGACGTCACAGAATGGATTGTGACGTCACAGAATGAATTTTGACGTCACAGAATGGATTGTGACGTGAGGGGATTGTGACGTCACACTTTGGATTGTGACGTCAGAGAATGGATTGTGACGTTACAGAAGGGATTGTGACATCATCGAATGGATTGTGACGCGAGGGGTTTGTGATGTCACACTTTGGATTGTGATGTCACAGAATGTATTGTGACGTCGCAGAATGGATTGGTGGGTCTCAGACTGGATTGTGACGTCACAGACTGCATTGTGACGTCATAGCATGGATTGTGACGTCACAGAATGGATTGTGACGTCACAGAATGGATTTTGACGCGCGGGAATTGTGACGTCACACTTTGGATTGTGACGTCACAGAATGCATTGTGACGTCACAGAATGGATTGTGGGGTGTCAGACTGGATTGTGACGTCACAGAATGCATTGTGACGTCACAGAATGGATTGTGATGTCACAGAAGGGATTGTGACATCATCGAATGTATTGTAACGCGAGGGGTTTGTGATGTCACACTTTGGATTGTGACGTCAGAGAATGTATTGTGACGTCACAGAATGCATTGGTGGGTGTCAGACTGGATTGTGACGTCACAGAATGCATTGTGACGTCACAGAATGCATTGTGACGTCTCAGAATGGATTGTGACGTCACAGAATGGATTGTGGCGTGAGGGTTTGTGACGTCACACTTTGGATTGAGACGTCACAGAATGCATTGTGACGTCACAGAATGGATTGTGGGGTGTCAGATTGGATTGTGACGTCACAGAATGCATTGTGACGTCACAGAATGCATTGTGACGTCACAGAAGGGATTGTGACATCATCGAATGGATTGTGATGCGAGGGGATTGTGACGTCACACTTTGGATTGTGACGTCACAGAATGCATTGTGACGTCACAGAATGCATTGTGACGTCACACTTTGGATTGTGACGTCACAGAATGGATTGTCACGTCACACAATGGATTGTGACGTCACACTTTGGATTGTGACGTCACAGAATGCATTGTGACGTCACAGAATGGATTGTGGTTTGTCAGAATGGATTGTGACGTCACAGAATGCATTGTGACGTCACACTTTGGATTGTGACGTCACAGAATGCATTGTGACGTCACAGAATGGATTGTGACGTCACACTTTGGATTGTGACGTCACAGAATGTATTGTGACGTCACAGAATGCATTGTGACGTCACAGAATGGATTGTGATGTCACAGAATGGATTGTGACGCGAGCGGATTGTGACGTCACACTTTGGATTGTGACCTCACAGAATGCATTGTGACGTCACAGAATGGATTGTGGGGTGTCAGAATGGATTGTGACGTCACACTTTGGATTGTGACGTCACATAATGCATTGTGACTTCACAGAATGTATTGTGGGGTGTCAGAATGGATTGTGACGTCACACTTGGGATTGTGACGTCACACTTTGGATTGTGACGTCACAGAACGCATTGTGACGTCACAGAATGTATTGTGGGGTGTCAGACTGGATTGTGACGTCACAGAAGGGATTGTGACGTCACAGAAGGGATTGTGACGTCACAGAAGGGATTGTTACATCATCGGATGGATTGTGACGCGAGGGGATTGTGACGTCACACTTTGGATTGTGACGTCACAGAATGCTTTGTGACGTCACAGAATGGATTGTGGGGTGTCAGGCTGGATTGTGACGTCACAGAATGCATTGTGACGTCATAGAATGGATTGTGATGTCTCAGAACGGATTGAGACATTACAGAATGGATTGTGATGCGATCTGATTGTGACGTCACACTTTGGATTGTGACGTCACAGAATGGATTGTGACGTCAGAGAATGGGTTGTGACGCGAGGGGATTGTGACGTCACACTTTGGATTGTGACGTCATAGAATGTATTCTGACGTCACAGAATGAATTTTGACGTCACAGAATGGATTGTGACGTCACAGAAGGGATTGTGACATCATCGAATGGATTGTGACGCGAGGGGATTGTGACGTCAAACTTTGGATTGTGACCTCACAGAATGCATTGTGACGTCACAGAATGCATTGGTGGGTGTCAGACTGGGTTGTGACGTCACAGAATGCATTGTGACGTCACAGAATGTATTGTGACGTCACAGAAGGGATTGTGACATCATCGAATGGATTGTGACGCGAGGGGATTGTGACGTCAAACTTTCGATTGTGACGTCACAGAATGCATTGTGACGTCACAGAATGGATTGTGGGGTGTCAGACTGGATTGTGACGTCACAGAATGCATTGTGACGTCATAGAATGGATTGTGATGTCACAGAAGGGGTTGTGACATCTAAAAATGGATTGTGATGCGAGGGGATTGTGACGTCACACTTTGGATTGTGACGTCACAGAATGCATTGTGACGTCACAGAATGGATTGTTGGGTGTCAGACTGGATGCATTGTGACGTCACAATGCATTCTGTGACGTCACAATCCAGTCTGGATTGGATTGTGACGTCACAGAATGCATTGTGACGTCACAGAATGGATTGTGACGTCACACTTTGGATTGTGACGTCACAGAATGTATTGTGACGTCACAGAATGCATTGTGACGTCTCAGAATGGATTGTGACGTCACAGAATGGATTTTGACGCCAGGGGATTGTGACGTCACACTTTGGATTGTGACCTCACAGAATGCATTGTGACGTCACAGAATGGATTGTGGGGTGTTAGACTGGATTGTGACATCACAGAATGCATTGTGACGTCACAGAATGCATTGTGGTGTGTCAGAATGGATTGTGAAGTTACAGAATGGATTGTGACGTCACAGAATGGATTGTGACGTCACAGAATGGATTTTGACGTGAGGGGATTGTGACGTCACACTTTGGATTCTGACCTCACAGAATGCATTGTGACGTCACAGAATGCATTGGTGGGTGTCAGACTGGGTTGTGACGTCACAGAATGCATTGTGACGTCACAGAATGCATTGTGACGTCACACTTTGGATTGTGACCTCACAGAATGCATTGTGACGTCACACTTTGGATTGTGACCTCACAGAATGCATTGTGACGTCACAGAATGCATTGTGACGTCACAGAAGGGATTGTGACGTCAGAGAATGGGTTGTGACGCGAGGGGATTGTGACGTCAAACTTTCGATTGTGACGTCACAGAATGTATTCTGACGTCACAGAATGAATTTTGATGTCACAGAATGGATTGTGACGTCACAGAAGGGATTGTGACATCATCGAATGGATTGTGACGCGAGGGGATTGTGACGTCAAACTTTGGATTGTGACGTCGGAGAATGGATTGTGACGTCACAGAACGCATTGGTGGGTGTCAGACTGGATTGTGAAGTTACAGAATGGATTGTGACGTCACAGAATGGATTGTGACGTCACAGAATGGATTTTGACGTGAGGGGATTGTGACGTCACACTTTGGATTGTGACCTCACAGAATGCATTGTGACGTCACAGAATGCATTGGTGGGTGTCAGACTGGGTTGTGACGTCACAGAATGCATTGTGACGTCACAGAATGTATTGTGACGTCACAGAAGGGATTGTGACATCATCGAATGGATTGTGACGCGAGGGGATTGTGACGTCAAACTTTCGATTGTGACGTCACAGAATGCATTGTGACGTCACAGAATGGATTGTGGGGTGTCAGACTGGATTGTGACGTCACAGAATGCATTGTGACGTCATACAATGGATTGTGATGTCACAGAAGGGGTTGTGACATCTAAAAATGGATTGTGATGCGAGGGGATTGTGACGTCACACTTTGGATTGTGACGTCACAGAATGCATTGTGACGTCACAGAATGTATTGTGGGGTGTCAGAATGGATTGTGACGTCACACTTTGGATTGTGACGTCACAGAATGCATTGTGACGTCACAGAATGAATTGTGGGGTGTCAGAATGGATTGTGACGTCACAGAATGCATTGTGACGTCACACTTTGGATTGTGACGTCACAGAATGCATTGTGACGTCACAGAATGGATTGTGACGTCACACTTTGGATTGTGACGTCACAGAATGTATTGTGACGTCACAGAATGCATTGTGACGTCACAGAATGGATTGTGACGTCACAGAATGGATTGTGGGGTGTTAGACTGGATTGTGACGTCACAGAATGCATTGTGACGTCACAGAATGCATTGTGGTGTGTCATAATGTATTGTGACGTCACAGAATGCATTGTGACGTCACACTTTGGATTGTGACGTCACAGAATCCATTGTGACGTCATAGCATGGATTGTGACGTCACAGAATGGATTGTGACGTCACAGAAGGGATTTTGAGGCGAGGGGATTGTGACGTCACACTTTGGATTGTGACGTCACAGAATGCATTGTGACGTCACAGAATGGATTGTGGGGTGTCAGACTGGATTGTGACGTCACAGAATGCATTGTGACGTCACAGAATGCATTGTGGTGTGTCAGAATGGATTGTGATGTCACAGAATGCATTGTGACGTCACACTTTGGATTGTGACGTCTCAGAATGGATTGTGACGTTACAGAAGGGATTGTGACATCATCGAATGGATTGTGACGCGAGGGGTTTGTGATGTCACACTTTGGATTGTGATGTCACAGAATGTATTGTGACGTCGCAGAATGGATTGGTGGGTCTCAGACTGGATTGTCACGTCACAGAATCCATTGTGACGTCATAGCATGGATTGTGACGTCGGAGAATGGATTGTGACGTCACAGAACGCATTGGTGGGTGTCAGACTGGATTGTGAAGTTACAGAATGGATTGTGACGTCACAGAATGGATTGTGACGTCACAGAATGGATTTTGACGTGAGGGGATTGTGACGTCACACTTGGGATTGTGACCTCACAGAATGCATTGTGACGTCACAGAATGCATTGGTGGGTGTCAGACTGGGTTGTGACGTCACAGAATGCATTGTGACGTCACAGAATGTATTGTGACGTCACAGAAGGGATTGTGACATCATCGAATGGATTGTGACGCGAGGGGATTGTGACGTCAAACTTTCGATTGTGACGTCACAGAATGCATTGTGACGTCACAGAATGGATTGTGGGGTGTCAGACTGGATTGTGACGTCACAGAATGCATTGTGACGTCATAGAATTTACTGTGATGTCACAGAAGGGGTTGTGACATCATCGAATGGATTGTGACGCGAGGGGGTTGTGACATCACACTTTGGATTGTGACGTCACAGAATGCATTGTGACGTCACAGAATGCATTGTGGGGTGTCAGACTGGATTGTGACGTCACAGAATGCATTGTGACGTCACAGAATGGATTGTGACGTCACAGAATGGATTTTGACACGAGGGGATTGTGACGTCACACTTTGGATTGTGACGTCACAGAATGCATTGTGACGTCACAGAATGGATTGTGGGGTGTCAGACTGGATTGTGACGTCACAGAATGCATTGTGACATCACAGAAGGGATTGTGATGTCACAGAAGGGATTGTGACATCATCGAATGTATTGTGACGCGAGGGGTTTGTGATGTCACACTTTGGATTGTGACGTCAGAGAATGTAATTGTGACGTCACAGAATGCATTGTTGGGTGTCAGACTGGATTGTGACGTCACAGAATGCATTGTGACGTCATAGAACTGATTGTGATGTCACAGAAGGGATTATGACATCACAGAATGGATTGTGGGGTGTCAGAATGGATTGTGATGTCACACTTTGGGTTGTGACGTCACAGAATGCATTGTGACTTCACAGAATGTATTGTGGGGTGTCAGAATGGATTGTGACGTCACACTTGGGATTGTGACGTCACACTTTGGATTGTGACGTCACAGAAGGCATTGTGACGTCACAGAATGTATTGTGGGGTGTCAGACTGGATTGTGACGTCACAGAATGGATTGTGACGTCACAGAAGGGATTGTGACATCATCGAATGGATTGTGACGCGAGGGGGTTGTGACGTCACACTTTGGATTGTGACGTCACAGAAGGGATTGTGACGTCACAGAATGGATTGTGATGCGAGGGGATTGTGACGTCACACTTTGGATTGTGACGTCACAGAATGGATTGTGACGTCACAGAATGAATTTTGACGTCACAGAATGGATTGTGACGTGAGGGGATTGTGACGTCACACTTTGGATTCTGACGTCACGGAATGGATTGTGACGTCACAGAATGAATTTTGACGTCACAGAATGGATTGTGACGTGAGGGGATTGTGACGTCACACTTTGGATTGTGACGTCAGAGAATGGATTGTGACGTTACAGAAGGGATTGTGACATCATCGAATGGATTGTGACGCGAGGGGTTTGTGATGTCACACTTTGGATTGTGATGTCACAGAATGTATTGTGACGTCGCAGAATGGATTGGTGGGTCTCAGACTGGATTGTCACGTCACAGAATCCATTGTGACGTCATAGCATGGATTGTGACGTCACAGAATGGATTGTGACGTCACAGAAGGGATTTTGACGCGCGGGAATTGTGACGTCACACTTTGGATTGTGACGTCACAGAATGCATTGTGACGTCACAGAATGGATTGTGGGGTGTCAGACTGGATTGTGACGTCACAGAATGCATTGTGACGTCACAGAATGGATTGTGATGTCACAGAAGGGATTGTGACATCATCGAATGTATTGTGACGCGAGGGGTTTGCGATGTCACACTTTGGATTGTGACGTCAGAGAATGTAATTGTGACGTCACAGAATGCATTGTTGGGTGTCAGACTGGATTGTGACGTCACAGAATGCATTGTGACGTCATAGAACTGATTGTGATGTCACAGAAGGGATTATGACATCACAGAATGGATTGTGGGGTGTCAGAATGGATTGTGACGTCACACTTTGGGTTGTGACGTCACAGAATGCATTGTGACTTCACAGAATGTATTGTGGGGTGTCAGAATGGATTGTGACGTCACACTTGGGATTGTGACGTCACACTTTGGATTGTGACGTCACAGAAGGCATTGTGACGTCACAGAATGTATTGTGGGGTGTCAGACTGGATTGTGACGTCACAGAATGGATTGTGACGTCACAGAAGGGATTGTGACATCATCGAATGGATTGTGACGCGAGGGGGTTGTGACGTCACACTTTGGATTGTGACGTCACAGAAGGGATTGTGACGTCACAGAATGGATTGTGATGCGAGGGGATTGTGACGTCACACTTTGGATTGTGACGTCACAGAATGGATTGTGACGTCACAGAATGAATTTTGACGTCACAGAATGGATTGTGACGTGAGGGGATTGTGACGTCACACTTTGGATTGTGACGTCAGAGAATGGATTGTGACGTTACAGAAGGGATTGTGACATCATCGAATGTATTGTGACGCGAGGGGTTTGTGATGTCACACTTTGGATTGTGACGTCAGAGAATGTATTGTGACGTCACAGAATGCATTGGTGGGTGTCAGACTGGATTGTGACGTCACAGAATGCATTGTGACGTCACAGAATGCATTGTGACGTCTCAGAATGTATTGTGACGTCACAGAATGGATTGTGGCGTGAGGGTTTGTGACGTCACACTTTGGATTGTGACGTCACAGAATGCATTGTGACGTCACAGAATGGATTGTGGTTTGTCAGAATGGATTGTGACGTCACAGAATGCATTGTGACGTCACAGAAGGGATTGTGATGTCACAGAAGGGATTGTGACATCATCGAATGGATTGTGATGCGAGGGGATTGTGACGTCACACTTTGGATTGTGACGTCACAGAATGCATTGTGACGTCACAGAATGGATTGTGGGGTGTCAGAATGGATTGTGACGTCACACTTTGGATTGTGACGTCACAGAATGCATTGTGACGTCACAGAATGCATTGTGGTGTGTCAGAATGGATTGTGACGTCACAGAATGCATTGTGACGTCACACTTTGGGTTGTGACGTCACAGAATGCATTGTGACTTCACAGAATGTATTGTGGGGTGTCAGAATGGATTGTGACGTCACACTTGGGATTGTGACGTCACACTTTGGATTGTGACGTCACAGAAGGCATTGTGACGTCACAGAATGTATTGTGGGGTGTCAGACTGGATTGTGACGTCACAGAATGGATTGTGACGTCACAGAAGGGATTGTGACATCATCGAATGGATTGTGACGCGAAGGGGTTGTGACGTCACACTTTGGATTGTGACGTCACAGAAGGGATTGTGACGTCACAGAATGGATTGTGATGCGAGGGGATTGTGACGTCACACTTTGGATTGTGACGTCACAGAATGGATTGTGACGTCACAGAATGAATTTTGACGTCACAGAATGGATTGTGACGTGAGGGGATTGTGACGTCACACTTTGGATTGTGACGTCAGAGAATGGATTGTGACGTTACAGAAGGGATTGTGACATCATCGAATGTATTGTGACGCGAGGGGTTTGTGATGTCACACTTTGGATTGTGACGTCAGAGAATGTATTGTGACGTCACAGAATGCATTGGTGGGTGTCAGACTGGATTGTGACGTCACAGAAGGGATTGTGACATCACAGAATGCATTGTGACGTCTCAGAATGTATTGTGACGTCACAGAATGGATTGTGGCGTGAGGGTTTGTGACGTCACACTTTGGATTGTGACGTCACAGAATGCATTGTGACGTCACAGAATGGATTGTGGGGTGTCAGATTGGATTGTGACGTCACAGAATGCATTGTGACGTCACAGAAGGGATTGTGATGTCACAGAAGGGATTGTGACATCATCGAATGGATTGTGATGCGAGGGGATTGTGACGTCACACTTTGGATTGTGACGTCACAGAATGCATTGTGACGTCACAGAATGGATTGTGGGGTGTCAGAATGGATTCTGACGTCACACTTTGGATTGTGACGTCACAGAATGCATTGTGACGTCACAGAATGCATTGTGGTGTGTCAGAATGGATTGTGACGTCACAGAATGCATTGTGACGTCACACTTTGGATTGTGACGTCACAGAATGCATTGTGACGTCACAGAATGGATTGTGACGTCACACTTTGGATTGTGCCATCACACTTTGGATTGTGACGTCACAGAATGCATTGTGACGTCACAGAATGGATTGTGATGTCACAGAATGGATTGTGACGCGAGCGGATTGTGACGTCACACTTTGGATTGTGACCTCACAGAATGCATTGTGACGTCACAGAATGGATTGTGGGGTGTCAGAATGGATTGTGACGTCACACTTTGGATTGTGACGTCACATAATGCATTGTGACTTCACAGAATGTATTGTGGGGTGTCAGAATGGATTGTGACGTCACACTTGGGATTGTGACGTCACACTTTGGATTGTGACGTCACAGAACACATTGTGACGTCACAGAATGTATTGTGGGGTGTCAGACTGGATTGTGACGTCACAGAAGGGATTGTGACGTCACAGAAGAGATTGTGACGTCACAGAAGGGATTGTTACATCATCGGATGGATTGTGACGCGAGGGGATTGTGACGTCACACTTTGGATTGTGACGTCACAGAATGCATTGTGACATCACAGAATTGATTGTGGGGTGTCAGGCTGGATTGTGACGTCACAGAATGCATTGTGACGTCATAGAATGGATTGTGATGTCTCAGAACGGATTGAGACATTACAGAATGGATTGTGATGCGATCTGATTGTGACGTCACACTTTGGATTGTGACGTCACAGAATGGATTGTGACGTCAGAGAATGGGTTGTGACGCGAGGGGATTGTGACGTCACACTTTGGATTGTGACGTCATAGAATGTATTCTGACGTCACAGAATGAATTTTGACGTCGGAGAATGGATTATGACGTCACAGAACGCATTGGTGGGTGTCAGACTGGATTGTGAAGTTACAGAATGGATTGTGACGTCACAGAATGGATTGTGACCTCAGAGAATGGGTTGTGACGCGAGGGGATTGTGACGTCACACTTTGGATTGTGACGTCATAGAATGTATTCTGACGTCACAGAATGAATTTTGACGTCACAGAATGGATTGTGACGTCACAGAAGGGATTGTGACATCATCGAATGGATTGTGACGCGAGGGGATTGTGACGTCAAACTTTGGATTGTGACGTCGGAGAATGGATTGTGACGTCACAGAACGCATTGGTGGGTGTCAGACTGGATTGTGAAGTTACAGAATGGATTGTGACGTCACAGAATGGATTGTGACGTCACAGAATGGATTTTGACGTGAGGGGATTGTGACGTCACACTTTGGATTCTGACCTCACAGAATGCATTGTGACGTCACAGAATGCATTGGTGGGTGTCAGACTGGGTTGTGACGTCACAGAATGCATTGTGACGTCACAGAATGTATTGTGACGTCACAGAAGGGATTGTGACATCATCGAATGGATTGTGACGCGAGGGGATTGTGACGTCAAACTTTCGATTGTGACGTCACAGAATGCATTGTGACGTCACAGAATGGATTGTGGGGTGTCAGACTGGATTGTGACGTCACAGAATGCATTGTGACGTCATAGAATGGATTGTGATGTCACAGAAGGTGTTGTGACATCTAAAAATGGATTGTGATGCGAGGGGATTGTGACGTCACACTTTGGATTGTGACGTCACAGAATGCATTGTGATGTCACAGAATGCATTGTGGTGTGTCAGAATGGATTGTGACGTCACAGAATGCATTGTGACGTCACACTTTGGATTGTGACGTCACAGAATGCATTGTGACGTCACAAAATGGATTGTGACGTCACACTTTGGATTGTGACGTCACAGAATGTATTGTGATGTCACAGAATGCATTGTGACGTCACAGAATGTATTGTGGGGTGTCAGAATGGATTCTGACGTCACATTTTGGATTGTGACGTCACAGAATTCATTGTGACGTCACAGAATGCATTGTGGTGTGTCAGAATGGATTGTGACGTCACAGAATGCATTGTGAGGTCACACTTTGGATTGTGACGTGACAGAATGCATTGTGACGTCACAGAATGGATTGTGACGTCACACTTTGGATTGTGACGTCACAGAATGTATTGTGACGTCACAGAATGCATTGTGACGTCACAGAATGGATTGTGACGTCACAGAATGGATTGTGACGCGAGCGGATTGTGACGTCACACTTTGGATTGTGACCTCACAGAATGCATTGTGACGTCACAGAATGGATTGTGGGGTGTTAGACTGGATTGTTACGTCACAGAATGCATTGTGACGTCACAGAATGCATTGTGACGTCACAGAATGCATTGTGGTTTGTCAGAATGGATTGTGACGTCACAGAATGTATTGTGACGTCACAGAAGGTATTGTGACGTCACAGAAGGGATTGTGACGTCACAGAAGGGATTGTTACATCATCGGATGGATTGTGACGCGAGGGGATTGTGACGTCACACTTTGGATTGTGACGTCACAGAATGCATTGTGACGTCACAGAATGGATTGTGGGGTGTCAGAATGGATTCTGACGTCACAGAATGCATTGTGACGTCACAGAATGGATTGTGACGTCAGAGAATGGGTTGTGACGCGAGGGGATTGTGACGTCACACTTTGGATTGTGACGTCATAGAATGTATTCTGACGTCACAGAATGAATTTTGACGTCACAGAATGGATTGTGACGTCACAGAATGGATTGTGACGTCACAGAATGGATTTTGACGTGAGGGGATTGTGACGTCACACTTTGGATTGTGACCTCACAGAATGCATTGTGACGTCACACTTTGGATTGTGACCTCACAGAATGCATTGTGACGTCACAGAATGCATTGTGACGTCACAGAAGGGATTGTGACATCATCGAATGGATTGTGACGCGAGGGGATTGTGACGTCACACTTTGGATTGTGACGTCACAGAATGCATTGTGACGTCACAGAATGGATTGTGGGGTGTCAGACTGGATTGTGACGTCACAGAATGCATTGTGACGTCATAGAATGGATTGTGATGTCACAGAAGGGGTTGTGACATCTAAAAATGGATTGTGATGCGAGGGGATTGTGACGTCACACTTTGGATTGTGACGTCACAGAATGCATTGTGACGTCACAGAATGGATTGTGGGGTATCAGACTGGATTGTGACGTCACACTTTGGATTGTGACGTCACAGAATGCATTGTGACGTCACAGAATGGATTGTGGGGTGTCAGAATGGATTGTGACGTCACAGAATGCATTGTGACGTCACACTTTGGATTGTGACGTCACAGAATGCATTGTGACGTCACAGAATGCATTGTGACGTCACAGAAGGGATTGTGACGTCACAGAATGGATTGTGACGTCACAGAATGGATTGTGACGCGAGCGGATTGTGACGTCACACTTTGGATTGTGACCTCACAGAATGCATTGTGACGTCACAGAATGGATTGTGGGGTGTTAGACTGGATTGTGACGTCACAGAATGCATTGTGACGTCACAGAATGCATTGGTGGGTGTCAGACTGGGTTGTGACGTCACAGAATGCATTGTGACGTCACAGAATGTATTGTGACGTCACAGAAGGGATTGTGACATCATCGAATGGATTGTGACGCGAGGGGATTGTGACGTCAAACTTTCGATTGTGACGTCACAGAATGCATTGTGACGTCACAGAATGGATTGTGGGGTGTCAGACTGGATTGTGACGTCACAGAATGCATTGTGACGTCATAGAATGGATTGTGATGTCACAGAAGGTGTTGTGACATCTAAAAATGGATTGTGATGCGAGGGGATTGTGACGTCACACTTTGGATTGTGACGTCACAGAATGCATTGTGATGTCACAGAATGCATTGTGGTGTGTCAGAATGGATTGTGACGTCACAGAATGCATTGTGAGGTCACACTTTGGATTGTGACGTCACAGAATGCATTGTGACGTCACAGAATGGATTGTGACGTCACACTTTGGATTGTGACGTCACAGAATGTATTGTGACGTCACAGAATGCATTGTGACGTCACAGAATGGATTGTGACGTCACAGAATGGATTGTGACGCGAGCGGATTGTGACGTCACACTTTGGATTGTGACCTCACAGAATGCATTGTGACGTCACAGAATGGATTGTGGGGTGTTAGACTGGATTGTTACGTCACAGAATGCATTGTGACGTCACAGAATGCATTGTGACGTCACAGAATGCATTGTGGTTTGTCAGAATGGATTGTGACGTCACAGAATGTATTGTGACGTCACAGAAGGTATTGTGACGTCACAGAAGGGATTGTGACGTCACAGAAGGGATTGTTACATCATCGGATGGATTGTGACGCGAGGGGATTGTGACGTCACACTTTGGATTGTGACGTCACAGAATGCATTGTGACGTCACAGAATGGATTGTGGGGTGTCAGAATGGATTCTGACGTCACAGAATGCATTGTGACGTCACAGAATGGATTGTGACGTCAGAGAATGGGTTGTGACGCGAGGGGATTGTGACGTCACACTTTGGATTGTGACGTCATAGAATGTATTCTGACGTCACAGAATGAATTTTGACGTCACAGAATGGATTGTGACGTCACAGAATGGATTTTGACGTGAGGGGATTGTGACGTCACACTTTGGATTGTGACCTCACAGAATGCATTGTGACGTCACACTTTGGATTGTGACCTCACAGAATGCATTGTGACGTCACAGAATGCATTGTGACGTCACAGAAGGGATTGTGACATCATCGAATGGATTGTGACGCGAGGGGATTGTGACGTCACACTTTGGATTGTGACGTCACAGAATGCATTGTGACGTCACAGAATGGATTGTGGGGTGTCAGACTGGATTGTGACGTCACAGAATGCATTGTGACGTCATAGAATGGATTGTGATGTCACAGAAGGGGTTGTGACATCTAAAAATGGATTGTGACGCGAGGGGATTGTGACGTCACACTTTGGATTGTGACGTCACAGAATGCATTGTGACGTCACAGAATGGATTGTGGGGTGTCAGAATGGATTGTGACGTCACACTTTGGATTGTGACGTCACAGAATGCATTGTGACGTCACAGAATGGATTGTGGGGTGTCAGAATGGATTGTGACGTCACAGAATGCATTGTGACGTCACACTTTGGATTGTGACGTCACAGAATGCATTGTGACGTCACAGAATGGATTGTGACGTCACAGAAGGGATTGTGACGTCACAGAATGGATTGTGACGTCACAGAATGGATTGTGACGCGAGCGGATTGTGACGTCACACTTTGGATTGTGACCTCACAGAATGCATTGTGACGTCACAGAATGGATTGTGGGGTGTTAGACTGGATTGTGACGTCACAGAATGCATTGTGACGTCACAGAATGCATTGTGGTGTGTCAGAATGGATTGTGACGTCACAGAATGCATTGTGACGTCACACTTTGGATTGTGACGTCACAGAATGCATTGTGACTTCACACTTTGGATTGTGATGTCACAGAATGGATTGAGACATCATCGGATGGATTGTGACGCGAGGGGATTGTGACGTCACACTTTGGATTGTGACGTCACAGAATGCATTGTGACGTCACAGAATGGATTTTGGGGTGTCAGGCTGGATTGTGACGTCACAGAATGCATTGTGACGTCATAGAATGGATTGTGATGTCTCAGAACGGATTGAGACATTACAGAATGGATTGTGATGCGATCTGATTGTGACGTCACACTTTGGATTGTGACGTCACAGAATGGATTGTGACGTCAGAGAATGGGTTGTGACGCGAGGGGATTGTGACTTCACACTTTGGATTGTGACGTCATAGAATGTATTCTGACGTCACAGAATGAATTTTGATGTCACAGAATGGATTGTGACGTCACAGAAGGGATTGTGACATCATCGAATGGATTGTGACGCGAGGGGATTGTGACGTCAAACTTTGGATTGTGACGTCGGAGAATGGATTGTGACGTCACAGAACGCATTGGTGGGTGTCAGACTGGATTGTGAAGTTACAGAATGGATTGTGACGTCACAGAATGGATTGTGACGTCACAGAATGGATTTTGACGTGAGGGGATTGTGACGTCACACTTTGGATTGTGACCTCACAGAATGCATTGTGACGTCACAGAATGCATTGGTGGGTGTCAGACTGGGTTGTGACGTCACAGAATGCATTGTGACGTCACAGAATGTATTGTGACGTCACAGAAGGGATTGTGACATCATCGAATGGATTGTGACGCGAGGGGATTGTGATGTCAAACTTTCGATTGCGACGTCACAGAATGCATTGTGACGTCACAGAATGGATTGTGGGGTGTCAGACTGGATTGTGACGTCACAGAATGCATTGTGACGTCATAGAATGGATTGTGATGTCACAGAAGGGGTTGTGACATCTAAAAATGGATTGTGATGCGAGGGGATTGTGACGTCACACTTTGGATTGTGACGTCACAGAATGCATTGTGACGTCACAGAATGGATTGTGGGGTGTCAGAATGGATTGTGACGTCACACTTTGGATTGTGACGTCACAGAATGCATTGTGACGTCACAGAATGGATTGTGGGGTGTCAGAATGGATTGTGACGTCACAGAATGCATTGTGACGTCACACTTTGGATTGTGACGTCACAGAATGCATTGTGACGTCACAGAATGGATTGTGACGTCACACTTTGGATTGTGACGTCACAGAATGTATTGTGACGTCACAGAATGCATTGTGACGTCACAGAATGGATTGTGACTTCACAGAATGGATTGTGGGGTGTTAGACTGGATTGTGACGTCACAGAATGCATTGTGACGTCACAGAATGCATTGTGACGTCACAGAATGCATTGTGGTGTGTCAGAATGGATTGTGACGTCACAGAATGCATTGTGACGTCACACTTTGGATTGTGACGTCACAGAATCCATTGTGACGTCATAGCATGGATTGTGACGTCACAGAATGCATTGTGACGTCACAGAATGGATTGTGGGGTGTCAGACTGGATTGTGACGTCACAGAATGCATTGTGACGTCACAGAATGCATTGTGGTGTGTCAGAATGGATTGTGATGTCACAGAATACATTGTGACGTCACACTTTGGATTGTGACGTCTCAGAATGGATTGTGACGTTACAGAAGGGATTGTGACATCATCGAATGGATTGTGACGCGAGGGGTTTGTGATGTCACACTTTGGATTGTGATGTCACAGAATGTATTGTGACGTCGCAGAATGGATTGGTGGGTCTCAGACTGGATTGTCACGTCACAGAATCCATTGTGACGTCATAGCATGGATTGTGACGTCGGAGAATGGATTGTGACGTCACAGAACGCATTGGTGGGTGTCAGACTGGATTGTGAAGTTACAGAATGGATTGTGACGTCACAGAATGGATTGTGACGTCACAGAATGGATTTTGACGTGAGGGGATTGTGACGTCACACTTGGGATTGTGACCTCACAGAATGCATTGTGACGTCACAGAATGCATTGGTGGGTGTCAGACTGGGTTGTGACGTCACAGAATGCATTGTGACGTCACAGAATGCATTGTGACGTCACAGAATGGATTGTGGGGTGTCAGACTGGATTGTTACGTCACAGAATGGTTTGTGACGTCACAGAATGGATTGTGATGTCAGAGAAGGGATTGTGACATCATCGAATGGATTCTGACGCGAGCGGGTTGTGACGTCGAACTTTGGATTGTGACTTCACAGAATGTATTGTGACGTCACAGAATGCATTGGTGGGTGTCAGACTGGATTGTGACGTCACAGAATGCATTGTGACGTCACAGAAGGGATTGTGACATCATCGAAAGGATTGTGACGCGAGGGGATTTTGACATCACACTTTGGATTGTGACGTCACACTTTGGATTGTGACGTCACAGAATGGATTGTGACGTCACAGAAGGGATTGTGACGTCATCGAATGGATTGTGACGCGAGGGGTTTGTGACGTCACACTTTGGATTGTGACGTCACAGAAGGGATTGTGACGTCACAGAATGGATTGTGATGCGAGGGGATTGTGACGTCACACTTTGGATTGTGACGTCAGAGAATGGATTGTGACGTCACAGAATGAATTTTGACGTCACAGAATGGATTGTGACGTGAGGGGATTGTGACGTCACACTTTGGATTGTGACGTCAGAGAATGGATTGTGACGTTACAGAAGGGATTGTGACATCATCGAATGGATTGTGACGCGAGGGGTTTGTGATGTCACACTTTGGATTGTGATGTCACAGAATGTATTGTGACGTCGCAGAATGGATTGGTGGGTCTCAGACTGGATTGTCACGTCACAGAATCCATTGTCACGTCATAGCATGGATTGTGACGTCACAGAATGGATTGTGACGTCACAGATTGGATTTTGACGCGCGGGGATTGTGACGTCACACTTTGGATTGTGACGTCACAGAATGCATTGTGACGTCACAGAATGGATTGTGGGGTGTCAGACTTGATTGTGACGTCACAGAATGCATTGTGACGTCACAGAATGGATTGTGATGTCACAGAAGGGATTGTGACATCATCGAATGTATTGTGATGTGAGGGGTTTGTGATGTCACACTTTGGATTGTGACGTCAGAGAATGTATTGTGACGTCACAGAATGCATTGGTGGGTGTCAGACTGGATTGTGACGTCACAGAATGCATTGTGACGTCACAGAATGCATTGTGACGTCTCAGAATGGATTGTGACGTCACAGAATGGATTGTGGCGCGAGGGGATTGTGACGTCACACTTTGGATTGTGACGTCACAGAATGCATTGTGACGTCACAGAATGGATTGTGGGGTGTCAGAATGGATTCTGACGTCACAGAATGCATTGTGACGTCACACTTTGGATTGTGACGTCACAGAATGCATTGTGACGTCACAGAATGCATTGTGACGTCACACTTTGGATTGTGACGTCACAGAATGTATTGTGACGTCACAGAATGCATTGTGACGTCACAGAATGGATTGTGGGGTGTCAGACTGGATTGTGACGTCACAGAATGCATTGTGACGTCTCAGAATGTATTGTGACGTCACAGAATGGATTTTGACGCGAGGGGATTGTGACGTCATACTTTGCATTGTGACATCACAGAATGCATTGTAACGTCACAGAATGTATTGTGGGGTGTCAGACTGGATTGTGACGTCACAGAATGCATTGTGATGTCACAGAATGGATTGTGATGTCACAGAAGGGATTGTGACATTATCGAATGGATTGTGACGCGAGGGGGTTGTGACATCACACTTTGGATTGTGACGTCACAGAATGCATTGTGACGTCACAGAATGGATTGTGGGGTGTCAGACTGGATTGTGACGTCACAGAATGCATTGTGACGTCACAGAATGCATTGTGACGTCACAGAATGGATTGTGACGTCACAAGGGATTTTGACGCGAGGGGATTGTGACGTCACACTTTGGATTGTGACGTCACAGAATGCATTGTGACGTCACAGAATGGATTGTGGGGTGTCAGACTGGATTGTGACGTCACAGAATGCATTGTGATGTCACAGAAGGGATTGTGATGTCACAGAAGGGATTGTGACATCATCGAATGTATTGTGACGCGAGGGGTTTGTGACGTCACACTTTGGATTGTGACGTCAGAGAATGTAATTGTGACGTCACAGAATGCATTGTTGGGTGTCAGACTGGATTGTGACGTCACAGAATGCATTGTGACGTCATAGAACGGATTGTGATGTCACAGAAGGTTTTATGACATCACAGAATGGATTGTGATGCGAGGGGATTGTGACGTCACACTTTGGATTGTGACGTCACAGAATGCATTGTGACGTCACAGAATGTATTGTGGGGTGTCAGAATGGATTGTGACGTCACACTTTGGATTGTGACGTCACAGAATGCATTGTGACGTCACAGAATGGATTGTGGGGTGTCAGACTGGATTGTGACGTCACAGAATGCATTGTGACGTCACACTTTGGATTGTGACGTCACAGAATGCATTGTGACGTCACAGAATGCATTGTGACGTCACAGAATGGATTGTGACGTCACAGAATGGATTGTGGGGTGTTAGACTGGATTGTGACGTCACAGAATGCATTGTGACGTCACAGAATGCATTGTGGTGTGTCAGAATGGATTGTGACGTCACAGAATGCATTGTGACGTCACACTTTGGATTGTGACGTCACAGAATCCATTGTGACGTCATAGCATGGATTGCGAAGTCACAGAATGGATTGTGACGTCACAGAAGGGATTTTGAGGCGAGGGGATTGTGACGTCACACTTTGGATTGTGACCTCACAGAATGCATTGTGACGTCACAGAATGGATTGTGGGGTGTCAGACTGGATTGTGACGTCACAGAATGCATTGTGACGTCACAGAATGCATTGTGGTGTGTCAGAATGGATTGTGACGTCACAGAATGCATTGTGACGTCACACTTTGGATTGTGACGTCTCAGAATGGATTGTGACGTTACAGAATGGATTGTGGGGTGTCAGACTGGATTGTGACGTCACAGAATGCATTGTGACGTCATAGAATGGATTGTGATGTCACAGAAGGGGTTGTGACATCTAAAAATGGATTGTGATGCGAGGGGATTGTGACGTCACACTTTGGATTGTGACGTCACAGAATGCATTGTGACGTCACAGAATGGATTGTGGGGTATCAGACTGGATTGTGACGTCACACTTTGGATTGTGACGTCACAGAATGCATTGTGACGTCACAGAATGGATTGTGGGGTGTCAGAATGGATTGTGACGTCACAGAATGCATTGTGACGTCACACTTTGGATTGTGACGTCACAGAATGCATTGTGACGTCACAGAATGGATTGTGACGTCACACTTTGGATTGTGACGTCACAGAATGTATTGTGACGTCACAGAAGGGATTGTGACGTCACAGAATGGATTGTGACGTCACAGAATGGATTGTGACGCGAGCGGATTGTGACGTCACACTTTGGATTGTGACCTCACAGAATGCATTGTGACGTCACAGAATGGATTGTGGGGTGTTAGACTGGATTGTGACGTCACAGAATGCATTGTGACGTCACACTTTGGATTGTGACGTCACAGAATGGATTGTGACGTCACAGAATGGATTGTGACGCGAGCGGATTGTGACGTCACACTTTGGGTTGTGACGTCACAGAATGCATTGTGACTTCACAGAATGTATTGTGGGGTGTCAGAATGGATTGTGACGTCACACTTGGGATTGTGACGTCACACTTTGGATTGTGACGTCACAGAAGGCATTGTGACGTCACAGAATGTATTGTGGGGTGTCAGACTGGATTGTGACGTCACAGAATGGATTGTGACGTCACAGAAGGGATTGTGACATCATCGAATGGATTGTTACGCGAAGGGGTTGTGACGTCACACTTTGGATTGTGACGTCACAGAAGGGATTGTGACGTCACAGAATGGATTGTGATGCGAGGGGATTGTGACGTCACACTTTGGATTGTGACGTCACAGAATGGATTGTGACGTCACAGAATGAATTTTGACGTCACAGAATGGATTGTGACGTGAGGGGATTGTGACGTCACACTTTGGATTGTGACGTCAGAGAATGGATTGTGACGTTACAGAAGGGATTGTGACATCATCGAATGTATTGTGACGCGAGGGGTTTGTGATGTCACACTTTGGATTGTGACGTCAGAGAATGTATTGTGACGTCACAGAATGCATTGGTGGGTGTCAGACTGGATTGTGACGTCACAGAAGGGATTGTGACATCACAGAATGCATTGTGACGTCTCAGAATGTATTGTGACGTCACAGAATGGATTGTGGCGTGAGGGTTTGTGACGTCACACTTTGGATTGTGACGTCACAGAATGCATTGTGACGTCACAGAATGGATTGTGGGGTGTCAGATTGGATTGTGACGTCACAGAATGCATTGTGACGTCACAGAAGGGATTGTGATGTCACAGAAGGGATTGTGACATCATCGAATGGATTGTGATGCGAGGGGATTGTGACATCACACTTTGGATTGTGACGTCACAGAATGCATTGTGACGTCACAGAATGGATTGTGGGGTGTCAGAATGGATTCTGACGTCACACTTTGGATTGTGACGTCACAGAATGCATTGTGACGTCACAGAATGCATTGTGGTGTGTCAGAATGGATTGTGACGTCACAGAATGCATTGTGACGTCACAGAATGGATTGTGATGCGAGGGGATTGTGACGTCACACTTTGGATTGTGACGTCAGAGAATGGATTGTGACGTCACAGAATGAATTTTGACGTCACAGAATGGATTGTGACGTGAGGGGATTGTGACGTCACACTTTGGATTGTGACGTCAGAGAATGGATTGTGACGTTACAGAAGGGATTGTGACATCATCGAATGGATTGTGACGCGAGGGGTTTGTGATGTCACACTTTGGATTGTGATGTCACAGAATGTATTGTGACGTCGCAGAATGGATTGGTGGGTCTCAGACTGGATTGTCACGTCACAGAATCCATTGTCACGTCATAGCATGGATTGTGACGTCACAGAATGGATTGTGACGTCACAGATTGGATTTTGACGCGCGGGGATTGTGACGTCACACTTTGGATTGTGACGTCACAGAATGCATTGTGACGTCACAGAATGGATTGTGGGGTGTCAGACTTGATTGTGACGTCACAGAATGCATTGTGACGTCACAGAATGGATTGTGATGTCACAGAATGGATTGTGACGCGAGCGGATTGTGACGTCACACTTTGGATTGTGACCTCACAGAATGCATTGTGACGTCACAGAATGGATTGTGGGGTGTCAGAATGGATTGTGACGTCACACTTTGGATTGTGACGTCACATAATGCATTGTGACTTCACAGAATGTATTGTGGGGTGTCAGAATGGATTGTGACGTCACACTTGGGATTGTGACGTCACACTTTGGATTGTGACGTCACAGAATGCATTGTGACGTCACAGAATGTATTGTGGGGTGTCAGACTGGATTGTGACGTCACAGAAGGGATTGTGACGTCACAGAAGAGATTGTGACGTCACAGAAGGGATTGTTACATCATCGGATGGATTGTGACGCGAGGGGATTGTGACGTCACACTTTGGATTGTGACGTCACAGAATGCATTGTGACATCACAGAATTGATTGTGGGGTGTCAGGCTGGATTGTGACGTCACAGAATGCATTGTGACGTCATAGAATGGATTGTGATGTCTCAGAACGGATTGAGACATTACAGAATGGATTGTGATGCGATCTGATTGTGACGTCACACTTTGGATTGTGACGTCACAGAATGGATTGTGACGTCAGAGAATGGGTTGTGACGCGAGGGGATTGTGACGTCACACTTTGGATTGTGACGTCATAGAATGTATTCTGACGTCACAGAATGAATTTTGACGTCGGAGAATGGATTATGACGTCACAGAACGCATTGGTGGGTGTCAGACTGGATTGTGAAGTTACAGAATGGATTGTGACGTCACAGAATGGATTGTGACCTCAGAGAATGGGTTGTGACGCGAGGGGATTGTGACGTCACACTTTGGATTGTGACGTCATAGAATGTATTCTGACGTCACAGAATGAATTTTGACGTCACAGA
The DNA here is from genome assembly GCF_964237585.1 of Gallinula chloropus. Classification (NCBI taxonomy): domain Eukaryota; kingdom Metazoa; phylum Chordata; class Aves; order Gruiformes; family Rallidae; genus Gallinula; species Gallinula chloropus. Next base: position 461,344 of record NW_028168119.1, on the reverse strand, counting down.
ATGGATTGTGACGTCACAGAAGGGATTGTGACATCATCGAATGGATTGTGACGCGAGGGGATTGTGACGTCAAACTTTGGATTGTGACGTCGGAGAATGGATTGTGACGTCACAGAACGCATTGGTGGGTGTCAGACTGGATTGTGAAGTTACAGAATGGATTGTGACGTCACAGAATGGATTGTGACGTCACAGAATGGATTTTGACGTGAGGGGATTGTGACGTCACACTTTGGATTCTGACCTCACAGAATGCATTGTGACGTCACAGAATGCATTGGTGGGTGTCAGACTGGGTTGTGACGTCACAGAATGCATTGTGACGTCACAGAATGTATTGTGACGTCACAGAAGGGATTGTGACATCATCGAATGTATTGTGATGTGAGGGGTTTGTGATGTCACACTTTGGATTGTGACGTCACAGAATGCATTGTGACGTCATAGAATGGATTGTGATGTCACAGAAGGTGTTGTGACATCTAAAAATGGATTGTGATGCGAGGGGATTGTGACGTCACACTTTGGATTGTGACGTCACAGAATGTATTGTGGGGTGTCAGAATGGATTGTGACGTCACACTTTGGATTGTGACGTCACAGAATGCATTGTGACGTCACAGAATGTATTGTGGGGTGTCAGAATGGATTGTGACGTCACAGAGTGCATTGTGACGTCACACTTTGGATTGTGACGTCACAGAATGTATTGTGATGTCACAGAATGCATTGTGACGTCACAGAATGTATTGTGGGGTGTCAGAATGGATTCTGACGTCACATTTTGGATTGTGACGTCACAGAATTCATTGTGATGTCACAGAATGCATTGTGGTGTGTCAGAATGGATTGTGACGTCACAGAATGCATTGTGAGGTCACACTTTGGATTGTGACGTCACAGAATGCATTGTGACGTCACAGAATGGATTGTGACGTCACACTTTGGATTGTGACGTCACAGAATGTATTGTGACGTCACAGAATGCATTGTGACGTCACAGAATGGATTGTGGGGTGTTAGACTGGATTGTTACGTCACAGAATGCATTGTGACGTCACAGAATGCATTGTGACGTCACAGAATGCATTGTGGTTTGTCAGAATGGATTGTGACGTCACAGAATGTATTGTGACGTCACAGAATGCATTGTGACGTCACAGAAGGGATTGTGACGTCACAGAAGGGATTGTTACATCATCGGATGGATTGTGACGCGAGGGGATTGTGACGTCACACTTTGGATTGTGACGTCACAGAATGCATTGTGACGTCACAGAATGGATTGTGGGGTGTCAGAATGGATTCTGACGTCACAGAATGCATTGTGACGTCACAGAATGGATTGTGACGTCAGAGAATGGGTTGTGACGCGAGGGGATTGTGACGTCACACTTTGGATTGTGACGTCATAGAATGTATTCTGACGTCACAGAATGAATTTTGACGTCACAGAATGGATTGTGACGTCACAGAATGGATTTTGACGTGAGGGGATTGTGACGTCACACTTTGGATTGTGACCTCACAGAATGCATTGTGACGTCACACTTTGGATTGTGACCTCACAGAATGCATTGTGACGTCACAGAATGCATTGTGACGTCACAGAAGGGATTGTGACATCATCGAATGGATTGTGACGCGAGGGGATTGTGACGTCACACTTTGGATTGTGACGTCACAGAATGCATTGTGACGTCACAGAATGGATTGTGGGGTGTCAGACTGGATTGTGACGTCACAGAATGCATTGTGACGTCATAGAATGGATTGTGATGTCACAGAAGGGGTTGTGACATCTAAAAATGGATTGTGATGCGAGGGGATTGTGACGTCACACTTTGGATTGTGACGTCACAGAATGCATTGTGACGTCACAGAATGGATTGTGGGGTATCAGACTGGATTGTGACGTCACACTTTGGATTGTGACGTCACAGAATGCATTGTGACGTCACAGAATGGATTGTGGGGTGTCAGAATGGATTGTGACGTCACAGAATGCATTGTGACGTCACACTTTGGATTGTGACGTCACAGAATGCATTGTGACGTCACAGAATGCATTGTGACGTCACAGAATGGATTGTGACGTCACAGAAGGGATTGTGACGTCACAGAATGGATTGTGACGTCACAGAATGGATTGTGACGCGAGCGGATTGTGACGTCACACTTTGGATTGTGACCTCACAGAATGCATTGTGACGTCACAGAATGGATTGTGGGGTGTTAGACTGGATTGTGACGTCACAGAATGCATTGTGACGTCACAGAATGCATCGGTGGGTGTCAGACTGGGTTGTGACGTCACAGAATGCATTGTGACGTCACAGAATGTATTGTGACGTCACAGAAGGGATTGTGACATCATCGAATGGATTGTGACGCGAGGGGATTGTGACGTCAAACTTTCGATTGTGACGTCACAGAATGCATTGTGACGTCACAGAATGGATTGTGGGGTGTCAGACTGGATTGTGACGTCACAGAATGCATTGTGACGTCATAGAATGGATTGTGATGTCACAGAAGGGGTTGTGACATCTAAAAATGGATTGTGATGCGAGGGGATTGTGACGTCACACTTTGGATTGTGACGTCACAGAATGCATTGTGATGTCACAGAATGCATTGTGGTGTGTCAGAATGGATTGTGACGTCACAGAATGCATTGTGAGGTCACACTTTGGATTGTGACGTCACAGAATGCATTGTGACGTCACAGAATGGATTGTGACGTCACACTTTGGATTGTGACGTCACAGAATGTATTGTGACGTCACAGAATGCATTGTGACGTCACAGAATGGATTGTGACGTCACAGAATGGATTGTGACGCGAGCGGATTGTGACGTCACACTTTGGATTGTGACCTCACAGAATGCATTGTGACGTCACAGAATGGATTGTGGGGTGTTAGACTGGATTGTTACGTCACAGAATGCATTGTGACGTCACAGAATGCATTGTGACGTCACAGAATGCATTGTGGTTTGTCAGAATGGATTGTGACGTCACAGAATGTATTGTGACGTCACAGAAGGTATTGTGACGTCACAGAAGGGATTGTGACGTCACAGAAGGGATTATTACATCATCGGATGGATTGTGACGCGAGGGGATTGTGACGTCACACTTTGGATTGTGACGTCACAGAATGCATTGTGACGTCACAGAATGGATTGTGGGGTGTCAGAATGGATTCTGACGTCACAGAATGCATTGTGACGTCACAGAATGGATTGTGACGTCAGAGAATGGGTTGTGACGCGAGGGGATTGTGACGTCACACTTTGGATTGTGACGTCATAGAATGTATTCTGACGTCACAGAATGAATTTTGACGTCACAGAATGGATTGTGACGTCACAGAATGGATTGTGACGTCACAGAATGGATTTTGACGTGAGGGGATTGTGACGTCACACTTTGGATTGTGACCTCACAGAATGCATTGTGACGTCACACTTTGGATTGTGACCTCACAGAATGCATTGTGACGTCACAGAATGCATTGTGACGTCACAGAAGGGATTGTGACATCATCGAATGGATTGTGACGCGAGGGGATTGTGACGTCACACTTTGGATTGTGACGTCACAGAATGCATTGTGACGTCACAGAATGGATTGTGGGGTGTCAGACTGGATTGTGACGTCACAGAATGCATTGTGACGTCATAGAATGGATTGTGATGTCACAGAAGGGGTTGTGACATCTAAAAATGGATTGTGATGCGAGGGGATTGTGACGTCACACTTTGGATTGTGACGTCACAGAATGCATTGTGACGTCACAGAATGGATTGTGGGGTATCAGACTGGATTGTGACGTCACACTTTGGATTGTGACGTCACAGAATGCATTGTGACGTCACAGAATGGATTGTGGGGTGTCAGAATGGATTGTGACGTCACAGAATGCATTGTGACGTCACACTTTGGATTGTGACGTCACAGAATGCATTGTGACGTCACAGAATGGATTGTGACGTCACAGAATGGATTGTGACGTCACAGAATGGATTGTGACGCGAGCGGATTGTGACGTCACACTTTGGATTGTGACCTCACAGAATGCATTGTGACGTCACAGAATGGATTGTGGGGTGTTAGACTGGATTGTGACGTCACAGAATGCATTGTGACGTCACAGAATGCATTGTGGTGTGTCAGAATGGATTGTGACGTCACAGAATGCATTGTGACGTCACACTTTGGATTGTGACGTCACAGAATGCATTGTGACTTCACACTTTGGATTGTGACGTCACAGAATGGATTGAGACATCATCGGATGGATTGTGACGCGAGGGGATTGTGACGTCACACTTTGGATTGTGACGTCACAGAATGCATTGTGACGTCACAGAATGGATTTTGGGGTGTCAGGCTGGATTGTGACGTCACAGAATGCATTGTGACGTCATAGAATGGATTGTGATGTCTCAGAACGGATTGAGACATTACAGAATGGATTGTGATGCGATCTGATTGTGACGTCACACTTTGGATTGTGACGTCACAGAATGGATTGTGACGTCAGAGAATGGGTTGTGACGCGAGGGGATTGTGACTTCACACTTTGGATTGTGACGTCATAGAATGTATTCTGACGTCACAGAATGAATTTTGATGTCACAGAATGGATTGTGACGTCACAGAAGGGATTGTGACATCATCGAATGGATTGTGACGCGAGGGGATTGTGACGTCAAACTTTGGATTGTGACGTCGGAGAATGGATTGTGACGTCACAGAACGCATTGGTGGGTGTCAGACTGGATTGTGAAGTTACAGAATGGATTGTGACGTCACAGAATGGATTGTGACGTCACAGAATGGATTTTGACGTGAGGGGATTGTGACGTCACACTTTGGATTGTGACCTCACAGAATGCATTGTGACGTCACAGAATGCATTGGTGGGTGTCAGACTGGGTTGTGACGTCACAGAATGCATTGTGACGTCACAGAATGTATTGTGAGGTCACAGAAGGGATTGTGACATCATCGAATGGATTGTGACGCGAGGGGATTGTGATGTCAAACTTTGGATTGCGACGTCACAGAATGCATTGTGACGTCACAGAATGGATTGTGGGGTGTCAGACTGGATTGTGACGTCACAGAATGCATTGTGACGTCATAGAATGGATTGTGATGTCACAGAAGGGGTTGTGACATCTAAAAATGGATTGTGATGCGAGGGGATTGTGACGTCACACTTTGGATTGTGACGTCACAGAATGCATTGTGACGTCACAGAATGGATTGTGGGGTGTCAGAATGGATTGTGACGTCACACTTTGGATTGTGACGTCACAGAATGCATTGTGACGTCACAGAATGGATTGTGGGGTGTCAGAATGGATTGTGACGTCACAGAATGCATTGTGACGTCACACTTTGGATTGTGACGTCACAGAATGCATTGTGACGTCACAGAATGGATTGTGACGTCACACTTTGGATTGTGACGTCACAGAATGTATTGTGACGTCACAGAATGCATTGTGACGTCACAGAATGGATTGTGACTTCACAGAATGGATTGTGGGGTGTTAGACTGGATTGTGACGTCACAGAATGCATTGTGACGTCACAGAATGCATTGTGGTGTGTCAGAATGGATTGTGACGTCACAGAATGCATTGTGACGTCACACTTTGGATTGTGACGTCACAGAATCCATTGTGACGTCATAGCATGGATTGTGACGTCACAGAATGCATTGTGACGTCACAGAATGGATTGTGGGGTGTCAGACTGGATTGTGACGTCACAGAATGCATTGTGACGTCACAGAATGCATTGTGGTGTGTCAGAATGGATTGTGATGTCACAGAATACATTGTGACGTCACACTTTGGATTGTGACGTCTCAGAATGGATAGTGACGTTACAGAAGGGATTGTGACATCATCGAATGGATTGTGACGCGAGGGGTTTGTGATGTCACACTTTGGATTGTGATGTCACAGAATGTATTGTGACGTCGCAGAATGGATTGGTGGGTCTCAGACTGGATTGTCACGTCACAGAATCCATTGTGACGTCATAGCATGGATTGTGACGTCGGAGAATGGATTGTGACGTCACAGAACGCATTGGTGGGTGTCAGACTGGATTGTGAAGTTACAGAATGGATTGTGACGTCACAGAATGGATTGTGACGTCACAGAATGGATTTTGACGTGAGGGGATTGTGACGTCACACTTGGGATTGTGACCTCACAGAATGCATTGTGACGTCACAGAATGCATTGGTGGGTGTCAGACTGGGTTGTGACGTCACAGAATGCATTGTGACGTCACAGAATGCATTGTGACGTCACAGAATGGATTGTGGGGTGTCAGACTGGATTGTTACGTCACAGAATGGTTTGTGACGTCACAGAATGGATTGTGATGTCAGAGAAGGGATTGTGACATCATCGAATGGATTCTGACGCGAGCGGGTTGTGACGTCGAACTTTGGATTGTGACTTCACAGAATGTATTGTGACGTCACAGAATGCATTGGTGGGTGTCAGACTGGATTGTGACGTCACAGAATGCATTGTGACGTCACAGAAGGGATTGTGACATCATCGAAAGGATTGTGACGCGAGGGGATTTTGACATCACACTTTGGATTGTGACGTCACACTTTGGATTGTGACGTCACAGAATGGATTGTGACGTCACAGAAGGGATTGTGACGTCATCGAATGGATTGTGACGCGAGGGGTTTGTGACGTCACACTTTGGATTGTGACGTCACAGAAGGGATTGTGACGTCACAGAATGGATTGTGATGCGAGGGGATTGTGACGTCACACTTTGGATTGTGACGTCAGAGAATGGATTGTGACGTCACAGAATGAATTTTGACGTCACAGAATGGATTGTGACGTGAGGGGATTGTGACGTCACACTTTGGATTGTGACGTCAGAGAATGGATTGTGACGTTACAGAAGGGATTGTGACATCATCGAATGGATTGTGACGCGAGGGGTTTGTGATGTCACACTTTGGATTGTGATGTCACAGAATGTATTGTGACGTCGCAGAATGGATTGGTGGGTCTCAGACTGGATTGTCACGTCACAGAATCCATTGTCACGTCATAGCATGGATTGTGACGTCACAGAATGGATTGTGACGTCACAGATTGGATTTTGACGCGCGGGGATTGTGACGTCACACTTTGGATTGTGACGTCACAGAATGCATTGTGACGTCACAGAATGGATTGTGGGGTGTCAGACTTGATTGTGACGTCACAGAATGCATTGTGACGTCACAGAATGGATTGTGATGTCACAGAAGGGATTGTGACATCATCGAATGTATTGTGATGTGAGGGGTTTGTGATGTCACACTTTGGATTGTGACGTCAGAGAATGTATTGTGACGTCACAGAATGCATTGGTGGGTGTCAGACTGGATTGTGACGTCACAGAATGCATTGTGACGTCACAGAATGCATTGTGACGTCTCAGAATGGATTGTGACGTCACAGAATGGATTGTGGCGCGAGGGGATTGTGACGTCACACTTTGGATTGTGACGTCACAGAATGCATTGTGACGTCACAGAATGGATTGTGGGGTGTCAGAATGGATTCTGACGTCACAGAATGCATTGTGACGTCACACTTTGGATTGTGACGTCACAGAATGCATTGTGACGTCACAGAATGCATTGTGACGTCACACTTTGGATTGTGACGTCACAGAATGTATTGTGACGTCACAGAATGCATTGTGACGTCACAGAATGGATTGTGGGGTGTCAGACTGGATTGTGACGTCACAGAATGCATTGTGACGTCTCAGAATGTATTGTGACGTCACAGAATGGATTTTGACGCGAGGGGATTGTGACGTCATACTTTGCATTGTGACATCACAGAATGCATTGTAACGTCACAGAATGTATTGTGGGGTGTCAGACTGGATTGTGACGTCACAGAATGCATTGTGATGTCACAGAATGGATTGTGATGTCACAGAAGGGATTGTGACATTATCGAATGGATTGTGACGCGAGGGGGTTGTGACATCACACTTTGGATTGTGACGTCACAGAATGCATTGTGACGTCACAGAATGGATTGTGGGGTGTCAGACTGGATTGTGACGTCACAGAATGCATTGTGACGTCACAGAATGCATTGTGACGTCACAGAATGGATTGTGACGTCACAAGGGATTTTGACGCGAGGGGATTGTGACGTCACACTTTGGATTGTGACGTCACAGAATGCATTGTGACGTCACAGAATGGATTGTGGGGTGTCAGACTGGATTGTGACGTCACAGAATGCATTGTGATGTCACAGAAGGGATTGTGATGTCACAGAAGGGATTGTGACATCATCGAATGTATTGTGACGCGAGAGGTTTGTGACGTCACACTTTGGATTGTGACGTCAGAGAATGTAATTGTGACGTCACAGAATGCATTGTTGGGTGTCAGACTGGATTGTGACGTCACAGAATGCATTGTGACGTCATAGAACGGATTGTGATGTCACAGAAGGTTTTATGACATCACAGAATGGATTGTGACGCGAGGGGATTGTGACGTCACACTTTGGATTGTGACGTCACAGAATGCATTGTGACGTCACAGAATGTATTGTGGGGTGTCAGAATGGATTGTGACGTCACACTTTGGATTGTGACGTCACAGAATGCATTGTGACGTCACAGAATGGATTGTGGGGTGTCAGAATGGATTGTGACGTCACAGAATGCATTGTGACGTCACACTTTGGATTGTGACGTCACAGAATGTATTGTGACGTCACAGAATGCATTGTGACGTCACAGAATGGATTGTGACGTCACAGAATGGATTGTGGGGTGTTAGACTGGATTGTGACGTCACAGAATGCATTGTGACGTCACAGAATGCATTGTGGTGTGTCAGAATGGATTGTGACGTCACAGAATGCATTGTGACGTCACACTTTGGATTGTGACGTCACAGAATCCATTGTGACGTCATAGCATGGATTGCGACGTCACAGAATGGATTGTGACGTCACAGAAGGAATTTTGAGGCGAGGGGATTGTGACGTCACACTTTGGATTGTGACCTCACAGAATGCATTGTGACGTCACAGAATGGATTGTGGGGTGTCAGACTGGATTGTGACGTCACAGAATGCATTGTGACGTCACAGAATGCATTGTGGTGTGTCAGAATGGATTGTGACGTCACAGAATGCATTGTGACGTCACACTTTGGATTGTGACGTCTCAGAATGGATTGTGACGTTACAGAATGGATTGTGGGGTGTCAGACTGGATTGTGACGTCACAGAATGCATTGTGACGTCATAGAATGGATTGTGATGTCACAGAAGGGGTTGTGACATCTAAAAATGGATTGTGATGCGAGGGGATTGTGACGTCACACTTTGGATTGTGACGTCACAGAATGCATTGTGACGTCACAGAATGGATGGTGGGGTATCAGACTGGATTGTGACGTCACACTTTGGATTGTGACGTCACAGAATGCATTGTGACGTCACAGAATGGATTGTGGGGTGGCAGAATGGATTGTGACGTCACAGAATGCATTGTGACGTCACACTTTGGATTGTGACGTCACAGAATGCATTGTGACGTCACAGAATGGATTGTGACGTCACACTTTGGATTGTGACGTCACAGAATGTATTGTGACGTCACAGAAGGGATTGTGACGTCACAGAATGGATTGTGACGTCACAGAATGGATTGTGACGCGAGCGGATTGTGACGTCACACTTTGGATTGTGACCTCACAGAATGCATTGTGACGTCACAGAATGGATTGTGGGGTGTTAGACTGGATTGTGACGTCACAGAATGCATTGTGACGTCACAGAATGCATTGTGGTGTGTCAGAATGGATTGTGACGTCACAGAATGCATTGTGACGTCACACTTTGGATAGTGACGTCACAGAATGCATTGTGACGTCACAGAATGTATTGTGACGTCACAGAATGCATTGTGACTTCACAGAATGGATTGTGACGTCACAGAATGGATTGAGACATCATCGGATGGATTGTGACGCGAGGGGATTGTGACGTCACACTTTGGATTGTGACGTCACAGAATGCATTGTGACGTCACAGAATGGATTTTGGGGTGTCAGGCTGGATTGTGACGTCACAGAATGCATTGTGACGTCATAGAATGGATTGTGATGTCTCAGAACGGATTGAGACATTACAGAATGGATTGTGATGCGATCTGATTGTGACGTCACACTTTGGATTGTGACGTCACAGAATGGATTGTGACGTCAGAGAATGGGTTGTGACGCGAGGGGATTGTGACTTCACACTTTGGATTGTGACGTCATAGAATGTATTCTGACGTCACAGAATGAATTTTGATGTCACAGAATGGATTGTGACGTCACAGAAGGGATTGTGACATCATCGAATGGATTGTGACGCGAGGGGATTGTGACGTCAAACTTTGGATTGTGACGTCGGAGAATGGATTGTGACGTCACAGAACGCATTGGTGGGTGTCAGACTGGATTGTGAAGTTACAGAATGGATTGTGACGTCACAGAATGGATTGTGACGTCACAGAATGGATTTTGACGTGAGGGGATTGTGACGTCACACTTTGGATTGTGACCTCACAGAATGCATTGTGACGTCACAGAATGCATTGGTGGGTGTCAGACTGGGTTGTGACGTCACAGAATGCATTGTGACGTCACAGAATGTATTGTGACGTCACAGAAGGGATTGTGACATCATCGAATGTATTGTGATGTGAGGGGCTTGTGATGTCACACTTTGGATTGTGACGTCAGAGAATGTATTGTGACGTCACAGAATGCATTGGTGGGTGTCAGACTGGATTGTGACGTCACAGAATGCATTGTGACGTCACAGAATGCATTGTGATGTCACAGAATGTATTGTGATGTCACAGAAGGAATTGTGACATCATCGAATGGATTGTGACGCGAGGGGATTCTGACGTCACACTTTGGATTGTGACGTCACAGAATGCATTGTGACGTCACAGAATGGATTGTGGGGTGTCAGAATGGATTCTGACGTCACAGAATGCATTGTGACGTCACACTTTGGATTGTGACGTCACAGAATGCATTGTGACGTCACAGAATGCATTGTGACGTCACACTTTGGATTGTGACGTCACAGAATGTATTGTGACGTCACAGAATGCATTGTGACGTCACAGAATGGATTGTGGGGTGTCAGACTGGATTGTGACGTCACAGAATGCATTGTGACGTCTCAGAATGTATTGTGACGTCACAGAATGGATTTTGACGCGAGGGGATTGTGACGTCATACTTTGCATTGTGACATCACAGAATGCATTGTAACGTCACAGAATGTATTGTGGGGTGTCAGACTGGATTGTGACGTCACAGAATGCATTGTGATGTCACAGAATGGATTGTGATGTCACAGAAGGGATTGTGACATTATCGAATGGATTGTGACGCGAGGGGGTTGTGACATCACACTTTGGATTGTGACGTCACAGAATGCATTGTGACGTCACAGAATGGATTGTGGGGTGTCAGACTGGATTGTGACGTCACAGAATCCATTGTGACGTCATAGCATGGATTGTGACGTCACAGAATGGATTGTGACGTCACAAGGGATTTTGACGCGAGGGGATTGTGACGTCACTACTTTGGATTGTGACGTCACAGAATGCATTGTGACGTCACAGAATGGATTGTGGGGTGTCAGACTGGATTGTGACGTCACAGAATGCATTGTGATGTCACAGAAGGGATTGTGATGTCACAGAAGGGATTGTGACATCATCGAATGTATTGTGACGCGAGGGGTTTGTGACGTCACACTTTGGATTGTGACGTCAGAGAATGTAATTGTGACGTCACAGAATGCATTGTTGGGTGTCAGACTGGATTGTGACGTCACAGAATGCATTGTGACGTCATAGAACGGATTGTGATGTCACAGAAGGGTTTATGACATCACAGAATGGATTGTGACGCGAGGGGATTGTGACGTCACACTTTGGATTGTGACGTCACAGAATGCATTGTGACGTCACAGAATGTATTGTGGGGTGTCAGAATGGATTGTGACGTCACACTTTGGATTGTGACGTCACAGAATGCATTGTGACGTCACAGAATGGATTGTGGGGTGTCAGAATGGATTGTGACGTCACAGAATGCATTGTGACGTCACACTTTGGATTGTGACGTCACAGAATGCATTGTGACGTCACAGAATGGATTGTGACGTCACACTTTGGATTGTGACGTCACAGAATCCATTGTGACGTCACAGAATGCATTGTGACGTCACAGAATGGATTGTGACGTCACAGAAGGGATTTTGAGGCGAGGGGATTGTGACGTCACACTTTGGATTGTGACGTCACAGAATGCATTGTGACGTCACAGAATGGATTGTGGGGTGTCAGACTGGATTGTGACGTCACAGAATGCATTGTGACGTCACAGAATGCATTGTGGTGTGTCAGAATGGATTGTGACGTCACAGAATGCATTGTGACGTCACACTTTGGATTGTGACGTCTCAGAATGGATTGTGACGTTACAGAATGGATTGTGGGGTGTCAGACTGGATTGTGACGTCACAGAATGCATTGTGACGTCATAGAATGGATTGTGATGTCACAGAAGGGGTTGTGACATCTAAAAATGGATTGTGATGCGAGGGGATTGTGACGTCACACTTTGGATTGTGACGTCACAGAATGCATTGTGACGTCACAGAATGGATTGTGGGGTATCAGACTGGATTGTGACGTCACACTTTGGATTGTGACGTCACAGAATGCATTGTGACGTCACAGAATGGATTGTGGGGTGTCAGAATGGATTGTGACGTCACAGAATGCATTGTGACGTCACACTTTGGATTGTGACGTCACAGAATGCATTGTGACGTCACAGAATGCATTGTGACGTCACACTTTGGATTGTGACGTCACAGAATGCATTGTGACGTCACAGAAGGGATTGTGACGTCACAGAATGGATTGTGACGTCACAGAATGGATTGTGACGCGAGCGGATTGTGACGTCACACTTTGGATTGTGACCTCACAGAATGCATTGTGACGTCACAGAATGGATTGTGGGGTGTTAGACTGGATTGTGACGTCACAGAATGCATTGTGACGTCACAGAATGCATTGTGGTGTGTCAGAATGGATTGTGACGTCACAGAATGCATTGTGACGTCACACTTTGGATTGTGACGTCACAGAATGCATTGTGACGTCACAGAATGTATTGTGACGTCACAGAATGCATTGTGACTTCACAGAATGGATTGTGACGTCACAGAATGGATTGAGACATCATCGGATGGATTGTGATGCGAGGGGATTGTGACGTCACACTTTGGATTGTGACGTCACAGAATGCATTGTGACGTCACAGAATGGATTGTGGGGTGTCAGGCTGGATTGTGACGTCACAGAATGCATTGTGACGTCATAGAATGGATTGTGATGTCTCAGAACGGATTGAGACATTACAGAATGGATTGTGATGCGATCTGAGTGTGACGTCACACTTTGGATTGTGACGTCACAGAATGGATTGTGACGTCAGAGAATGGGTTGTGACGCGAGGGGATTGTGACTTCACACTTTGGATTGTGACGTCATAGAATGTATTCTGACGTCACAGAATGAATTTTGATGTCACAGAATGGATTGTGACGTCACAGAAGGGATTGTGACATCATCGAATGGATTGTGACGCGAGGGGATTGTGACGTCAAACTTTGGATTGTGACGTCGGAGAATGGATTGTGACGTCACAGAACGCATTGGTGGGTGTCAGACTGGATTGTGAAGTTACAGAATGGATTGTGACGTCACAGAATGGATTGTGACGTCACAGAATGGATTTTTGACGTGAGGGGATTGTGACGTCACACTTGGGATTGTGACCTCACAGAATGCATTGTGACGTCACAGAATGCATTGGTGGGTGTCAGACTGGGTTGTGACGTCACAGAATGCATTGTGACGTCACAGAATGTATTGTGACGTCACAGAAAGGATTGTGACATCATCGAATGGATTGTGACGCGAGGGGATTGTGACGTCAAACTTTCGATTGTGACGTCACAGAATGCATTGTGACGTCACAGAATGGATTGTGGGGTGTCAGACTGGATTGTGACGTCACAGAATGCATTGTGACGTCATAGAATTTATTGTGATGTCACAGAAGGGGTTGTGACATCATCGAATGGATTGTGACGCGAGGGGGTTGTGACATCACACTTTGGATTGTGACGTCACAGAATGCATTGTGACGTCACAGAATGGATTGTGGGGTGTCAGACTGGATTGTGACGTCACAGAATGCATTGTGACGTCACAGAATGGATTGTGACGTCACAGAATGGATTTTGACACGAGGGGATTGTGACGTCACACTTTGGATTGTGACCTCACAGAATGCATTGTGACGTCACAGAATGGATTGTGGGGTGTCAGACTGGATTGTGACGTCACAGAATGCATTGTGACGTCACAGAAGGGATTGTGATGTCACAGAAGGGATTGTGACATCATCGAATGTATTGTGACGCGAGGGGTTTGTGATGTCACACTTTGGATTGTGACGTCAGAGAATGTAATTGTGACGTCACAGAATGCATTGTTGGGTGTCAGACTGGATTGTGACGTCACAGAATGCATTGTGACGTCATAGAACTGATTGTGATGTCACAGAAGGGATTATGACATCACAGAATGGATTGTGGGGTGTCAGAATGGATTGTGATGTCACACTTTGGGTTGTGACGTCACAGAATGCATTGTGACTTCACAGAATGTATTGTGGGGTGTCAGAATGGATTGTGACGTCACACTTGGGATTGTGACGTCACACTTTGGATTGTGACGTCACAGAAGGCACTGTGACGTCACAGAATGTATTGTGGGGTGTCAGACTGGATTGTGACGTCACAGAATGGATTGTGACGTCACAGAAGGGATTGTGACATCATCGAATGGATTGTGACGCGAGGGGGTTGTGACGTCACACTTTGGATTGTGACGTCACAGAATGCATTGTGACGTCATAGAATGGATTGTGATGTCACAGAAGGGGTTGTGACATCTAAAAATGGATTGTGATGCGAGGGGATTGTGACGTCACACTTTGGATTGTGACGTCACAGAATGCATTGTGACGTCACAGAATGTATTGTGGGGTGTCAGAATGGATTGTGACGTCACACTTTGGATTGTGACGTCACAGAATGCATTGTGACGTCACAGAATGGATTGTGGGGTGTCAGAATGGATTGTGACGTCACAGAATGCATTGTGACGTCACACTTTGGATTGTGACGTCACAGAATGCATTGTGACGTCACAGAATGGATTGTGACGTCACACTTTGGATTGTGACGTCACAGAATGCATCGTGACGTCACAGAATGGATTGTGACCTCACAGAATGCATTGTGACGTCACAGAATGGATTGTGGGGTGTTAGACTGGATTGTGACGTCACAGAATGCATTGTGACGTCACAGAATGCATTGTGACGTCACAGAATGCATTGTGGTGTGTCAGAATGGATTGTGACGTCACAGAATGCACTGTGACGTCACAGTTTGGATTGTGACGTCACAGAATCCATTGTGACGTCATAGCATGGATTGTGACGTCACAGAATGCATTGTGACGTCACAGAATGGATTGTGGGGTGTCAGACTGGATTGTGACGTCACAGAATGCATTGTGACGTCACAGAATGCATTGTGGTGTGTCAGAATGGATTGTGATGTCACAGAATGCATTGTGACGTCACACTTTGGATTGTGACGTCTCAGAATGGATAGTGACGTTACAGAAGGGATTGTGACATCATCGAATGGATTGTGACGCGAGGGGTTTGTGATGTCACACTTTGGATTGTGATGTCACAGAATGTATTGTGACGTCGCTGAATGGATTGGTGGGTCTCAGACTGGATTGTCACGTCACAGAATCCATTGTGACGTCATAGCATGGATTGTGACGTCGGAGAATGGATTGTGACGTCACAGAACGCATTGGTGGGTGTCAGACTGGATTGTGAAGTTACAGAATGGATTGTGACGTCACAGAATGGATTGTGACGTCACAGAATGGATTTTGAAGTGAGGGGATTGTGACGTCACACTTGGGATTGTGACCTCACAGAATGCATTGTGACGTCACAGAATGCATTGGTGGGTGTCAGACTGGGTTGTGACGTCACAGAATGCATTGTGACGTCACAGAATGCATTGTGACGTCACAGAATGGATTGTGGGGTGTCAGACTGGATTGTTACGTCACAGAATGGTTTGTGACGTCACAGAATGGATTGTGATGTCAGAGAAGGGATTGTGACATCATCGAATGGATTCTGACGCGAGCGGGTTGTGACGTCGAACTTTGGATTGTGACTTCACAGAATGTATTGTGACGTCACAGAATGCATTGGTGGGTGTCAGACTGGATTGTGACGTCACAGAATGCATTGTGACGTCACAGAAGGGATTGTGACATCATCGAAAGGATTGTGACGCGAGGGGATTTTGACATCACACTTTGGATTGTGACGTCACACTTTGGATTGTGACGTCACAGAATGGATTGTGACGTCACAGAAGGGATTGTGACGTCATCGAATGGATTGTGACGCGAGGGGTTTGTGACGTCACACTTTGGATTGTGACGTCACAGAAGGGATTGTGACGTCACAGAATGGATTGTGATGCGAGGGGATTGTGACGTCACACTTTGGATTGTGACGTCAGAGAATGGATTGTGACGTCACAGAATGAATTTTGACGTCACAGAATGGATTGTGACGTGAGGGGATTGTGACGTCACACTTTGGATTGTGACGTCAGAGAATGGATTGTGACGTTACAGAAGGGATTGTGACATCATCGAATGGATTGTGACGCGAGGGGTTTGTGATGTCACACTTTGGATTGTGATGTCACAGAATGTATTGTGACGTCGCTGAATGGATTGGTGGGTCTCAGACTGGATTGTCACGTCACAGAATCCATTGTGACGTCATAGCATGGATTGTGACGTCGGAGAATGGATTGTGACGTCACAGAACGCATTGGTGGGTGTCAGACTGGATTGTGAAGTTACAGAATGGATTGTGACGTCACAGAATGGATTGTGACGTCACAGAATGGATTTTGACGTGAGGGGATTGTGACGTCACACTTGGGATTGTGACCTCACAGAATGCATTGTGACGTCACAGAATGCATTGGTGGGTGTCAGACTGGGTTGTGACGTCACAGAATGCATTGTGACGTCACAGAATGCATTGTGACGTCACAGAATGGATTGTGGGGTGTCAGACTGGATTGTTACGTCACAGAATGGTTTGTGACGTCACAGAATGGATTGTGATGTCAGAGAAGGGATTGTGACATCATCGAATGGATTCTGACGCGAGCGGGTTGTGACGTCGAACTTTGGATTGTGACTTCACAGAATGTATTGTGACGTCACAGAATGCATTGGTGGGTGTCAGACTGGATTGTGACGTCACAGAATGCATTGTGACGTCACAGAAGGGATTGTGACATCATCGAAAGGATTGTGACGCGAGGGGATTTTGACATCACACTTTGGATTGTGACGTCACACTTTGGATTGTGACGTCACAGAATGGATTGTGACGTCACAGAAGGGATTGTGACGTCATCGAATGGATTGTGACGCGAGGGGTTTGTGACGTCACACTTTGGATTGTGACGTCACAGAAGGGATTGTGACGTCACAGAATGGATTGTGATGCGAGGGGATTGTGACGTCACACTTTGGATTGTGACGTCAGAGAATGGATTGTGACGTCACAGAATGAATTTTGACGTCACAGAATGGATTGTGACGTGAGGGGATTGTGACGTCACACTTTGGATTGTGACGTCAGAGAATGGATTGTGACGTTACAGAAGGGATTGTGACATCATCGAATGGATTGTGACGCGAGGGGTTTGTGATGTCACACTTTGGATTGTGATGTCACAGAATGTATTGTGACGTCGCAGAATGGATTGGTGTGTCTCAGACTGGATTGTCACGTCACAGAATCCATTGTGACGTCATAGCATGGATTGTGACGTCACAGAATGGATTGTGACGTCACAGAATGGATTTTGACGCGCGGGGATTGTGACGTCACACTTTGGATTGTGACGTCACAGAATGCATTGTGACGTCACAGAATGGATTGTGGGGTGTCAGACTTGATTGTGACGTCACAGAATGCATTGTGACGTCACAGAATGGATTGTGATGTCACAGAAGGGATTGTGACATCATCGAATGTATTGTGATGTGAGGGGTTTGTGATGTCACACTTTGGATTGTGACGTCAGAGAATGTATTGTGACGTCACAGAATGCATTGGTGGGTGTCAGACTGGATTGTGACGTCACAGAATGCATTGTGACGTCACAGAATGCATTGTGACGTCTCAGAATGGATTGTGACGTCACAGAATGGATTGTGGCGCGAGGGGATTGTGACGTCACACTTTGGATTGTGACGTCACAGAATGCATTGTGACGTCACAGAATGGATTGTGGGGTGTCAGAATGGATTCTGACGTCACAGAATGCATTGTGACGTCACACTTTGGATTGTGACGTCACAGAATGCATTGTGACGTCACAGAATGCATTGTGACGTCACACTTTGGATTGTGACGTCACAGAATGTATTGTGACGTCACAGAATGCATTGTGACGTCACAGAATGGATTGTGGGGTGTCAGACTGGATTGTGACGTCACAGAATGCATTGTGACGTCTCAGAATGTATTGTGACGTCACAGAATGGATTTTGACGCGAGGGGATTGTGACGTCATACTTTGCATTGTGACATCACAGAATGCATTGTAACGTCACAGAATGTATTGTGGGGTGTCAGACTGGATTGTGACGTCACAGAATGCATTGTGATGTCACAGAATGGATTGTGATGTCACAGAAGGGATTGTGACATTATCGAATGGATTGTGACGCGAGGGGGTTGTGACATCACACTTTGGATTGTGACGTCACAGAATGCATTGTGACGTCACAGAATGGATTGTGGGGTGTCAGACTGGATTGTGACGTCACAGAATCCATTGTGACGTCATAGCATGGATTGTGACGTCACAGAATGGATTGTGACGTCACAGAAGGGATTTTGACGCGAGGGGATTGTGACGTCACACTTTGGATTGTGACGTCACAGAATGCATTGTGACGTCACAGAATGGATTGTGGGGTGTCAGACTGGATTGTGACGTCACAGAATGCATTGTGATGTCACAGAAGGGATTGTGATGTCACAGAAGGGATTGTGACATCATCGAATGTATTGTGACGCGAGGGGTTTGTGACGTCACACTTTGGATTGTGACGTCAGAGAATGTAATTGTGACGTCACAGAATGCATTGTTGGGTGTCAGACTGGATTGTGACGTCACAGAATGCATTGTGACGTCATAGAACGGATTGTGATGTCACAGAAGGGTTTATGACATCACAGAATGGATTGTGACGCGAGGGGATTGTGACGTCACACTTTGGATTGTGACGTCACAGAATGCATTGTGACGTCACAGAATGTATTGTGGGGTGTCAGAATGGATTGTGACGTCACACTTTGGATTGTGACGTCACAGAATGCATTGTGACGTCACAGAATGGATTGTGGGGTGTCAGAATGGATTGTGACGTCACAGAATGCATTGTGACGTCACACTTTGGATTGTGACGTCACAGAATGCATTGTGACGTCACAGAATGCATTGTGACGTCACAGAATGGATTGTGACGTCACAGAATGGATTGTGGGGTGTTAGACTGGATTGTGACGTCACAGAATGCATTGTGACGTCACAGAATGCATTGTGGTGTGTCAGAATGGATTGTGACGTCACAGAATGCATTGTGACGTCACACTTTGGATTGTGACGTCACAGAATCCATTGTGACGTCATAGCATGGATTGCGACGTCACAGAATGGATTGTGACGTCACAGAATGGATTGTGACGTCACAGAAGGGATTTTGAGGCGAGGGGATTGTGACGTCACACTTTGGATTGTGACCTCACAGAATGCATTGTGACGTCACAGAATGGATTGTGGGGTGTCAGACTGGATTGTGACGTCACAGAATGCATTGTGACGTCACAGAATGCATTGTGGTGTGTCAGAATGGATTGTGACGTCACAGAATGCATTGTGACGTCACACTTTGGATTGTGACGTCTCAGAATGGATTGTGACGTTACAGAATGGATTGTGGGGTGTCAGACTGGATTGTGACGTCACAGAATGCATTGTGACGTCATAGAATGGATTGTGATGTCACAGAAGGGGTTGTGACATCTAAAAATGGATTGTGATGCGAGGGGATTGTGACGTCACACTTTGGATTGTGACGTCACAGAATGCATTGTGACGTCACAGAATGGATTGTGGGGTATCAGACTGGATTGTGACGTCACACTTTGGATTGTGACGTCACAGAATGCATTGTGACGTCACAGAATGGATTGTGGGGTGTCAGAATGGATTGTGACGTCACAGAATGCATTGTGACGTCACACTTTGGATTGTGACGTCACAGAATGCATTGTGACGTCACAGAATGGATTGTGACATCACAGAAGGGATTGTGATGTCACAGAAGGGATTGTGACATCATCGAATGTATTGTGACGCGAGGGGTTTGTGATGTCACACTTTGGATTGTGACGTCAGAGAATGTAATTGTGACGTCACAGAATGCATTGTTGGGTGTCAGACTGGATTGTGACGTCACAGAATGCATTGTGACGTCATAGAACTGATTGTGATGTCACAGAAGGGATTATGACATCACAGAATGGATTGTGGGGTGTCAGAATGGATTGTGATGTCACACTTTGGGTTGTGACGTCACAGAATGCATTGTGACTTCACAGAATGTATTGTGGGGTGTCAGAATGGATTGTGACGTCACACTTGGGATTGTGACGTCACACTTTGGATTGTGACGTCACAGAAGGCACTGTGACGTCACAGAATGTATTGTGGGGTGTCAGACTGGATTGTGACGTCACAGAATGGATTGTGACGTCACAGAAGGGATTGTGACATCATCGAATGGATTGTGACGCGAGGGGGTTGTGACGTCACACTTTGGATTGTGACGTCACAGAATGCATTGTGACGTCATAGAATGGATTGTGATGTCACAGAAGGGGTTGTGACATCTAAAAATGGATTGTGATGCGAGGGGATTGTGACGTCACACTTTGGATTGTGACGTCACAGAATGCATTGTGACGTCACAGAATGTATTGTGGGGTGTCAGAATGGATTGTGACGTCACACTTTGGATTGTGACGTCACAGAATGCATTGTGACGTCACAGAATGGATTGTGGGGTGTCAGAATGGATTGTGACGTCACAGAATGCATTGTGACGTCACACTTTGGATTGTGACGTCACAGAATGCATTGTGACGTCACAGAATGGATTGTGACGTCACACTTTGGATTGTGACGTCACAGAATGCATCGTGACGTCACAGAATGGATTGTGACCTCACAGAATGCATTGTGACGTCACAGAATGGATTGTGGGGTGTTAGACTGGATTGTGACGTCACAGAATGCATTGTGACGTCACAGAATGCATTGTGACGTCACAGAATGCATTGTGGTGTGTCAGAATGGATTGTGACGTCACAGAATGCATTGTGACGTCACAGTTTGGATTGTGACGTCACAGAATCCATTGTGACGTCATAGCATGGATTGTGACGTCACAGAATGCATTGTGACGTCACAGAATGGATTGTGGGGTGTCAGACTGGATTGTGACGTCACAGAATGCATTGTGACGTCACAGAATGCATTGTGGTGTGTCAGAATGGATTGTGATGTCACAGAATGCATTGTGACGTCACACTTTGGATTGTGACGTCTCAGAATGGATAGTGACGTTACAGAAGGGATTGTGACATCATCGAATGGATTGTGACGCGAGGGGTTTGTGATGTCACACTTTGGATTGTGATGTCACAGAATGTATTGTGACGTCGCAGAATGGATTGGTGGGTCTCAGACTGGATTGTCACGTCACAGAATCCATTGTGACGTCATAGCATGGATTGTGACGTCGGAGAATGGATTGTGACGTCACAGAACGCATTGGTGGGTGTCAGACTGGATTGTGAAGTTACAGAATGGATTGTGACGTCACAGAATGGATTGTGACGTCACAGAATGGATTTTGACGTGAGGGGATTGTGACGTCACACTTGGGATTGTGACCTCACAGAATGCATTGTGACGTCACAGAATGCATTGGTGGGTGTCAGACTGGGTTGTGACGTCACAGAATGCATTGTGACGTCACAGAATGCATTGTGACGTCACAGAATGGATTGTGGGGTGTCAGACTGGATTGTTACGTCACAGAATGGTTTGTGACGTCACAGAATGGATTGTGATGTCAGAGAAGGGATTGTGACATCATCGAATGGATTCTGACGCGAGCGGGTTGTGACGTCGAACTTTGGATTGTGACTTCACAGAATGTATTGTGACGTCACAGAATGCATTGGTGGGTGTCAGACTGGATTGTGACGTCACAGAATGCATTGTGACGTCACAGAAGGGATTGTGACATCATCGAAAGGATTGTGACGCGAGGGGATTTTGACATCACACTTTGGATTGTGACGTCACACTTTGGATTGTGACGTCACAGAATGGATTGTGACGTCACAGAAGGGATTGTGACGTCATCGAATGGATTGTGACGCGAGGGGTTTGTGACGTCACACTTTGGATTGTGACGTCACAGAAGGGATTGTGACGTCACAGAATGGATTGTGATGCGAGGGGATTGTGACGTCACACTTTGGATTGTGACGTCAGAGAATGGATTGTGACGTCACAGAATGAATTTTGACGTCACAGAATGGATTGTGACGTGAGGGGATTGTGACGTCACACTTTGGATTGTGACGTCAGAGAATGGATTGTGACGTTACAGAAGGGATGGTGACATCATCGAATGGATTGTGACGCGAGGGGTTTGTGATGTCACACTTTGGATTGTGATGTCACAGAATGTATTGTGACGTCGCAGAATGGATTGGTGGGTCTCAGACTGGATTGTCACGTCACAGAATCCATTGTCACGTCATAGCATGGATTGTGACGTCACAGAATGGATTGTGACGTCACAGAATGGATTTTGACGCGCGGGGATTGTGACGTCACACTTTGGATTGTGACGTCACAGAATGCATTGTGACGTCACAGAATGGATTGTGGGGTGTCAGACTTGATTGTGACGTCACAGAATGCATTGTGACGTCACAGAATGGATTGTGATGTCACAGAAGGGATTGTGACATCATCGAATGTATTGTGATGTGAGGGGTTTGTGATGTCACACTTTGGATTGTGACGTCAGAGAATGTATTGTGACGTCACAGAATGCATTGGTGGGTGTCAGACTGGATTGTGACGTCACAGAATGTATTGTGACGTCACAGAATGCATTGTGACGTCACAGAATGGATTGTGGGGTGTCAGACTGGATTGTGACGTCACAGAATGCATTGTGACGTCTCAGAATGTATTGTGACGTCACAGAATGGATTTTGACGCGAGGGGATTGTGACGTCATACTTTGCATTGTGACATCACAGAATGCATTGTAACGTCACAGAATGTATTGTGGGGTGTCAGACTGGATTGTGACGTCACAGAATGCATTGTGATGTCACAGAATGGATTGTGATGTCACAGAAGGGATTGTGACATTATCGAATGGATTGTGACGCGAGGGGGTTGTGACATCACACTTTGGATTGTGACGTCACAGAATGCATTGTGACGTCACAGAATGGATTGTGGGGTGTCAGACTGGATTGTGACGTCACAGAATCCATTGTGACGTCACAGAATGCATTGTGACGTCACAGAATGGATTGTGACGTCACAAGGGATTTTGACGCGAGGGGATTGTGACGTCACACTTTGGATTGTGACGTCACAGAATGCATTGTGACGTCACAGAATGGATTGTGGGGTGTCAGACTGGATTGAGACGTCACAGACTGGATTGTGACGTCACAGAATGCATTGTGATGTCACAGAAGGGATTGTGACATCATCGAATGTATTGTGACGCGAGGGGTTTGTGACGTCACACTTTGGATTGTGACGTCAGAGAATGTAATTGTGACGTCACAGAATGCATTGTTGGGTGTCAGACTGGATTGTGACGTCACAGAATGCATTGTGACGTCACAGAATGGATTGTGGGGTGTCAGAATGGATTGTGACGTCACAGAATGCATTGTGACGTCACACTTTGGATTGTGACGTCACAGAATGCATTGTGACGTCACAGAATGGATTGTGACGTCACACTTTGGATTGTGACGTCACAGAATGCATCGTGACGTCACAGAATGGATTGTGACCTCACAGAATGCATTGTGACGTCACAGAATGGATTGTGGGGTGTTAGACTGGATTGTGACGTCACAGAATGCATTGTGACGTCACAGAATGCATTGTGACGTCACAGAATGCATTGTGGTGTGTCAGAATGGATTGTGACGTCACAGAATGCATTGTGACGTCACAGTTTGGATTGTGACGTCACAGAATCCATTGTGACGTCATAGCATGGATTGTGACGTCACAGAATGCATTGTGACGTCACAGAATGGATTGTGGGGTGTCAGACTGGATTGTGACGTCACAGAATGCATTGTGACGTCACAGAATGCATTGTGGTGTGTCAGAATGGATTGTGATGTCACAGAATGCATTGTGACGTCACACTTTGGATTGTGACGTCTCAGAATGGATAGTGACGTTACAGAAGGGATTGTGACATCATCGAATGGATTGTGACGCGAGGGGTTTGTGATGTCACACTTTGGATTGTGATGTCACAGAATGTATTGTGACGTCGCAGAATGGATTGGTGGGTCTCAGACTGGATTGTCACGTCACAGAATCCATTGTGACGTCATAGCATGGATTGTGACGTCGGAGAATGGATTGTGACGTCACAGAACGCATTGGTGGGTGTCAGACTGGATTGTGAAGTTACAGAATGGATTGTGACGTCACAGAATGGATTGTGACGTCACAGAATGGATTTTGACGTGAGGGGATTGTGACGTCACACTTGGGATTGTGACCTCACAGAATGCATTGTGACGTCACAGAATGCATTGGTGGGTGTCAGACTGGGTTGTGACGTCACAGAATGCATTGTGACGTCACAGAATGCATTGTGACGTCACAGAATGGATTGTGGGGTGTCAGACTGGATTGTTACGTCACAGAATGGTTTGTGACGTCACAGAATGGATTGTGATGTCAGAGAAGGGATTGTGACATCATCGAATGGATTCTGACGCGAGCGGGTTGTGACGTCGAACTTTGGATTGTGACTTCACAGAATGTATTGTGACGTCACAGAATGCATTGGTGGGTGTCAGACTGGATTGTGACGTCACAGAATGCATTGTGACGTCACAGAAGGGATTGTGACATCATCGAAAGGATTGTGACGCGAGGGGATTTTGACATCACACTTTGGATTGTGACGTCACACTTTGGATTGTGACGTCACAGAATGGATTGTGACGTCACAGAAGGGATTGTGACGTCATCGAATGGATTGTGACGCGAGGGGTTTGTGACGTCACACTTTGGATTGTGACGTCACAGAAGGGATTGTGACGTCACAGAATGGATTGTGATGCGAGGGGATTGTGACGTCACACTTTGGATTGTGACGTCAGAGAATGGATTGTGACGTCACAGAATGAATTTTGACGTCACAGAATGGATTGTGACGTGAGGGGATTGTGACGTCACACTTTGGATTGTGACGTCAGAGAATGGATTGTGACGTTACAGAAGGGATTGTGACATCATCGAATGGATTGTGACGCGAGGGGTTTGTGATGTCACACTTTGGATTGTGATGTCACAGAATGTATTGTGACGTCGCAGAATGGATTGGTGGGTCTCATACTGGATTGTCACGTCACAGAATCCATTGTCACGTCATAGCATGGATTGTGACGTCACAGAATGGATTGTGACGTCACAGAATGGATTTTGACGCGCGGGGATTGTGACGTCACACTTTGGATTGTGACGTCACAGAATGCATTGTGACGTCACAGAATGGATTGTGGGGTGTCAGACTTGATTGTGACGTCACAGAATGCATTGTGACGTCACAGAATGGATTGTGATGTCACAGAAGGGATTGTGACATCATCGAATGTATTGTGATGTGAGGGGTTTGTGATGTCACACTTTGGATTGTGACGTCAGAGAATGTATTGTGACGTCACAGAATGCATTGGTGGGTGTCAGACTGGATTGTGACGTCACAGAATGCATTGTGACGTCACAGAATGCATTGTGACGTCTCAGAATGGATTGTGACGTCACAGAATGGATTGTGGCGCGAGGGGATTGTGACGTCACACTTTGGATTGTGACGTCACAGAATGCATTGTGACGTCACAGAATGGATTGTGGGGTGTCAGAATGGATTCTGACGTCACAGAATGCATTGTGACGTCACACTTTGGATTGTGACGTCACAGAATGCATTGTGACGTCACAGAATGCATTGTGACGTCACACTTTGGATTGTGACGTCACAGAATGTATTGTGACGTCACAGAATGCATTGTGACGTCACAGAATGCATTGTGGGGTGTCAGACTGGATTGTGACGTCACAGAATGCATTGTGACGTCTCAGAATGTATTGTGACGTCACAGAATGGATTTTGACGCGAGGGGATTGTGACGTCATACTTTGCATTGTGACATCACAGAATGCATTGTAACGTCACAGAATGTATTGTGGGGTGTCAGACTGGATTGTGACGTCACAGAATGCATTGTGATGTCACAGAATGGATTGTGATGTCACAGAAGGGATTGTGACATTATCGAATGGATTGTGACGCGAGGGGGTTGTGACATCACACTTTGGATTGTGACGTCACAGAATGCATTGTGACGTCACAGAATGGATTGTGTGGTGTCAGACTGGATTGTGACGTCACAGAATGCATTGTGACGTCATAGAATGGATTGTGATGTCACAGAAGGGGTTGTGACATCTAAAAATGGATTGTGATGCGAGGGGATTGTCACGTCACACTTTGGATTGTGACGTCAGAGAATGGATTGTGACGTTACAGAAGGGATTGTGACATCATCGAATGGATTGTGACGCGAGGGGTTTGTGATGTCACACTTTGGATTGTGATGTCACAGAATGTATTGTGACGTCGCAGAATGGATTGGTGGGTCTCAGACTGGATTGTCACGTCACAGAATCCATTGTGACGTCATAGCATGGATTGTGACGTCACAGAATGCATTGTGACGTCACAGAATGGATTGTGATGTCACAGAAGGGATTGTGACATCATCGAATGTATTGTGATGTGAGGGGTTTGTGATGTCACACTTTGGATTGTGACGTCAGAGAATGTATTGTGACGTCACAGAATGCATTGGTGGGTGTCAGACTGGATTGTGACGTCACAGAATGCATTGTGACGTCACAGAATGCATTGTGACGTCTCAGAATGGATTGTGACGTCACAGAATGGATTGAGGCGCGAGGGGATTGTGTCGTCACACTTTGGATTGTGACGTCACAGAATGCATTGTGACGTCACAGAATGGATTGTGGGGTGTCAGATTGGATTGTGACGTCACAGAATTCATTGTGATGTCACAGAATGTATTGTGATGTCACAGAAGGAATTGTGACATCATCGAATGGATTGTGACGCGAGGGGATTGTGACGTCACACTTTGGATTGTGACGTCACAGAATGCATTGTGACGTCACAGAATGGATTGTGGGGTGTCAGAATGGATTCTGACGTCACAGAATGCATTGTGACGTCACACTTTGGATTGTGACGTCACAGAATGCATTGTGACGTCACAGAATGGATTGTGACGTCACACTTTGGATTGTGACGTCACAGAATGTATTGTGACGTCACAGAATGCATTGTGACGTCTCAGAATGTATTGTGACGTCACAGAATGGATTGTGACGCGAGGGGATTGTGACGTCACACTTTGGATTGTGACGTCACAGAATGCATTGTGACGTCACAGAATGTATTGTGGGGTGTCAGACTGGATTGTGACGTCACAGAATCCATTGTGACGTCATAGCATGGATTGTGACGTCACAGAATGGATTGTGACGTCACAGAAGGGATTTTGACGCGAGGGGATTGTGACGTCACACTTTGGATTGTGACGTCACAGAATGCATTGTGACGTCACAGAATGGATTGTGGGGTGTCAGACTGGATTGTGACGTCACAGAATGCATTGTGACGTCACAGAATGGATTGTGACGTCACAGAATGGATTGTGGGGTGTTAGACTGGATTGTGACGTCACAGAATGCATTGTGACGTCACAGAATGCATTGTGGTGTGTCAGAATGGATTGTGACGTCACAGAATGCATTGTGACGTCACACTTTGGATTGTGACGTCACAGAATCCATTGTGACGTCATAGCATGGATTGTGACGTCACAGAATGGATTGTGACGTCACAGAAGGGATTTTGACGCGAGGGGATTGTGACGTCATACTTTGGATTGTGACGTCACAGAATGCATTGTGACGTCACAGAATGGATTGTGGGGTGTCAGACTGGATTGTGACGTCACAGAATGCATTGTGACGTCACAGAATGCATTGTGGTGTGTCAGAATGAATTGTGACGTCACAGAATGCATTGTGACGTCACACTTTGGATTGTGACGTCTCAGAATGGATTGTGACGTTACAGAAGGGATTGTGACATCATCGAATGGATTGTGACGCGAGGGGTTTGTGATGTCACACTTTGGATTGTGATGTCACAGAATGTATTGTGACGTCGCAGAATGGATTGGTGGGTCTCAGACTGGATTGTCACGTCACAGAATCCATTGTGACGTCATAGCATGGATTGTGACGTCGGAGAATGGATTGTGACGTCACAGAACGCATTGGTGGGTGTCAGACTGGATTGTGAAGTTACAGAATGGATTGTGACGTCACAGAATGGATTGTGACGTCACAGAATGGATTTTGACGTGAGGGGATTGTGACGTCACACTTGGGATTGTGACCTCACAGAATGCATTGTGACGTCACAGAAGGGATTGTGACATCATCGAAAGGATTGTGACGCGAGGGGATTTTGACATCACACTTTGGATTGTGACGTCACACTTTGGATTGTGACGTCACAGAATGGATTGTGATTTCACAGAAGGGATTGTGACGTCATCGAATGGATTGTGACGCGAGGGGTTTGTGACGTCACACTTTGGATTGTGACGTCAGAGAATGGATTGTGACGTCACAGAATGAATTTTGACGTCACAGAATGGATTGTGACGTGAGGGGATTGTGACGTCACACTTTGGATTGTGACGTCAGAGAATGGATTGTGACGTTACAGAAGGGATTGTGACATCATCGAATGGATTGTGACGCGAGGGGTTTGTGATGTCACACTTTGGATTGTGATGTCACAGAATGTATTGTGACGTCGCAGAATGGATTGGTGGGTCTCAGACTGGATTGTCACGTCACAGAATCCATTGTGACGTCATAGCATGGATTGTGACGTCACAGAATGGATTGTGACGTCACAGAATGGATTTTGACGCGCGGGGATTGTGACGTCACACTTTGGATTGTGACGTCACAGAATGCATTGTGACGTCACAGAATGGATTGTGGGGTGTCAGACTGGATTGTGACGTCACAGAATGCATTGTGACGTCACAGAATGGATTGTGGGGTGTCAGAATGGATTCTGACGTCACACTTTGGATTGTGACGTCACAGAATGCATTGTGATGTCACAGAATGCATTGTGGGGTGTCAGAATGTATTGTGACGTCACAGAATGCATTGTGACGTCACACTTTGGATTGTGACGTCACAGAATGCATTGTGACGTCACAGAATGGATTGTGACGTCACACTTTGGATTGTGACGTCACAGAATGTATTGTGACGTCACAGAATGCATTGTGACGTCACAGAATGGATTGTGGGGTGTCAGACTGGATTGTGACGTCACAGAATGCATTGTGACGTCTCAGAATGTATTGTGACGTCACAGAATGGATTTTGACGCGAGGGGATTGTGACGTCATACTTTGCATTGTGACATCACAGAATGCATTGTGACGTCACAGAATGTATTGTGGGGTGTCAGACTGGATTGTGACGTCACAGAATGCATTGTGATGTCACAGAATGGATTGTGATGTCACAGAAGGGATTGTGACATTATCGAATGGATTGTGACGCGAGGGGGTTGTGACATCACACTTTGGATTGTGACGTCACAGAATGCATTGTGACGTCACAGAATGGATTGTGGGGTGTCAGACTGGATTGTGACGTCACAGAATCCATTGTGACGTCATAGCATGGATTGTGACGTCACAGAATGGATTGTGACGTCACAGAAGGGATTTTGACGCGAGGGGATTGTGACGTCACACTTTGGATTGTGACGTCACAGAATGCATTGTGACGTCACAGAATGGATTGTGGGGTGTCAGACTGGATTGTGACGTCACAGAATGCATTGTGACGTCACAGAAGGGATTGTGATGTCACAGAAGGGATTGTGACATCATCGAATGTATTGTGACGCGAGGGGTTTGTGATGTCACACTTTGGATTGTGACGTCAGAGAATGTAATTGTGACGTCACAGAATGCATTGTTGGGTGTCAGACTGGATTGTGACGTCACAGAATGCATTGTGACGTCATAGAACGGATTGTGATGTCACAGAAGGGATTATGACATCACAGAATGGATTGTGACGCGAGGGGATTGTGACGTCACACTTTGGATTGTGACGTCACAGAATGCATTGTGACGTCACAGAATGGATTGTGGGGTGTCAGAATGGATTGTGACGTCACACTTTGGATTGTGACGTCACAGAATGCATTGTGACGTCACAGAATGGATTGTGGGGTGTCAGAATGGATTGTGACGTCACACTTTGGATTGTGACGTCACAGAATGCATTGTGACTTCACAGAATGTATTGTGGTGTGTCAGAATGGATTCTGACGTCACACTTGGGATTGTGACGTCACACTTTGGATTGTGACGTCACAGAACGCATTGTGACGTCACAGAATGTATTGTGGGGTGTCAGACTGGATTGTGACGTCACAGAATGTATTGTGACGTCACAGAAGGGATTGTGACGTCACAGAAGGGATTGTGACGTCACAGAATGGATTGTGACGCGAGGGGATTGTGACGTCACACTTTGGATTGTGACGTCACAGAATGCATTGTGACGTCACAGAATGGATTGTGACGCGAGGGGATTGTGACGTCACACTTTGGATTGTGACCTCACAGAATGCATTGTGACGTCACAGAATGGATTGTGGGGTGTCAGACTGGATTGTGACGTCACAGAATGCATTGTGACGTCATAGAATGTATTGTGACGTCACAGAATGGATTTTGACGCGAGGGGATTGTGACGT
This sequence comes from Gallinula chloropus, assembly GCF_964237585.1. NCBI lineage: Eukaryota > Metazoa > Chordata > Aves > Gruiformes > Rallidae > Gallinula > Gallinula chloropus. The sequence goes on along the minus strand of NW_028168119.1, from coordinate 429,663 downwards.
CATACTTTGCATTGTGACATCACAGAATGCATTGTGACGTCACAGAATGTATTGTGGGGTGTCAGACTGGATTGTGACGTCACAGAATGCATTGTGATGTCACAGAATGGATTGTGATGTCACAGAAGGGATTGTGACATTATCGAATGGATTGTGACGCGAGGGGGTTGTGACATCACACTTTGGATTGTGACGTCACAGAATGCATTGTGACGTCACAGAATGGATTGTGGGGTGTCAGACTGGATTGTGACGTCACAGAATCCATTGTGACGTCATAGCATGGATTGTGACGTCACAGAATGGATTGTGACGTCACAGAAGGGATTTTGACGCGAGGGGATTGTGACGTCACACTTTGGATTGTGACGTCACAGAATGCATTGTGACGTCACAGAATGGATTGTGGGGTGTCAGACTGGATTGTGACGTCACAGAATGCATTGTGACGTCATAGAACGGATTGTGATGTCACAGAAGGGATTATGACATCACAGAATGGATTGTGACGCGAGGGGATTGTGACGTCACACTTTGGATTGTGACGTCACAGAATGCATTGTGACGTCACAGAATGGATTGTGGGGTGTCAGAATGGATTTTGACGTCACACTTTGGATTGTGACCTCACAGAATGCATTGTGACGTCACAGAATGGATTGTGGGGTGTCAGAATGGATTGTGACGTCACACTTTGGATTGTGACGTCACAGAATGCATTGTGACTTCACAGAATGTATTGTGGTGTGTCAGAATGGATTCTGACGTCACACTTGGGATTGTGACGTCACACTTTGGATTGTGACGTCACAGAACGCATTGTGACGTCACAGAATGTATTGTGGGGTGTCAGACTGGATTGTGACGTCACAGAATGTATTGTGACGTCACAGAAGGGATTGTGACGTCACAGAAGGGATTGTGACGTCACAGAATGGATTGTGACGCGAGGGGATTGTGACGTCACACTTTGGATTGTGACGTCACAGAATGCATTGTGACGTCACAGAATGGATTGTGACGCGAGGGGATTGTGACGTCACACTTTGGATTGTGACCTCACAGAATGCATTGTGACGTCACAGAATGGATTGTGGGGTGTCAGACTGGATTGTGACGTCACAGAATGCATTGTGACGTCATAGAATGGATTGTGACGTCACAGAATGGATTATGACATCACAGAATGGATTGTGACGCGAGTGGATTGTGACGTCACACTTAGGATTGTGACGTCACAGAATGGATTGGGGGTGTAAGAATGGATTGTGACGTCACTCTTTGGATTGTGACGTCACAGAATGTATTGTGACGTCACAGAATGGATTGTGGGGTGTCAGAATGGATTGTGACGTCACACTTTGGATTGTGACGTCACAGAATGCATTGTGACGTCTCAGAATGCATTGTGGTGTGTCAGAATGGATTGTGACGTCACAGAATATATTGTGACGTCACACTTTGGATTGTGACGTCACAGAATGCATTGTGGTGTGTCAGAATGGATTGTGACGTCACACTTTGGATTGTGACGTCACAGAATGCATTGTGACTTCACAGAATGTATTGTGGGGTGTCAGAATGGATTCTGACGTCACACTTGGGATTGTGACGTCACACTTTGGATTGTGACGTCACAGAACGCATTGTGACGTCACAGAATGTATTGTGGGGTGTCAGACTGGATTGTGACGTCACAGAATGCATTGTGACGTCAAAGAATGCATTGTGACGTCTCAGAATGGATTGTGACGTCACAGAATGGATTGTGACGTCACAGAATGGATTGTGACGTCACAGAATGCATTGTGACGCGTTTGGATTGTGACGTCACACTTTGGATTGTGACCTCACAGAATGCATTGTGACGTCACAGAATGGATTGTGGGGTGTCAGAGTGGATTGTGACGTCACAGAATGCATTGTGACGTCACAGAAGGGATTGTGATGTCACAGAAGGGATTGTGACATCATCGAATGTATTGTGACGCGAGGGGTTTGTGATGTCACACTTTGGATTGTGACGTCAGAGAATGTAATTGTGACGTCACAGAATGCATTGTTGGGTGTCAGACTGGATTGTGACGTCACAGAATGCATTGTGACGTCATAGAACGGATTGTGATGTCACAGAAGGGATTATGACATCACAGAATGGATTGTGACGCGAGGGGATTGTGACGTCACACTTTGGATTGTGACGTCACAGAATGCATTGTGACGTCACAGAATGGATTGTGGGGTGTCAGAATGGATTGTGACGTCACACTTTGGATTGTGACGTCACAGAATGCATTGTGACGTCACAGAATGGATTGTGGGGTGTCAGAATGGATTGTGACGTCACACTTTGGATTGTGACGTCACACTTTGGATTGTGACGTCACAGAACGCATTGTGACGTCACAGAATGTATTGTGGGGTGTCAGACTGGATTGTGACGTCACAGAATGTATTGTGACGTCACAGAATGGATTGTGACGTCACAGAAGGGATTGTGACGTCACAGAATGGATTGTGACGCGAGGGGATTGTGACGTCACACTTTGGATTGTGACGTCACAGAATGCATTGTGACGTCACAGAATGGATTGTGACGCGAGGGGATTGTGACGTCACACTTTGGATTGTGACCTCACAGAATGCATTGTGACGTCACAGAATGGATTGTGGGGTGTCAGACTGGATTGTGACGTCACAGAATGCATTGTGACGTCATAGAATGTATTGTGACGTCACAGAATGGATTTTGACGCGAGGGGATTGTGACGTCATACTTTGCATTGTGACATCACAGAATGCATTGTGACGTCACAGAATGTATTGTGGGGTGTCAGACTGGATTGTGACGTCACAGAATGCATTGTGATGTCACAGAATGGATTGTGATGTCACAGAAGGGATTGTGACATTATCGAATGGATTGTGACGCGAGGGGGTTGTGACATCACACTTTGGATTGTGACGTCACAGAATGCATTGTGACGTCACAGAATGGATTGTGGGGTGTCAGACTGGATTGTGACGTCACAGAATCCATTGTGACGTCATAGCATGGATTGTGACGTCACAGAATGGATTGTGACGTCACAGAAGGGATTTTGACGCGAGGGGATTGTGACGTCACACTTTGGATTGTGACGTCACAGAATGCATTGTGACGTCACAGAATGGATTGTGGGGTGTCAGACTGGATTGTGACGTCACAGAATGCATTGTGACGTCATAGAACGGATTGTGATGTCACAGAAGGGATTATGACATCACAGAATGGATTGTGACGCGAGGGGATTGTGACGTCACACTTTGGATTGTGACGTCACAGAATGCATTGTGACGTCACAGAATGGATTGTGGGGTGTCAGAATGGATTTTGACGTCACACTTTGGATTGTGACCTCACAGAATGCATTGTGACGTCACAGAATGGATTGTGGGGTGTCAGAATGGATTGTGACGTCACACTTTGGATTGTGACGTCACAGAATGCATTGTGACTTCACAGAATGTATTGTGGTGTGTCAGAATGGATTCTGACGTCACACTTGGGATTGTGACGTCACACTTTGGATTGTGACGTCACAGAACGCATTGTGACGTCACAGAATGTATTGTGGGGTGTCAGACTGGATTGTGACGTCACAGAATGTATTGTGACGTCACAGAAGGGATTGTGACGTCACAGAAGGGATTGTGACGTCACAGAATGGATTGTGACGCGAGGGGATTGTGACGTCACACTTTGGATTGTGACGTCACAGAATGCATTGTGACGTCACAGAATGGATTGTGACGCGAGGGGATTGTGACGTCACACTTTGGATTGTGACCTCACAGAATGCATTGTGACGTCACAGAATGGATTGTGGGGTGTCAGACTGGATTGTGACGTCACAGAATGCATTGTGACGTCATAGAATGGATTGTGACGTCACAGAATGGATTATGACATCACAGAATGGATTGTGACGCGAGTGGATTGTGACGTCACACTTAGGATTGTGACGTCACAGAATGGATTGGGGGTGTAAGAATGGATTGTGACGTCACTCTTTGGATTGTGACGTCACAGAATGTATTCTGACGTCACAGAATGGATTGTGGGGTGTCAGAATGGATTGTGACGTCACACTTTGGATTGTGACGTCACAGAATGCATTGTGACGTCTCAGAATGCATTGTGGTGTGTCAGAATGGATTGTGACGTCACAGAATATATTGTGACGTCACACTTTGGATTGTGACGTCACAGAATGCATTGTGGTGTGTCAGAATGGATTGTGACGTCACACTTTGGATTGTGACGTCACAGAATGCATTGTGACTTCACAGAATGTATTGTGGGGTGTCAGAATGGATTCTGACGTCACACTTGGGATTGTGACGTCACACTTTGGATTGTGACGTCACAGAACGCATTGTGACGTCACAGAATGTATTGTGGGGTGTCAGACTGGATTGTGACGTCACAGAATGCATTGTGACGTCAAAGAATGCATTGTGACGTCTCAGAATGGATTGTGACGTCACAGAATGGATTGTGACGTCACAGAATGGATTGTGACGTCACAGAATGCATTGTGACGCGTTTGGATTGTGACGTCACACTTTGGATTGTGACCTCACAGAATGCATTGTGACGTCACAGAATGGATTGTGGGGTGTCAGAGTGGATTGTGACGTCACATAATGCATTGTGACGTCACAGAAGGGATTGTGACGTCACAGAATGGATTCTGACGTTACAGAAGGGATTGTGACATCATCGAATGGATTGTGACGCGAGGGGTTTGTGATGTCACACTTTGGATTGTGATGTCACAGAATGTATTGTGACGTCGCAGAATGGATTGGTGGGTCTCAGACTGGATTGTCACGTCACAGAATCCATTGTGACGTCATAGCATGGATTGTGATGTCACAGAATGGATTGTGACGTCACAGAATGGATTGTGACGCGCGGGGATTGTGACGTCACACTTTGGATTGTGACGTCACAGAATGCATTGTGACGTCACAGAATGGATTGTGGGGTGTCAGACTGGATTGTGACGTCACAGAATGCATTGTGACGTCTCAGAATGGATTGTGACGTCACAGAATGGATTGTGGCGCGAGGGGATTGTGACGTCACACTTTGGATTGTGACGTCACAGAATGCATTGTGACGTCACAGAATGGATTGTGGGGTGTCAGATTGGATTGTGACGTCACAGAATTCATTGTGATGTCACAGAATGTATTCTGATGTCACAGAAGGAATTGTGACATCATCGAATGGATTGTGACGCGAGGGGATTGTGACGTCACAGAATGCATTGTCACTTCACAGAATGGATTGTGGGGTGTCAGAATGGATTCTGACGTCACACTTTGGATTGTGACGTCACAGAATGCATTGTGACTTCACAGAATGTATTGTGTTGTGTCAGAATGGATTGTGACGTCACAGAATGCATTGTGACGTCACACTTTGGATTGTGACGTCACAGAATGCATTGTGACGTCACAGAATGCATTGTGACGTCACACTTTGGATTGTGACGTCACAGAATGCATTGTGACGTCACAGAATGGATTGTGGGCTGTCAGACTGGATTGTGACGTCACAGAATGCATTGTGACGTCAAAGAATGCATTGTGGTGTGTCAGAATGGATTGTGACGTCACAGAATGCATTGTGACGTCACAGAATGGATTGTGACGTCACAGAATGCATTGTGACGCGTTTGGATTGTGACGTCACACTTTGGATTGTGACGTCACAGAATGCATTGTGACTTCACAGAATGGATTGTGGAGTGTCAGAATGGATTCTGACGTCACACTTTGGATTGTGACGTCACAGAATGCATTGTGACGTCACAGAATGGATTGTGGGGTGTCAGACTGGATTGTGACGTCACAGAATCCATTGTGACGTCACAGAATGCATTGTGACGTCACAGAATGGATTGTGACGTCACAAGGGATTTTGACGCGAGGGGATTGTGACGTCACACTTTGGATTGTGACGTCACAGAATGCATTGTGACGTCACAGAATGGATTGTGGGGTGTCAGACTGGATTGTGACGTCACAGAATGCATTGTGATGTCACAGAAGGGATTGTGATGTCACAGAAGGGATTGTGACATCATCGAATGTATTGTGACGCGAGGGGTTTGTGACGTCACACTTTGGATTGTGACGTCAGAGAATGTAATTGTGACGTCACAGAATGCATTGTTGGGTGTCAGACTGGATTGTGACGTCACAGAATGCATTGTGACGTCATAGAACGGATTGTGATGTCACAGAAGGGTTTATGACATCACAGAATGGATTGTGACGCGAGGGGATTGTGACGTCACACTTTGGATTGTGACGTCACAGAATGCATTGTGACGTCACAGAATGTATTGTGGGGTGTCAGAATGGATTGTGACGTCACACTTTGGATTGTGACGTCACAGAATGCATTGTGACGTCACAGAATGGATTGTGGGGTGTCAGAATGGATTGTGACGTCACAGAATGCATTGTGACGTCACACTTTGGATTGTGACGTCACAGAATGCATTGTGACGTCACAGAATGCATTGTGACGTCACAGAATGGATTGTGACGTCACAGAATGGATTGTGGGGTGTTAGACTGGATTGTGACGTCACAGAATGCATTGTGACGTCACAGAATGCATTGTGGTGTGTCAGAATGGATTGTGACGTCACAGAATGCATTGTGACGTCACACTTTGGATTGTGACGTCACAGAATCCATTGTGACGTCATAGCATGGATTGCGACGTCACAGAATGGATTGTGACGTCACAGAAGGGATTTTGAGGCGAGGGGATTGTGACGTCACACTTTGGATTGTGACCTCACAGAATGCATTGTGACGTCACAGAATGGATTGTGGGGTGTCAGACTGGATTGTGACGTCACAGAATGCATTGTGACGTCACAGAATGCATTGTGGTGTGTCAGAATGGATTGTGACGTCACAGAATGCATTGTGACGTCACACTTTGGATTGTGACGTCTCAGAATGGATTGTGACGTTACAGAATGGATTGTGGGGTGTCAGACTGGATTGTGACGTCACAGAATGCATTGTGACGTCATAGAATGGATTGTGATGTCACAGAAGGGGTTGTGACATCTAAAAATTGATTGTGATGCGAGGGGATTGTGACGTCACACTTTGGATTGTGACGTCACAGAATGCATTGTGACGTCACAGAATGGATTGTGGGGTATCAGACTGGATTGTGACGTCACACTTTGGATTGTGACGTCACAGAATGCATTGTGACGTCACAGAATGGATTGTGGGGTGTCAGAATGGATTGTGACGTCACAGAATGCATTGTGACGTCACACTTTGGATTGTGACGTCACAGAATGCATTGTGACGTCACAGAATGGATTGTGACGTCACACTTTGGATTGTGACGTCACAGAATGTATTGTGACGTCACAGAAGGGATTGTGACGTCACAAGGGATTTTGACGCGAGGGGATTGTGACGTCACACTTTGGATTGTGACGTCACAGAATGCATTGTGACGTCACAGAATGGATTGTGGGGTGTCAGACTGGATTGTGACGTCACAGAATGCATTGTGACGTCATAGAATGGATTGTGATGTCACAGAAGGGGTTGTGACATCTAAAAATGGATTGTGATGCGAGGGGATTGTGACGTCACACTTTGGATTGTGACGTCAGAGAATGGATTGTGACGTTACAGAAGGGATTGTGACATCATCGAATGGATTGTGACGCGAGGGGTTTGTGATGTCACACTTTGGATTGTGATGTCACAGAATGTATTGTGACGTCGCAGAATGGATTGGTGCGTCTCAGACTGGATTGTCACGTCACAGAATCCATTGTGACGTCATAGCATGGATTGTGACGTCACAGAATGCATTGTGACGTCACAGAATGGATTGTGGGGTGTCAGACTGGATTGTGACGTCACAGAATGCATTGTGACGTCACGGAATGGATTGTGATGTCACAGAAGGGATTGTGACATCATCGAATGTATTGTGATGTGAGGGGTTTGTGATGTCACACTTTGGATTGTGACGTCAGAGAATGTATTGTGACGTCACAGAATGCATTGGTGGGTGTCAGACTGGATTGTGACGTCACAGAATGCATTGTGACGTCACAGAATGCATTGTGACGTCTCAGAATGGATTGTGACGTCACAGAATGGATTGAGGCGCGAGGGGATTGTGTCGTCACACTTTGGATTGTGACGTCACAGAATGCATTGTGACGTCACAGAATGGATTGTGGGGTGTCAGATTGGATTGTGACGTCACAGAATTCATTGTGATGTCACAGAATGTATTGTGATGTCACAGAAGGAATTGTGACATCATCGAATGGATTGTGACGCGAGGGGATTGTGACGTCACACTTTGGATTGTGACGTCACAGAATGCATTGTGACGTCACAGAATGGATTGTGGGGTGTCAGAATGGATTCTGACGTCACAGAATGCATTGTGACGTCACACTTTGGATTGTGACGTCACAGAATGCATTGTGACGTCACAGAATGGATTGTGACGTCACACTTTGGATTGTGACGTCACAGAATGTATTGTGACGTCACAGAATGCATTGTGACGTCTCAGAATGTATTGTGACGTCACAGTATGGATTGTGACGCGAGGGGATTGTGACGTCACACTTTGGATTGTGACGTCACAGAATGCATTGTGACGTCACAGAATGTATTGTGGGGTGTCAGACTGGATTGTGACGTCACAGAATCCATTGTGACGTCATAGCATGGATTGTGACGTCACAGAATGGATTGTGACGTCACAGAAGGGATTTTGACGCGAGGGGATTGTGACGTCACACTTTGGATTGTGACGTCACAGAATGCATTGTGACGTCACAGAATGGATTGTGGGGTGTCAGACTGGATTGTGACGTCACAGAATGCATTGTGACGTCACAGAAGGGATTGTGATGTCACAGAAGGGATTGTGACATCATCAAATGTATTGTGACGCGAGGGGTTTGTGATGTCACACTTTGGATTGTGACGTCAGAGAATGTAATTGTGACGTCACAGAATGCATTGTTGGGTGTCAGACTGGATTGTGACGTCACAGAATGCATTGTGACGTCATAGAACGGATTGTGATGTCACAGAAGGGATTATGACATCACAGAATGGATTGTGATGCGAGGGGATTGTGACGTCACACTTTGGATTGTGACGTCACAGAATGCATTGTGACGTCACAGAATGGATTGTGGGGTGTCAGAATGGATTGTGACGTCACAGAATGCATTGTGACGTCACACTTTGGATTGTGACGTCACAGAATGCATTGTGACTTCACAGAATGGATTGTGACGTCACACTTTGGATTGTGACGTCACAGAATGTATTGTGACGTCACAGAATGCATTGTGACGTCACAGAATGGATTGTGACGTCACAGAATGGATTGTGGGGTGTTAGACTGGATTGTGACGTCACAGAATGCATTGTGACGTCACAGAATGCATTGTGGTGTGTCAGAATGGATTGTGACGTCACAGAATGCATTGTGACGTCACACTTTGGATTGTGACGTCACAGAATCCATTGTGACGTCATAGCATGGATTGTGACGTCACAGAATGGATTGTGACGTCACAGAAGGGATTTTGACGCGAGGGGATTGTGACGTCACACTTTGGATTGTGACGTCACAGAATGCATTGTGACGTCACAGAATGGATTGTGGGGTGTCAGACTGGATTGTGACGTCACAGAATGCATTGTGACGTCACAGAATGCATTGTGGTGTGTCAGAATGAATTGTGACGTCACAGAATGCATTGTGACGTCACACTTTGGATTGTGACGTCTCAGAATGGATTGTGACGTTACAGAAGGGATTGTGACATCATCGAATGGATTGTGACGCGAGGGGTTTGTGATGTCACACTTTGGATTGTGATGTCACAGAATGTATTGTGACGTCGCAGAATGGATTGGTGGGTCTCAGACTGGATTGTCACGTCACAGAATCCATTGTGACGTCATAGCATGGATTGTGACGTCGGAGAATGGATTGTGACGTCACAGAACGCATTGGTGGGTGTCAGACTGGATTGTGAAGTTACAGAATGGATTGTGACGTCACAGAATGGATTGTGACGTCACAGAATGGATTTTGACGTGAGGGGATTGTGACGTCACACTTGGGATTGTGACCTCACAGAATGCATTGTGACGTCACAGAAGGGATTGTGACATCATCGAAAGGATTGTGACGCGAGGGGATTTTGACATCACACTTTGGATTGTGACGTCACACTTTGGATTGTGACGTCACAGAATGGATTGTGATTTCACAGAAGGGATTGTGACGTCATCGAATGGATTGTGACGCGAGGGGTTTGTGACGTCACACTTTGGATTGTGACGTCACAGAAGGGATTGTGACGTCACAGAATGGATTGTGATGCGAGGGGATTGTGACGTCACACTTTGGATTGTGACGTCAGAGAATGGATTGTGACGTCACAGAATGAATTTTGACGTCACAGAATGGATTGTGACGTGAGGGGATTGTGACGTCACACTTTGGATTGTGACGTCAGAGAATGGATTGTGACGTTACAGAAGGGATTGTGACATCATCGAATGGATTGTGACGCGAGGGGTTTGTGATGTCACACTTTGGATTGTGATGTCACAGAATGTATTGTGACGTCGCAGAATGGATTGGTGGGTCTCAGACTGGATTGTCACGTCACAGAATCCATTGTCACGTCATAGCATGGATTGTGACGTCACAGAATGGATTGTGACGTCACAGATTGGATTTTGACGCGCGGGGATTGTGACGTCACACTTTGGATTGTGACGTCACAGAATGCATTGTGACGTCACAGAATGGATTGTGGGGTGTCAGACTTGATTGTGACGTCACAGAATGCATTGTGACGTCACAGAATGGATTGTGATGTCACAGAAGGGATTGTGACATCATCGAATGTATTGTGATGTGAGGGGTTTGTGATGTCACACTTTGGATTGTGACGTCAGAGAATGTATTGTGACGTCACAGAATGCATTGGTGGGTGTCAGACTGGATTGTGACGTCACAGAATGCATTGTGACGTCACAGAATGCATTGTGACGTCTCAGAATGGATTGTGACGTCACAGAATGGATTGTGGCGCGAGGGGATTGTGACGTCAAACTTTGGATTGTGACGTCAGAGAATGTAATTGTGACGTCACAGAATGGATTGTGGGGTGTCAGATTGGATTGTGACGTCACAGAATTCATTGTGATGTCACAGAATGTATTGTGATGTCACAGAAGGAATTGTGACATCATCGAATGGATTGTGACGCGAGGGGATTGTGACGTCACACTTTGGATTGTGACGTCACAGAATGCATTGTGACGTCACAGAATGGATTGTGGGGTGTCAGAATGGATTCTGACGTCACACTTTGGATTGTGACGTCACAGAATGCATTGTGATGTCACAGAATGCATTGTGGGGTGTCAGAATGTATTGTGACGTCACAGAATGCATTGTGACGTCACACTTTGGATTGTGACGTCACAGAATGCATTGTGACGTCACAGAATGGATTGTGACGTCACACTTTGGATTGTGACGTCACAGAATGTATTGTGACGTCACAGAATGCATTGTGACGTCACAGAATGGATTGTGGGGTGTCAGACTGGATTGTGACGTCACAGAATGCATTGTGACGTCTCAGAATGTATTGTGACGTCACAGAATGGATTTTGACGCGAGGGGATTGTGACGTCATACTTTGCATTGTGACATCACAGAATGCATTGTGACGTCACAGAATGTATTGTGGGGTGTCAGACTGGATTGTGACGTCACAGAATGCATTGTGATGTCACAGAATGGATTGTGATGTCACAGAAGGGATTGTGACATTATCGAATGGATTGTGACGCGAGGGGGTTGTGACATCACACTTTGGATTGTGACGTCACAGAATGGATTATGACATCACAGAATGGATTGTGACGCGAGTGGATTGTGACGTCACACTTAGGATTGTGACGTCACAGAATGGATTGGGGGTGTAAGAATGGATTGTGACGTCACTCTTTGGATTGTGACGTCACAGAATGTATTGTGACGTCACAGAATGGATTGTGGGGTGTCAGAATGGATTGTGACGTCACACTTTGGATTGTGACGTCACAGAATGCATTGTGACGTCTCAGAATGCATTGTGGTGTGTCAGAATGGATTGTGACGTCACAGAATATATTGTGACGTCACACTTTGGATTGTGACGTCACAGAATGCATTGTGGTGTGTCAGAATGGATTGTGACGTCACACTTTGGATTGTGACGTCACAGAATGCATTGTGACTTCACAGAATGTATTGTGGGGTGTCAGAATGGATTCTGACGTCACACTTGGGATTGTGACGTCACACTTTGGATTGTGACGTCACAGAACGCATTGTGACGTCACAGAATGTATTGTGGGGTGTCAGACTGGATTGTGACGTCACAGAATGCATTGTGACGTCAAAGAATGCATTGTGACGTCTCAGAATGGATTGTGACGTCACAGAATGGATTGTGACGTCACAGAATGCATTGTGACGCGTTTGGATTGTGACGTCACACTTTGGATTGTGACCTCACAGAATGCATTGTGACGTCACAGAATGGATTGTGGGGTGTCAGAGTGGATTGTGACGTCACATAATGCATTGTGACGTCACAGAAGGGATTGTGACGTCACAGAATGCATTGTGACATCTAAAAATGGATTGTGATGCGAGGGGATTGTGACGTCACACTTTGGATTGTGACGTCACAGAATGGATTGTGACGTCACAGAATGAATTTTGACGTCACAGAATGGATTGTGACGTGAGGGGATTGTGACGTCACACTTTGGATTGTGACGTCACAGAATGGATTCTGACGTTACAGAAGGGATTGTGACATCATCGAATGGATTGTGACGCGAGGGGTTTGTGATGTCACACTTTGGATTGTGATGTCACAGAATGTATTGTGACGTCGCAGAATGGATTGGTGGGTCTCAGACTGGATTGTCACGTCACAGAATCCATTGTGACGTCATAGCATGGATTGTGATGTCACAGAATGGATTGTGACGTCACAGAATGGATTGTGACGCGCGGGGATTGTGACGTCACACTTTGGATTGTGACGTCACAGAATGCATTGTGACGTCACAGAATGGATTGTGGGGTGTCAGACTGGATTGTGACGTCACAGAATGCATTGTGACGTCTCAGAATGGATTGTGACGTCACAGAATGGATTGTGGCGCGAGGGGATTGTGACGTCACACTTTGGATTGTGACGTCACAGAATGCATTGTGACGTCACAGAATGGATTGTGGGGTGTCAGAATGGATTCTGACGTCACACTTTGGATTGTGACGTCACAGAATGCATTGTGACGTCACAGAATGGATTGTGACGTCACAGATTGGATTTTGACGCGCGGGGATTGTGACGTCACACTTTGGATTGTGACGTCACAGAATGCATTGTGACGTCACAGAATGGATTGTGGGGTGTCAGACTTGATTGTGACGTCACAGAATGCATTGTGACGTCACAGAATGGATTGTGATGTCACAGAAGGGATTGTGACATCATCGAATGTATTGTGATGTGAGGGGTTTGTGATGTCACACTTTGGATTGTGACGTCAGAGAATGTATTGTGACGTCACAGAATGCATTGGTGGGTGTCAGACTGGATTGTGACGTCACAGAATGCATTGTGACGTCACAGAATGCATTGTGACGTCTCAGAATGGATTGTGACGTCACAGAATGGATTGTGGCGCGAGGGGATTGTGACGTCAAACTTTGGATTGTGACGTCAGAGAATGTAATTGTGACGTCACAGAATGGATTGTGGGGTGTCAGATTGGATTGTGACGTCACAGAATTCATTGTGATGTCACAGAATGTATTGTGATGTCACAGAAGGAATTGTGACATCATCGAATGGATTGTGACGCGAGGGGATTGTGACGTCACACTTTGGATTGTGACGTCACAGAATGCATTGTGACGTCACAGAATGGATTGTGGGGTGTCAGAATGGATTCTGACGTCACACTTTGGATTGTGACGTCACAGAATGCATTGTGATGTCACAGAATGCATTGTGGGGTGTCAGAATGTATTGTGACGTCACAGAATGCATTGTGACGTCACACTTTGGATTGTGACGTCACAGAATGCATTGTGACGTCACAGAATGGATTGTGACGTCACACTTTGGATTGTGACGTCACAGAATGTATTGTGACGTCACAGAATGCATTGTGACGTCACAGAATGGATTGTGGGGTGTCAGACTGGATTGTGACGTCACAGAATGCATTGTGACGTCTCAGAATGTATTGTGACGTCACAGAATGGATTTTGACGCGAGGGGATTGTGACGTCATACTTTGCATTGTGACATCACAGAATGCATTGTGACGTCACAGAATGTATTGTGGGGTGTCAGACTGGATTGTGACGTCACAGAATGCATTGTGATGTCACAGAATGGATTGTGATGTCACAGAAGGGATTGTGACATTATCGAATGGATTGTGACGCGAGGGGGTTGTGACATCACACTTTGGATTGTGACGTCACAGAATGGATTATGACATCACAGAATGGATTGTGACGCGAGTGGATTGTGACGTCACACTTAGGATTGTGACGTCACAGAATGGATTGGGGGTGTAAGAATGGATTGTGACGTCACTCTTTGGATTGTGACGTCACAGAATGTATTGTGACGTCACAGAATGGATTGTGGGGTGTCAGAATGGATTGTGACGTCACACTTTGGATTGTGACGTCACAGAATGCATTGTGACGTCTCAGAATGCATTGTGGTGTGTCAGAATGGATTGTGACGTCACAGAATATATTGTGACGTCACACTTTGGATTGTGACGTCACAGAATGCATTGTGGTGTGTCAGAATGGATTGTGACGTCACACTTTGGATTGTGACGTCACAGAATGCATTGTGACTTCACAGAATGTATTGTGGGGTGTCAGAATGGATTCTGACGTCACACTTGGGATTGTGACGTCACACTTTGGATTGTGACGTCACAGAACGCATTGTGACGTCACAGAATGTATTGTGGGGTGTCAGACTGGATTGTGACGTCACAGAATGCATTGTGACGTCAAAGAATGCATTGTGACGTCTCAGAATGGATTGTGACGTCACAGAATGGATTGTGACGTCACAGAATGGATTGTGACGTCACAGAATGCATTGTGACGCGTTTGGATTGTGACGTCACACTTTGGATTGTGACCTCACAGAATGCATTGTGACGTCACAGAATGGATTGTGGGGTGTCAGAGTGGATTGTGACGTCACATAATGCATTGTGACGTCACAGAAGGGATTGTGACGTCACAGAATGCATTGTGACATCTAAAAATGGATTGTGATGCGAGGGGATTGTGACGTCACACTTTGGATTGTGACGTCACAGAATGGATTGTGACGTCACAGAATGAATTTTGACGTCACAGAATGGATTGTGACGTGAGGGGATTGTGACGTCACACTTTGGATTGTGACGTCACAGAATGGATTCTGACGTTACAGAAGGGATTGTGACATCATCGAATGGATTGTGACGCGAGGGGTTTGTGATGTCACACTTTGGATTGTGATGTCACAGAATGTATTGTGACGTCGCAGAATGGATTGGTGGGTCTCAGACTGGATTGTCACGTCACAGAATCCATTGTGACGTCATAGCATGGATTGTGATGTCACAGAATGGATTGTGACGTCACAGAATGGATTGTGACGCGCGGGGATTGTGACGTCACACTTTGGATTGTGACGTCACAGAATGCATTGTGACGTCACAGAATGGATTGTGGGGTGTCAGACTGGATTGTGACGTCACAGAATGCATTGTGACGTCTCAGAATGGATTGTGACGTCACAGAATGGATTGTGGCGCGAGGGGATTGTGACGTCACACTTTGGATTGTGACGTCACAGAATGCATTGTGACGTCACAGAATGGATTGTGGGGTGTCAGATTGGATTGTGACGTCACAGAATTCATTGTGATGTCACAGAATGTATTCTGATGTCACAGAAGGAATTGTGACGTCACAGAATGGATTGTGGCGCGAGGGGATTGTGACGTCACACTTTGGATTGTGACGTCACAGAATGCATTGTGACGTCACAGAATGGATTGTGGGGTGTCAGAATGGATTCTGACGTCACACTTTGGATTGTGACGTCACAGAATGCATTGTGACTTCACAGAATGTATTGTGTTGTGTCAGAATGGATTGTGACGTCACAGAATGCATTGTGACGTCACACTTTGGATTGTGACGTCACAGAATGCATTGTGACGTCACAGAATGCATTGTGACGTCACACTTTGGATTGTGACGTCACAGAATGCATTGTGACGTCACAGAATGGATTGTGGGCTGTCAGACTGGATTGTGACGTCACAGAATGCATTGTGACGTCAAAGAATGCATTGTGGTGTGTCAGAATGGATTGTGACGTCACAGAATGCATTGTGACGTCACAGAATGGATTGTGACGTCACAGAATGCATTGTGACGCGTTTGGATTGTGACGTCACACTTTGGATTGTGACGTCACAGAATGCATTGTGACTTCACAGAATGGATTGTGGAGTGTCAGAATGGATTCTGACGTCACACTTTGGATTGTGACGTCACAGAATGCATTGTGACGTCACAGAATGGATTGTGGGGTGTCAGACTGGATTGTGACGTCACAGAATCCATTGTGACGTCACAGAATGCATTGTGACGTCACAGAATGGATTGTGACGTCACAAGGGATTTTGACGCGAGGGGATTGTGACGTCACACTTTGGATTGTGACGTCACAGAATGCATTGTGACGTCACAGAATGGATTGTGGGGTGTCAGACTGGATTGTGACGTCACAGAATGCATTGTGATGTCACAGAAGGGATTGTGATGTCACAGAAGGGATTGTGACATCATCGAATGTATTGTGACGCGAGGGGTTTGTGACGTCACACTTTGGATTGTGACGTCAGAGAATGTAATTGTGACGTCACAGAATGCATTGTTGGGTGTCAGACTGGATTGTGACGTCACAGAATGCATTGTGACGTCATAGAACGGATTGTGATGTCACAGAAGGGTTTATGACATCACAGAATGGATTGTGACGCGAGGGGATTGTGACGTCACACTTTGGATTGTGACGTCACAGAATGCATTGTGACGTCACAGAATGTATTGTGGGGTGTCAGAATGGATTGTGACGTCACACTTTGGATTGTGACGTCACAGAATGCATTGTGACGTCACAGAATGGATTGTGGGGTGTCAGAATGGATTGTGACGTCACAGAATGCATTGTGACGTCACACTTTGGATTGTGACGTCACAGAATGCATTGTGACGTCACAGAATGCATTGTGACGTCACAGAATGGATTGTGACGTCACAGAATGGATTGTGGGGTGTTAGACTGGATTGTGACGTCACAGAATGCATTGTGACGTCACAGAATGCATTGTGGTGTGTCAGAATGGATTCTGACGTCACAGAATGCATTGTGACGTCACACTTTGGATTGTGACGTCACAGAATCCATTGTGACGTCATAGCATGGATTGCGACGTCACAGAATGGATTGTGACGTCACAGAAGGGATTTTGAGGCGAGGGGATTGTGACGTCACACTTTGGATTGTGACCTCACAGAATGCATTGTGACGTCACAGAATGGATTGTGGGGTGTCAGACTGGATTGTGACGTCACAGAATGCATTGTGACGTCACAGAATGCATTGTGGTGTGTCAGAATGGATTGTGACGTCACAGAATGCATTGTGACGTCACACTTTGGATTGTGACGTCTCAGAATGGATTGTGACGTTACAGAATGGATTGTGGGGTGTCAGACTGGATTGTGACGTCACAGAATGCATTGTGACGTCATAGAATGGATTGTGATGTCACAGAAGGGGTTGTGACATCTAAAAATTGATTGTGATGCGAGGGGATTGTGACGTCACACTTTGGATTGTGACGTCACAGAATGCATTGTGACGTCACAGAATGGATTGTGGGGTATCAGACTGGATTGTGACGTCACACTTTGGATTGTGACGTCACAGAATGCATTGTGACGTCACAGAATGGATTGTGGGGTGTCAGAATGGATTGTGACGTCACAGAATGCATTGTGACGTCACACTTTGGATTGTGACGTCACAGAATGCATTGTGACGTCACAGAATGGATTGTGACGTCACACTTTGGATTGTGACGTCACAGAATGTATTGTGACGTCACAGAAGGGATTGTGACGTCACAAGGGATTTTGACGCGAGGGGATTGTGACGTCACACTTTGGATTGTGACGTCATAGCATGGATTGTGACGTCACAGAATGGATTGTGGGGTGTCAGACTGGATTGTGACGTCACAGAATGCATTGTGACGTCATAGAATGGATTGTGATGTCACAGAAGGGGTTGTGACATCTAAAAATGGATTGTGATGCGAGGGGATTGTGACGTCACACTTTGGATTGTGACGTCAGAGAATGGATTGTGACGTTACAGAAGGGATTGTGACATCATCGAATGGATTGTGACGCGAGGGGTTTGTGATGTCACACTTTGGATTGTGATGTCAGAGAATGGATTGTGACGTCGCAGAATGGATTGGTGCGTCTCAGACTGGATTGTCACGTCACAGAATCCATTGTGACGTCATAGCATGGATTGTGACGTCACAGAATGCATTGTGACGTCACAGAATGGATTGTGGGGTGTCAGACTGGATTGTGACGTCACAGAATGCATTGTGACGTCACGGAATGGATTGTGATGTCACAGAAGGGATTGTGACATCATCGAATGTATTGTGATGTGAGGGGTTTGTGATGTCACACTTTGGATTGTGACGTCAGAGAATGTATTGTGACGTCACAGAATGCATTGGTGGGTGTCAGACTGGATTGTGACGTCACAGAATGCATTGTGACGTCACAGAATGCATTGTGACGTCTCAGAATGGATTGTGACGTCACAGAATGGATTGAGGCGCGAGGGGATTGTGTCGTCACACTTTGGATTGTGACGTCACAGAATGCATTGTGACGTCACAGAATGGATTGTGGGGTGTCAGATTGGATTGTGACGTCACAGAATTCATTGTGATGTCACAGAATGTATTGTGATGTCACAGAAGGAATTGTGACATCATCGAATGGATTGTGACGCGAGGGGATTGTGACGTCACACTTTGGATTGTGACGTCACAGAATGCATTGTGACGTCACAGAATGGATTGTGGGGTGTCAGAATGGATTCTGACGTCACAGAATGCATTGTGACGTCACACTTTGGATTGTGACGTCACAGAATGCATTGTGACGTCACAGAATGGATTGTGACGTCACACTTTGGATTGTGACGTCACAGAATGTATTGTGACGTCACAGAATGCATTGTGACGTCTCAGAATGTATTGTGACGTCACAGAATGGATTGTGACGCGAGGGGATTGTGACGTCACACTTTGGATTGTGACGTCACAGAATGCATTGTGACGTCACAGAATGTATTGTGGGGTGTCAGACTGGATTGTGACGTCACAGAATCCATTGTGACGTCATAGCATGGATTGTGACGTCACAGAATGGATTGTGACGTCACAGAAGGGATTTTGACGCGAGGGGATTGTGACGTCACACTTTGGATTGTGACGTCACAGAATGCATTGTGACGTCACAGAATGGATTGTGGGGTGTCAGACTGGATTGTGACGTCACAGAATGCATTGTGACGTCACAGAAGGGATTGTGATGTCACAGAAGGGATTGTGACATCATCAAATGTATTGTGACGCGAGGGGTTTGTGATGTCACACTTTGGATTGTGACGTCAGAGAATGTAATTGTGACGTCACAGAATGCATTGTTGGGTGTCAGACTGGATTGTGACGTCACAGAATGCATTGTGACGTCATAGAACGGATTGTGATGTCACAGAAGGGATTATGACATCACAGAATGGATTGTGACGCGAGGGGATTGTGACGTCACAGAATGGATTGTGACGTCACAGAATGCATTGTGACGTCACAGAATGGATTGTGGGGTGTCAGAATGGATTTTGACGTCACACTTTGGATTGTGACCTCACAGAATGCATTGTGACGTCACAGAATGGATTGTGGGGTGTCAGAATGGATTGTGACGTCACAGAATGCATTGTGACGTCACACTTTGGATTGTGACGTCACAGAATGCATTGTGACGTCACAGAATGCATTGTGACGTCACAGAATGGATTGTGACGTCACAGAATGGATTGTGGGGTGTTAGACTGGATTGTGACGTCACAGAATGCATTGTGACGTCACAGAATGCATTGTGGTGTGTCAGAATGGATTGTGACGTCACAGAATGCATTGTGACGTCACACTTTGGATTGTGACGTCACAGAATCCATTGTGACGTCATAGCATGGATTGCGACGTCACAGAATGGATTGTGACGTCACAGAAGGGATTTTGAGGCGAGGGGATTGTGACGTCACACTTTGGATTGTGACCTCACAGAATGCATTGTGACGTCACAGAATGGATTGTGGGGTGTCAGACTGGATTGTGACGTCACAGAATGCATTGTGACGTCACAGAATGCATTGTGGTGTGTCAGAATGGATTGTGACGTCACAGAATGCATTGTGACGTCACACTTTGGATTGTGACGTCTCAGAATGGATTGTGACGTTACAGAATGGATTGTGGGGTGTCAGACTGGATTGTGACGTCACAGAATGCATTGTGACGTCATAGAATGGATTGTGATGTCACAGAAGGGGTTGTGACATCTAAAAATTGATTGTGATGCGAGGGGATTGTGACGTCACACTTTGGATTGTGACGTCACAGAATGCATAGTGACGTCACAGAATGGATTGTGGGGTATCAGACTGGATTGTGACGTCACACTTTGGATTGTGACGTCACAGAATGCATTGTGACGTCACAGAATGGATTGTGGGGTGTCAGAATGGATTGTGACGTCACAGAATGCATTGTGACGTCACACTTTGGATTGTGACGTCACAGAATGCATTGTGACGTCACAGAATGGATTGTGACGTCACACTTTGGATTGTGACGTCACAGAATGTATTGTGACGTCACAGAAGGGATTGTGACGTCACAAGGGATTTTGACGCGAGGGGATTGTGACGTCACACTTTGGATTGTGACGTCACAGAATGCATTGTGACGTCACAGAATGGATTGTGGGGTGTCAGACTGGATTGTGACGTCACAGAATGCATTGTGACGTCATAGAATGGATTGTGATGTCACAGAAGGGGTTGTGACATCTAAAAATGGATTGTGATGCGAGGGGATTGTGACGTCACACTTTGGATTGTGACGTCAGAGAATGGATTGTGACGTTACAGAAGGGATTGTGACATCATCGAATGGATTGTGACGCGAGGGGTTTGTGATGTCACACTTTGGATTGTGATGTCACAGAATGTATTGTGACGTCGCAGAATGGATTGGTGCGTCTCAGACTGGATTGTCACGTCACAGAATCCATTGTGACGTCATAGCATGGATTGTGACGTCACAGAATGCATTGTGACGTCACAGAATGGATTGTGGGGTGTCAGACTGGATTGTGACGTCACAGAATGCATTGTGACGTCACGGAATGGATTGTGATGTCACAGAAGGGATTGTGACATCATCGAATGTATTGTGATGTGAGGGGTTTGTGATGTCACACTTTGGATTGTGACGTCAGAGAATGTATTGTGACGTCACAGAATGCATTGGTGGGTGTCAGACTGGATTGTGACGTCACAGAATGCATTGTGACGTCACAGAATGCATTGTGACGTCTCAGAATGGATTGTGACGTCACAGAATGGATTGAGGCGCGAGGGGATTGTGTCGTCACACTTTGGATTGTGACGTCACAGAATGCATTGTGACGTCACAGAATGGATTGTGGGGTGTCAGATTGGATTGTGACGTCACAGAATTCATTGTGATGTCACAGAATGTATTGTGATGTCACAGAAGGAATTGTTACATCATCGAATGGATTGTGACGCGAGGGGATTGTGACGTCACACTTTGGATTGTGACGTCACAGAATGCATTGTGACGTCACAGAATGGATTGTGGGGTGTCAGAATGGATTCTGACGTCACAGAATGCATTGTGACGTCACACTTTGGATTGTGACGTCACAGAATGCATTGTGACGTCACAGAATGGATTGTGACGTCACACTTTGGATTGTGACGTCACAGAATGTATTGTGACGTCACAGAATGCATTGTGACGTCTCAGAATGTATTGTGACGTCACAGAATGGATTGTGACGCGAGGGGATTGTGACGTCACACTTTGGATTGTGACGTCACAGAATGCATTGTGACGTCACAGAATGTATTGTGGGGTGTCAGACTGGATTGTGACGTCACAGAATCCATTGTGACGTCATAGCATGGATTGTGACGTCACAGAATGGATTGTGACGTCACAGAAGGGATTTTGACGCGAGGGGATTGTGACGTCACACTTTGGATTGTGACGTCACAGAATGCATTGTGACGTCACAGAATGGATTGTGGGGTGTCAGACTGGATTGTGACGTCACAGAATGCATTGTGACGTCACAGAAGGGATTGTGATGTCACAGAAGGGATTGTGACATCATCAAATGTATTGTGACGCGAGGGGTTTGTGATGTCACACTTTGGATTGTGACGTCAGAGAATGTAATTGTGACGTCACAGAATGCATTGTTGGGTGTCAGACTGGATTGTGACGTCACAGAATGCATTGTGACGTCATAGAACGGATTGTGATGTCACAGAAGGGATTATGACATCACAGAATGGATTGTGATGCGAGGGGATTGTGACGTCACACTTTGGATTGTGACGTCACAGAATGCATTGTGACGTCACAGAATGGATTGTGGGGTGTCAGAATGGATTGTGACGTCACAGAATGCATTGTGACGTCACACTTTGGATTGTGACGTCACAGAATGCATTGTGACGTCACAGAATGGATTGTGACGTCACACTTTGGATTGTGACGTCACAGAATGTATTGTGACGTCACAGAATGCATTGTGACGTCACAGAATGGATTGTGACGTCACAGAATGGATTGTGGGGTGTTAGACTGGATTGTGACGTCACAGAATGCATTGTGACGTCACAGAATGCATTGTGGTGTGTCAGAATGGATTGTGACGTCACAGAATGCATTGTGACGTCACACTTTGGATTGTGACGTCACAGAATCCATTGTGACGTCATAGCATGGATTGTGACGTCACAGAATGGATTGTGACGTCACAGAAGGGATTTTGACGCGAGGGGATTGTGACGTCACACTTTGGATTGTGACGTCACAGAATGCATTGTGACGTCACAGAATGGATTGTGGGGTGTCAGACTGGATTGTGACGTCACAGAATGCATTGTGACGTCACAGAATGCATTGTGGTGTGTCAGAATGAATTGTGACGTCACAGAATGCATTGTGACGTCACACTTTGGATTGTGATGTCACAGAATGTATTGTGACGTCGCAGAATGGATTGGTGGGTCTCAGACTGGATTGTCACGTCACAGAATCCATTGTGACGTCATAGCATGGATTGTGACGTCGGAGAATGGATTGTGACGTCACAGAACGCATTGGTGGGTGTCAGACTGGATTGTGAAGTTACAGAATGGATTGTGACGTCACAGAATGGATTGTGACGTCACAGAATGGATTTTGACGTGAGGGGATTGTGACGTCACACTTGGGATTGTGACCTCACAGAATGCATTGTGACGTCACAGAAGGGATTGTGACATCATCGAAAGGATTGTGACGCGAGGGGATTTTGACATCACACTTTGGATTGTGACGTCACACTTTGGATTGTGACGTCACAGAATGGATTGTGATTTCACAGAAGGGATTGTGACGTCATCGAATGGATTGTGACGCGAGGGGTTTGTGACGTCACACTTTGGATTGTGACGTCACAGAAGGGATTGTGACGTCACAGAATGGATTGTGATGCGAGGGGATTGTGACGTCACACTTTGGATTGTGACGTCAGAGAATGGATTGTGACGTCACAGAATGAATTTTGACGTCACAGAATGGATTGTGACGTGAGGGGATTGTGACGTCACACTTTGGATTGTGACGTCAGAGAATGGATTGTGACGTTACAGAAGGGATTGTGACATCATCGAATGGATTGTGACGCGAGGGGTTTGTGATGTCACACTTTGGATTGTGATGTCACAGAATGTATTGTGACGTCGCAGAATGGATTGGTGGGTCTCAGACTGGATTGTCACGTCACAGAATCCATTGTGACGTCATAGCATGGATTGTGACGTCACAGAATGGATTGTGACGTCACAGAATGGATTTTGACGCGCGGGGATTGTGACGTCACACTTTGGATTGTGACGTCACAGAATGCATTGTGACGTCACAGAATGGATTGTGGGGTGTCAGACTGGATTGTGACGTCACAGAATGCATTGTGACGTCACAGAATGGATTGTGATGTCACAGAAGGGATTGTGACATCATCGAATGTATTGTGATGTGAGGGGTTTGTGATGTCACACTTTGGATTGTGACGTCAGAGAATGTATTGTGACGTCACAGAATGCATTGGTGGGTGTCAGACTGGATTGTGACGTCACAGAATGCATTGTGACGTCACAGAATGCATTGTGACGTCTCAGAATGGATTGTGACGTCACAGAATGGATTGTGGCGCGAGGGGATTGTGACGTCAAACTTTGGATTGTGACGTCAGAGAATGTAATTGTGACGTCACAGAATGGATTGTGGGGTGTCAGATTGGATTGTGACGTCACAGAATTCATTGTGATGTCACAGAATGTATTGTGATGTCACAGAAGGAATTGTGACATCATCGAATGGATTGTGACGCGAGGGGATTGTGACGTCACACTTTGGATTGTGACGTCACAGAATGCATTGTGACGTCACAGAATGGATTGTGGGGTGTCAGAATGGATTCTGACGTCACACTTTGGATTGTGACGTCACAGAATGCATTGTGATGTCACAGAATGCATTGTGGGGTGTCAGAATGTATTGTGACGTCACAGAATGCATTGTGACGTCACACTTTGGATTGTGACGTCACAGAATGCATTGTGACGTCACAGAATGGATTGTGACGTCACACTTTGGATTGTGACGTCACAGAATGTATTGTGACGTCACAGAATGCATTGTGACGTCACAGAATGGATTGTGGGGTGTCAGACTGGATTGTGACGTCACAGAATGCATTGTGACGTCTCAGAATGTATTGTGACGTCACAGAATGGATTTTGACGCGAGGGGATTGTGACGTCATACTTTGCATTGTGACATCACAGAATGCATTGTGACGTCACAGAATGTATTGTGGGGTGTCAGACTGGATTGTGACGTCACAGAATGCATTGTGATGTCACAGAATGGATTGTGATGTCACAGAAGGGATTGTGACATTATCGAATGGATTGTGACGCGAGGGGGTTGTGACATCACACTTTGGATTGTGACGTCACAGAATGGATTATGACATCACAGAATGGATTGTGACGCGAGTGGATTGTGACGTCACACTTAGGATTGTGACGTCACAGAATGGATTGGGGGTGTAAGAATGGATTGTGACGTCACTCTTTGGATTGTGACGTCACAGAATGTATTGTGACGTCACAGAATGGATTGTGGGGTGTCAGAATGGATTGTGACGTCACACTTTGGATTGTGACGTCACAGAATGCATTGTGACGTCTCAGAATGCATTGTGGTGTGTCAGAATGGATTGTGACGTCACAGAATATATTGTGACGTCACACTTTGGATTGTGACGTCACAGAATGCATTGTGGTGTGTCAGAATGGATTGTGACGTCACACTTTGGATTGTGACGTCACAGAATGCATTGTGACTTCACAGAATGTATTGTGGGGTGTCAGAATGGATTCTGACGTCACACTTGGGATTGTGACGTCACACTTTGGATTGTGACGTCACAGAACGCATTGTGACGTCACAGAATGTATTGTGGGGTGTCAGACTGGATTGTGACGTCACAGAATGCATTGTGACGTCAAAGAATGCATTGTGACGTCTCAGAATGGATTGTGACGTCACAGAATGGATTGTGACGTCACAGAATGCATTGTGACGCGTTTGGATTGTGACGTCACACTTTGGATTGTGACCTCACAGAATGCATTGTGACGTCACAGAATGGATTGTGGGGTGTCAGAGTGGATTGTGACGTCACATAATGCATTGTGACGTCACAGAAGGGATTGAGACGTCACAGAATGCATTGTGACATCTAAAAATGGATTGTGATGCGAGGGGATTGTGACGTCACACTTTGGATTGTGACGTCACAGAATGGATTGTGACGTCACAGAATGAATTTTGACGTCACAGAATGGATTGTGACGTGAGGGGATTGTGACGTCACACTTTGGATTGTGACGTCACAGAATGGATTCTGACGTTACAGAAGGGATTGTGACATCATCGAATGGATTGTGACGCGAGGGGTTTGTGATGTCACACTTTGGATTGTGATGTCACAGAATGTATTGTGACGTCGCAGAATGGATTGGTGGGTCTCAGACTGGATTGTCACGTCACAGAATCCATTGTGACGTCATAGCATGGATTGTGATGTCACAGAATGGATTGTGACGTCACAGAATGGATTGTGACGCGCGGGGATTGTGACGTCACACTTTGGATTGTGACGTCACAGAATGCATTGTGACGTCACAGAATGGATTGTGGGGTGTCAGACTGGATTGTGACGTCACAGAATGCATTGTGACGTCTCAGAATGGATTGTGACGTCACAGAATGGATTGTGGCGCGAGGGGATTGTGACGTCACACTTTGGATTGTGACGTCACAGAATGCATTGTGACGTCACAGAATGGATTGTGGGGTGTCAGATTGGATTGTGACGTCACAGAATTCATTGTGATGTCACAGAATGTATTCTGATGTCACAGAAGGAATTGTGACATCATCGAATGGATTGTGACGCGAGGGGATTGTGACGTCACACTTTGGATTGTGACGTCACAGAATGCATTGTCACTTCACAGAATGGATTGTGGGGTGTCAGAATGGATTCTGACGTCACACTTTGGATTGTGACGTCACAGAATGCATTGTGACGTCACAGAATGCATTGTG
Organism: Gallinula chloropus; assembly: GCF_964237585.1. Lineage (NCBI taxonomy): Eukaryota > Metazoa > Chordata > Aves > Gruiformes > Rallidae > Gallinula > Gallinula chloropus. Next base: position 402,285 of record NW_028168119.1, on the reverse strand, counting down.
ACGTCACACTTTGGATTGTGACGTCACAGAATGCATTGTGACGTCACAGAATGGATTGTGGGATGTCAGACTGGATTGTGACGTCACAGAATGCATTGTGACGTCAAAGAATGCATTGTGGTGTGTCAGAATGGATTGTGACGTCACAGAATGCATTGTGACGTCACAGAATGGATTGTGACGTCACAGAATGCATTGTGACGCGTTTGGATTGTGACGTCACACTTTGGATTGTGACGTCACAGAATGCATTGTGACTTCACAGAATGGATTGTGGAGTGTCAGAATGGATTCTGACGTCACACTTTGGATTGTGACGTCACAGAATGCATTGTGACGTCACAGAATGGATTGTGGGGTGTCAGACTGGATTGTGACGTCACAGAATCCATTGTGACGTCACAGAATGCATTGTGACGTCACAGAATGGATTGTGACGTCACAAGGGATTTTGACGCGAGGGGATTGTGACGTCACACTTTGGATTGTGACGTCACAGAATGCATTGTGACGTCACAGAATGGATTGTGGGGTGTCAGACTGGATTGTGACGTCACAGAATGCATTGTGATGTCACAGAAGGGATTGTGATGTCACAGAAGGGATTGTGACATCATCGAATGTATTGTGACGCGAGGGGTTTGTGACGTCACACTTTGGATTGTGACGTCAGAGAATGTAATTGTGACGTCACAGAATGCATTGTTGGGTGTCAGACTGGATTGTGACGTCACAGAATGCATTGTGACGTCATAGAACGGATTGTGATGTCACAGAAGGGTTTATGACATCACAGAATGGATTGTGACGCGAGGGGATTGTGACGTCACACTTTGGATTGTGACGTCACAGAATGCATTGTGACGTCACAGAATGTATTGTGGGGTGTCAGAATGGATTGTGACGTCACACTTTGGATTGTGACGTCACAGAATGCATTGTGACGTCACAGAATGGATTGTGGGGTGTCAGAATGGATTGTGACGTCACAGAATGCATTGTGACGTCACACTTTGGATTGTGACGTCACAGAATGCATTGTGACGTCACAGAATGCATTGTGACGTCACAGAATGGATTGTGACGTCACAGAATGGATTGTGGGGTGTTAGACTGGATTGTGACGTCACAGAATGCATTGTGACGTCACAGAATGCATTGTGGTGTGTCAGAATGGATTGTGACGTCACAGAATGCATTGTGACGTCACACTTTGGATTGTGACGTCACAGAATCCATTGTGACGTCATAGCATGGATTGCGACGTCACAGAATGGATTGTGACGTCACAGAAGGGATTTTGAGGCGAGGGGATTGTGACGTCACACTTTGGATTGTGACCTCACAGAATGCATTGTGACGTCACAGAATGGATTGTGGGGTGTCAGACTGGATTGTGACGTCACAGAATGCATTGTGACGTCACAGAATGCATTGTGGTGTGTCAGAATGGATTGTGACGTCACAGAATGCATTGTGACGTCACACTTTGGATTGTGACGTCTCAGAATGGATTGTGACGTTACAGAATGGATTGTGGGGTGTCAGACTGGATTGTGACGTCACAGAATGCATTGTGACGTCATAGAATGGATTGTGATGTCACAGAAGGGGTTGTGACATCTAAAAATTGATTGTGATGCGAGGGGATTGTGACGTCACACTTTGGATTGTGACGTCACAGAAAGCATTGTGACGTCACAGAATGGATTGTGGGGTATCAGACTGGATTGTGACGTCACACTTTGGATTGTGACGTCACAGAATGCATTGTGACGTCACAGAATGGATTGTGGGGTGTCAGAATGGATTGTGACGTCACAGAATGCATTGTGACGTCACACTTTGGATTGTGACGTCACAGAATGCATTGTGACGTCACAGAATGGATTGTGACGTCACACTTTGGATTGTGACGTCACAGAATGCATTGTGACGTCACAGAAGGGATTGTGACGTCACAAGGGATTTTGACGCGAGGGGATTGTGACGTCACACTTTGGATTGTGACGTCACAGAATGCATTGTGACGTCACAGAATGGATTGTGGGGTGTCAGACTGGATTGTGACGTCACAGAATGCATTGTGACGTCATAGAATGGATTGTGATGTCACAGAAGGGGTTGTGACATCTAAAAATGGATTGTGATGCGAGGGGATTGTGACGTCACACTTTGGATTGTGACGTCAGAGAATGGATTGTGACGTTACAGAAGGGATTGTGACATCATCGAATGGATTGTGACGCGAGGGGTTTGTGATGTCACACTTTGGATTGTGATGTCAGAGAATGGATTGTGACGTCGCAGAATGGATTGGTGCGTCTCAGACTGGATTGTCACGTCACAGAATCCATTGTGACGTCATAGCATGGATTGTGACGTCACAGAATGCATTGTGACGTCACAGAATGGATTGTGGGGTGTCAGACTGGATTGTGACGTCACAGAATGCATTGTGACGTCACGGAATGGATTGTGATGTCACAGAAGGGATTGTGACATCATCGAATGTATTGTGATGTGAGGGGTTTGTGATGTCACACTTTGGATTGTGACGTCAGAGAATGTATTGTGACGTCACAGAATGCATTGGTGGGTGTCAGACTGGATTGTGACGTCACAGAATGCATTGTGACGTCACAGAATGCATTGTGACGTCTCAGAATGGATTGTGACGTCACAGAATGGATTGAGGCGCGAGGGGATTGTGTCGTCACACTTTGGATTGTGACGTCACAGAATGCATTGTGACGTCACAGAATGGATTGTGGGGTGTCAGATTGGATTGTGACGTCACAGAATTCATTGTGATGTCACAGAATGTATTGTGATGTCACAGAAGGAATTGTGACATCATCGAATGGATTGTGACGCGAGGGGATTGTGACGTCACACTTTGGATTGTGACGTCACAGAATGCATTGTGACGTCACAGAATGGATTGTGGGGTGTCAGAATGGATTCTGACGTCACAGAATGCATTGTGACGTCACACTTTGGATTGTGACGTCACAGAATGCATTGTGACGTCACAGAATGGATTGTGACGTCACACTTTGGATTGTGACGTCACAGAATGTATTGTGACGTCACAGAATGCATTGTGACGTCTCAGAATGTATTGTGACGTGACAGAATGGATTGTGACGCGAGGGGATTGTGACGTCACACTTTGGATTGTGACGTCACAGAATGCATTGTGACGTCACAGAATGTATTGTGGGGTGTCAGACTGGATTGTGACGTCACAGAATCCATTGTGACGTCATAGCATGGATTGTGACGTCACAGAATGGATTGTGACGTCACAGAAGGGATTTTGACGCGAGGGGATTGTGACGTCACACTTTGGATTGTGACGTCACAGAATGCATTGTGACGTCACAGAATGGATTGTGGGGTGTCAGACTGGATTGTGACGTCACAGAATGCATTGTGACGTCACAGAAGGGATTGTGATGTCACAGAAGGGATTGTGACATCATCAAATGTATTGTGACGCGAGGGGTTTGTGATGTCACACTTTGGATTGTGACGTCAGAGAATGTAATTGTGACGTCACAGAATGCATTGTTGGGTGTCAGACTGGATTGTGACGTCACAGAATGCATTGTGACGTCATAGAACGGATTGTGATGTCACAGAAGGGATTATGACATCACAGAATGGATTGTGATGCGAGGGGATTGTGACGTCACACTTTGGATTGTGACGTCACAGAATGCATTGTGACGTCACAGAATGGATTGTGGGGTGTCAGAATGGATTGTGACGTCACAGAATGCATTGTGACGTCACACTTTGGATTGTGACGTCACAGAATGCATTGTGACGTCACAGAATGGATTGTGACGTCACACTTTGGATTGTGACGTCACAGAATGTATTGTGACGTCACAGAATGCATTGTGACGTCACAGAATGGATTGTGACGTCACAGAATGGATTGTGGGGTGTTAGACTGGATTGTGACGTCACAGAATGCATTGTGACGTCACAGAATGCATTGTGGTGTGTCAGAATGGATTGTGACGTCACAGAATGCATTGTGACGTCACACTTTGGATTGTGACGTCACAGAATCCATTGTGACGTCATAGCATGGATTGTGACGTCACAGAATGGATTGTGACGTCACTAGAAGGGATTTTGACGCGAGGGGATTGTGACGTCACACTTTGGATTGTGACGTCACAGAATGCATTGTGACGTCACAGAATGGATTGTGGGGTGTCAGACTGGATTGTGACGTCACAGAATGCATTGTGACGTCACAGAATGCATTGTGGTGTGTCAGAATGAATTGTGACGTCACAGAATGCATTGTGACGTCACACTTTGGATTGTGACGTCTCAGAATGGATTGTGACGTTACAGAAGGGATTGTGACATCATCGAATGGATTGTGACGCGAGGGGTTTGTGATGTCACACTTTGGATTGTGATGTCACAGAATGTATTGTGACGTCGCAGAATGGATTGGTGGGTCTCAGACTGGATTGTCACGTCACAGAATCCATTGTGACGTCATAGCATGGATTGTGACGTCGGAGAATGGATTGTGACGTCACAGAACGCATTGGTGGGTGTCAGACTGGATTGTGAAGTTACAGAATGGATTGTGACGTCACAGAATGGATTGTGACGTCACAGAATGGATTTTGACGTGAGGGGATTGTGACGTCACACTTGGGATTGTGACCTCACAGAATGCATTGTGACGTCACAGAAGGGATTGTGACATCATCGAAAGGATTGTGACGCGAGGGGATTTTGACATCACACTTTGGATTGTGACGTCACACTTTGGATTGTGACGTCACAGAATGGATTGTGACGTCACAGAAGGGATTGTGACGTCATCGAATGGATTGTGACGCGAGGGGTTTGTGACGTCACACTTTGGATTGTGACGTCACAGAAGGGATTGTGACGTCACAGAATGGATTGTGATGCGAGGGGATTGTGACGTCACACTTTGGATTGTGACGTCAGAGAATGGATTGTGACGTCACAGAATGAATTTTGACGTCACAGAATGGATTGTGACGTGAGGGGATTGTGACGTCACACTTTGGATTGTGACGTCAGAGAATGGATTGTGACGTTACAGAAGGGATTGTGACATCATCGAATGGATTGTGACGCGAGGGGTTTGTGATGTCACACTTTGGATTGTGATGTCACAGAATGTATTGTGACGTCGCAGAATGGATTGGTGGGTCTCAGACTGGATTGTCACGTCACAGAATCCATTGTGACGTCATAGCATGGATTGTGACGTCACAGAATGGATTGTGACGTCACAGAATGGATTTTGACGCGCGGGGATTGTGACGTCACACTTTGGATTGTGACGTCACAGAATGCATTGTGACGTCACAGAATGGATTGTGGGGTGTCAGACTGGATTGTGACGTCACAGAATGCATTGTGACGTCACAGAATGGATTGTGATGTCACAGAAGGGATTGTGACATCATCGAATGTATTGTGATGTGAGGGGTTTGTGATGTCACACTTTGGATTGTGACGTCAGAGAATGTATTGTGACGTCACAGAATGCATTGGTGGGTGTCAGACTGGATTGTGACGTCACAGAATGCATTGTGACGTCACAGAATGCATTGTGACGTCTCAGAATGGATTGTGACGTCACAGAATGGATTGTGGCGCGAGGGGATTGTGACGTCAAACTTTGGATTGTGACGTCAGAGAATGTAATTGTGACGTCACAGAATGGATTGTGGGGTGTCAGATTGGATTGTGACGTCACAGAATTCATTGTGATGTCACAGAATGTATTGTGATGTCACAGAAGGAATTGTGACATCATCGAATGGATTGTGACGCGAGGGGATTGTGACGTCACACTTTGGATTGTGACGTCACAGAATGCATTGTCACTTCACAGAATGGATTGTGGGGTGTCAGAATGGATTCTGACGTCACACTTTGGATTGTGACGTCACAGAATGCATTGTGATGTCACAGAATGCATTGTGGGGTGTCAGAATGTATTGTGACGTCACAGAATGCATTGTGACGTCACACTTTGGATTGTGACGTCACAGAATGCATTGTGACGTCACAGAATGGATTGTGACGTCACACTTTGGATTGTGACGTCACAGAATGTATTGTGACGTCACAGAATGCATTGTGACGTCACAGAATGGATTGTGGGGTGTCAGACTGGATTGTGACGTCACAGAATGCATTGTGACGTCTCAGAATGTATTGTGACGTCACAGAATGGATTTTGACGCGAGGGGATTGTGACGTCATACTTTGCATTGTGACATCACAGAATGCATTGTGACGTCACAGAATGTATTGTGGGGTGTCAGACTGGATTGTGACGTCACAGAATGCATTGTGATGTCACAGAATGGATTGTGATGTCACAGAAGGGATTGTGACATTATCGAATGGATTGTGACGCGAGGGGGTTGTGACATCACACTTTGGATTGTGACGTCACAGAATGCATTGTGACGTCACAGAATGGATTGTGGGGTGTCAGACTGGATTGTGACGTCACAGAATCCATTGTGACGTCATAGCATGGATTGTGACGTCACAGAATGGATTGTGACGTCACAGAAGGGATTTTGACGCGAGGGGATTGTGACGTCACACTTTGGATTGTGACGTCACAGAATGCATTGTGACGTCACAGAATGGATTGTGGGGTGTCAGACTGGATTGTGACGTCACAGAATGCATTGTGACGTCACAGAAGGGATTGTGATGTCACAGAAGGGATTGTGACATCATCGAATGTATTGTGACGCGAGGGGTTTGTGATGTCACACTTTGGATTGTGACGTCAGAGAATGTAATTGTGACGTCACAGAATGCATTGTTGGGTGTCAGACTGGATTGTGACGTCACAGAATGCATTGTGACGTCATAGAACGGATTGTGATGTCACAGAAGGGATTATGACATCACAGAATGGATTGTGACGCGAGGGGATTGTGACGTCACACTTTGGATTGTGACGTCACAGAATGCATTGTGACGTCACAGAATGGATTGTGGGGTGTCAGAATGGATTGTGACGTCACACTTTGGATTGTGACGTCACAGAATGCATTGTGACGTCACAGAATGGATTGTGGGGTGTCAGAATGGATTGTGACGTCACACTTTGGATTGTGACGTCACAGAATGCATTGTGACTTCACAGAATGTATTGTGGTGTGTCAGAATGGATTCTGACGTCACACTTGGGATTGTGACGTCACACTTTGGATTGTGACGTCACAGAACGCATTGTGACGTCACAGAATGTATTGTGGGGTGTCAGACTGGATTGTGACGTCACAGAATGTATTGTGACGTCACAGAAGGGATTGTGACGTCACAGAAGGGATTGTGACGTCACAGAATGGATTGTGACGCGAGGGGATTGTGACGTCACACTTTGGATTGTGACGTCACAGAATGCATTGTGACGTCACAGAATGGATTGTGACGCGAGGGGATTGTGACGTCACACTTTGGATTGTGACCTCACAGAATGCATTGTGACGTCACAGAATGGATTGTGGGGTGTCAGACTGGATTGTGACGTCACAGAATGCATTGTGACGTCATAGAATGTATTGTGACGTCACAGAATGGATTTTGACGCGAGGGGATTGTGACGTCATACTTTGCATTGTGACATCACAGAATGCATTGTGACGTCACAGAATGTATTGTGGGGTGTCAGACTGGATTGTGACGTCACAGAATGCATTGTGATGTCACAGAATGGATTGTGATGTCACAGAAGGGATTGTGACATTATCGAATGGATTGTGACGCGAGGGGGTTGTGACATCACACTTTGGATTGTGACGTCACAGAATGCATTGTGACGTCACAGAATGGATTGTGGGGTGTCAGACTGGATTGTGACGTCACAGAATCCATTGTGACGTCATAGCATGGATTGTGACGTCACAGAATGGATTGTGACGTCACAGAAGGGATTTTGACGCGAGGGGATTGTGACGTCACACTTTGGATTGTGACGTCACAGAATGCATTGTGACGTCACAGAATGGATTGTGGGGTGTCAGACTGGATTGTGACGTCACAGAATGCATTGTGACGTCATAGAACGGATTGTGATGTCACAGAAGGGATTATGACATCACAGAATGGATTGTGACGCGAGGGGATTGTGACGTCACACTTTGGATTGTGACGTCACAGAATGCATTGTGACGTCACAGAATGGATTGTGGGGTGTCAGAATGGATTTTGACGTCACACTTTGGATTGTGACCTCACAGAATGCATTGTGACGTCACAGAATGGATTGTGGGGTGTCAGAATGGATTGTGACGTCACACTTTGGATTGTGACGTCACAGAATGCATTGTGACTTCACAGAATGTATTGTGGTGTGTCAGAATGGATTCTGACGTCACACTTGGGATTGTGACGTCACACTTTGGATTGTGACGTCACAGAACGCATTGTGACGTCACAGAATGTATTGTGGGGTGTCAGACTGGATTGTGACGTCACAGAATGTATTGTGACGTCACAGAAGGGATTGTGACGTCACAGAATGGATTGTGACGTCACAGAATGGATTGTGACGCGAGGGGATTGTGACGTCACACTTTGGATTGTGACGTCACAGAATGCATTGTGACGTCACAGAATGGATTGTGACGCGAGGGGATTGTGACGTCACACTTTGGATTGTGACCTCACAGAATGCATTGTGACGTCACAGAATGGATTGTGGGGTGTCAGACTGGATTGTGACGTCACAGAATGCATTGTGACGTCATAGAATGGATTGTGACGTCACAGAATGGATTATGACATCACAGAATGGATTGTGACGCGAGTGGATTGTGACGTCACACTTAGGATTGTGACGTCACAGAATGGATTGGGGGTGTAAGAATGGATTGTGACGTCACTCTTTGGATTGTGACGTCACAGAATGTATTGTGACGTCACAGAATGGATTGTGGGGTGTCAGAATGGATTGTGACGTCACACTTTGGATTGTGACGTCACAGAATGCATTGTGACGTCTCAGAATGCATTGTGGTGTGTCAGAATGGATTGTGACGTCACAGAATATATTGTGACGTCACACTTTGGATTGTGACGTCACAGAATGCATTGTGGTGTGTCAGAATGGATTGTGACGTCACACTTTGGATTGTGACGTCACAGAATGCATTGTGACTTCACAGAATGTATTGTGGGGTGTCAGAATGGATTCTGACGTCACACTTGGGATTGTGACGTCACACTTTGGATTGTGACGTCACAGAACGCATTGTGACGTCACAGAATGTATTGTGGGGTGTCAGACTGGATTGTGACGTCACAGAATGCATTGTGACGTCAAAGAATGCATTGTGACGTCTCAGAATGGATTGTGACGTCACAGAATGGATTGTGACGTCACAGAATGGATTGTGACGTCACAGAATGCATTGTGACGCGTTTGGATTGTGACGTCACACTTTGGATTGTGACCTCACAGAATGCATTGTGACGTCACAGAATGGATTGTGGGGTGTCAGAGTGGATTGTGACGTCACAGAATGCATTGTGACGTCACAGAAGGGATTGTGATGTCACAGAAGGGATTGTGACATCATCGAATGTATTGTGACGCGAGGGGTTTGTGATGTCACACTTTGGATTGTGACGTCAGAGAATGTAATTGTGACGTCACAGAATGCATTGTTGGGTGTCAGACTGGATTGTGACGTCACAGAATGCATTGTGACGTCATAGAACGGATTGTGATGTCACAGAAGGGATTATGACATCACAGAATGGATTGTGACGCGAGGGGATTGTGACGTCACACTTTGGATTGTGACGTCACAGAATGCATTGTGACGTCACAGAATGGATTGTGGGGTGTCAGAATGGATTGTGACGTCACACTTTGGATTGTGACGTCACAGAATGCATTGTGACGTCACAGAATGGATTGTGGGGTGTCAGAATGGATTGTGACGTCACACTTTGGATTGTGACGTCACAGAATGCATTGTGACTTCACAGAATGTATTGTGGTGTGTCAGAATGGATTCTGACGTCACACTTGGGATTGTGACGTCACACTTTGGATTGTTACGTCACAGAACGCATTGTGACGTCACAGAATGTATTGTGGGGTGTCAGACTGGATTGTGACGTCACAGAATGTATTGTGACGTCACAGAAGGGATTGTGACGTCACAGAAGGGATTGTGACGTCACAGAATGGATTGTGACGCGAGTGGATTGTGACGTCACACTTAGGATTGTGACGTCACAGAATGGATTGGGGGTGTAAGAATGGATTGTGACGTCACTCTTTGGATTGTGACGTCACAGAATGTATTGTGACGTCACAGAATGGATTGTGGGGTGTCAGAATGGATTGTGACGTCACACTTTGGATTGTGACGTCACAGAATGCATTGTGACGTCTCAGAATGCATTGTGGTGTGTCAGAATGGATTGTGACGTCACAGAATATATTGTGACGTCACACTTTGGATTGTGACGTCACAGAATGCATTGTGGTGTGTCAGAATGGATTGTGACGTCACACTTTGGATTGTGACGTCACAGAATGCATTGTGACTTCACAGAATGTATTGTGGGGTGTCAGAATGGATTCTGACGTCACACTTGGGATTGTGACGTCACACTTTGGATTGTGACGTCACAGAACGCATTGTGACGTCACAGAATGTATTGTGGGGTGTCAGACTGGATTGTGACGTCACAGAATGCATTGTGACGTCAAAGAATGCATTGTGACGTCTCAGAATGGATTGTGACGTCACAGAATGGATTGTGACGTCACAGAATGCATTGTGACGCGTTTGGATTGTGACGTCACACTTTGGATTGTGACCTCACAGAATGCATTGTGACGTCACAGAATGGATTGTGGGGTGTCAGAGTGGATTGTGACGTCACATAATGCATTGTGACGTCACAGAAGGGATTGTGACGTCACAGAATGCATTGTGACATCTAAAAATGGATTGTGATGCGAGGGGATTGTGACGTCACACTTTGGATTGTGACGTCACAGAATGGATTGTGACGTCACAGAATGAATTTTGACGTCACAGAATGGATTGTGACGTGAGGGGATTGTGACGTCACACTTTGGATTGTGACGTCACAGAATGGATTCTGACGTTACAGAAGGGATTGTGACATCATCGAATGGATTGTGACGCGAGGGGTTTGTGATGTCACACTTTGGATTGTGATGTCACAGAATGTATTGTGACGTCGCAGAATGGATTGGTGGGTCTCAGACTGGATTGTCACGTCACAGAATCCATTGTGACGTCATAGCATGGATTGTGATGTCACAGAATGGATTGTGACGTCACAGAATGGATTGTGACGCGCGGGGATTGTGACGTCACACTTTCGATTGTGACGTCACAGAATGCATTGTGACGTCACAGAATGGATTGTGGGGTGTCAGACTGGATTGTGACGTCACAGAATGCATTGTGACGTCTCAGAATGGATTGTGACGTCACAGAATGGATTGTGGCGCGAGGGGATTGTGACGTCACACTTTGGATTGTGACGTCACAGAATGCATTGTGACATCACAGAATGGATTGTGGGGTGTCAGATTGGATTGTGACGTCACAGAATTCATTGTGATGTCACAGAATGTATTGTGATGTCACAGAAGGAATTGTGACATCATCGAATGGATTGTGACGCGAGGGGATTGTGACGTCACACTTTGGATTGTGACGTCACAGAATGCATTGTCACTTCACAGAATGGATTGTGGGGTGTCAGAATGGATTCTGACGTCACACTTTGGATTGTGACGTCACAGAATGCATTGTGACTTCACAGAATGTATTGTGTTGTGTCAGAATGGATTGTGACGTCACAGAATGCATTGTGACGTCACACTTTGGATTGTGACGTCACAGAATGCATTGTGACGTCACAGAATGCATTGTGACGTCACACTTTGGATTGTGACGTCACAGAATGCATTGTGACGTCACAGAATGGATTGTGGGCTGTCAGACTGGATTGTGACGTCACAGAATGCATTGTGACGTCAAAGAATGCATTGTGGTGTGTCAGAATGGATTGTGACGTCACAGAATGGATTGTGACGTCACAGAATGGATTGTGACGTCACAGAATGCATTGTGACGCGTTTGGATTGTGACGTCACACTTTGGATTGTGACGTCACAGAATGCATTGTGACTTCACAGAATGCATTGTGGAGTGTCAGAATGGATTCTGACGTCACACTTTGGATTGTGACGTCACAGAATGCATTGTGACTTCACAGAATGTATTGTGTTGTGTCAGAATGGATTGTGACGTCACAGAATGCATTGTGACGTCACACTTTGGATTGTGACGTCACAGAATGCATTGTGACGTCACAGAATGCATTGTGACGTCACACTTTGGATTGTGACGTCACAGAACGCATTGTGACGTCACAGAATGTATTGTGGGGTGTCAGACTGGATTGTGACGTCACAGAATGCATTGTGACGTCAAAGAATGCATTGTGGTGTGTCAGAATGGATTGTGACGTCACAGAATGCATTGTGACGTCACAGAATGGATTGTGACGTCACAGAATGCATTGTGACGCGTTTGGATTGTGACGTCACACTTTGGATTGTGACCTCACAGAATGCATTGTGACGTCACAGAATGGATTGTGGGGTGTCAGAGTGGATTGTGACGTCACACTTTGGATTGTGACGTCACAGAAGGGATTGTGACGTCACAGAATGAATTTTGACGTCACAGAATGGATTGTGACGTGAGGGGATTGTGACGTCACACTTTGGATTGTGACGTCAGAGAATGGATTGTGACGTTACAGAAGGGATTGTGACATCATCGAATGGATTGTGACGCGAGGGGGTTGTGATGTCACACTTTGGATTGTGATGTCACAGAATGTATTGTGACGTCGCAGAATGGATTGGTGTGTCTCAGACTGGATTGTCACGTCACAGAATCCATTGTGACGTCATAGCATGGATTGTGACGTCACAGAATGGATTGTGACGTCACAGAATGGATTTTGACGCGCGGGGATTGTGACGTCACACTTTGGATTGTGACGTCACAGAATGCATTGTGACGTCACAGAATGGATTGTGGGGTGTCAGACTGGATTGTGACGTCACAGAATGCATTGTGACGTCACAGAATGGATTGTGATGTCACAGAAGGGATTGTGACATCATCGAATGTATTGTGATGTGAGGGGTTTGTGATGTCACACTTTGGATTGTGATGTCAGAGAATGTATTGTGACGTCACAGAATGCATTGGTGGGTGTCAGACTGGATTGTGACGTCACAGAATGCATTGTGACGTCACAGAATGCATTGTGACGTCTCAGAATGTATTGTGACGTCACAGAATGGATTGTGGCGCGAGGGGATTGTGACGTCACACTTTGGATTGTGACGTCACAGAATGCATTGTGACGTCACAGAATGGATTGTGGGGTGTCAGATTGGATTGTGACGTCACAGAATTCATTGTGATGTCACAGAATGTATTGTGATGTCACAGAAGGAATTGTGACATCATCGAATGGATTGTGACGCGAGGGGATTGTGACGTCACACTTTGGATTGTGACGTCACAGAATGCATTGTGACTTCACAGAATGGATTGTGGGGTGTCAGAATGGATTCTGACGTCACACTTTGGATTGTGACGTCACAGAATGCATTGTGACTTCACAGAATGTATTGTGTTGTGTCAGAATGGATTGTGACGTCACAGAATGCATTGTGACGTCACACTTTGGATTGTGACGTCACAGAATGCATTGTGACGTCACAGAATGCATTGTGACGTCACACTTTGGATTGTGACGTCACAGAATGCATTGTGACGTCACAGAATGTATTGTGGGGTGTCAGACTGGATTGTGACGTCACAGAATCCATTGTGACGTCATAGCATGGATTGTGACGTCACAGAATGGATTGTGACGTCACAGAAGGGATTTTGACGCGAGGGGATTGTGACGTCACACTTTGGATTGTGACGTCACAGAATGCATTGTGACGTCACAGAATGGATTGTGGGGTGTCAGACTGGATTGTGACGTCACAGAATGCATTGTGACGTCACAGAAGGGATTGTGATGTCACAGAAGGGATTGTGACATCATCGAATGTATTGTGACGCGAGGGGTTTGTGATGTCACACTTTGGATTGTGACGTCACAGAATGCATTGTGACGTCACAGAATGCATTGTGACGTCACAGAATGGATTGTGACGCGAGGGGATTGTGACGTCACACTTTGGATTGTGACGTCACAGAATGCATTGTGACGTCACAGAATGGATTGTGGGGTGTCAGAATGGATTTTGACGTCACACTTTGGATTGTGACCTCACAGAATGCATTGTGACGTCACAGAATGGATTGTGGGGTGTCAGAATGGATTGTGACGTCACACTTTGGATTGTGACGTCACAGAATGCATTGTGACTTCACAGAATGTATTGTGGTGTGTCAGAATGGATTCTGACGTCACACTTGGGATTGTGACGTCACACTTTGGATTGTGACGTCACAGAACGCATTGTGACGTCACAGAATGTATTGTGGGGTGTCAGACTGGATTGTGACGTCACAGAATGTATTGTGACGTCACAGAATGTATTGTGACGTCACAGAAGGGATTGTGACGTCACAGAATGAATTGTGACGCGAGGGGATTGTGACGTCACACTTTGGATTGTGACCTCACAGAATGCATTGTGACGTCACAGAATGGATTGTGGGGTGTCAGACTGGATTGTGACGTCACAGCATGCATTGTGACGTCATAGAATGGATTGTGACGTCAAAGAATGGATTATGACATCACAGAATGGATTGTGACGCGAGTGGATTGTGACGTCACACTTAGGATTGTGACGTCACAGAATGGATTGGGGGTGTAAGAATGGATTGTGACGTCACTCTTTGGATTGTGACGTCACAGAATGTATTGTGACGTCACAGAATGGATTGTGGGGTGTCAGAATGGATTGTGACGTCACACTTTGGATTGTGACGTCACAGAATACATTGTGACGTCTCAGAATGCATTGTGGTGTGTCAGAATGGATTGTGACGTCACAGAATATATTGTGACGTCACACTTTGGATTGTGACGTCACAGAATGCATTGTGGTGTGTCAGAATGGATTGTGACGTCACACTTTGGATTGTGACGTCACAGAATGCATTGTGGCTTCACAGAATGTATTGTGGGGTGTCAGAATGGATTCTGACGTCACACTTGGGATTGTGACGTCAAACTTTGGATTGTGACGTCACAGAACGCATTGTGACGTCACAGAATGTATTGTGGGGTGTCAGACTGGATTGTGACGTCACAGAATGCATTGTGACGTCAAAGAATGCATTGTGGTGTGTCAGAATGGATTGTGACGTCACAGAATGCATTGTGACGTCACAGAATGGATTGTGACGTCACAGAATGCATTGTGACGCGTTTGGATTGTGACGTCACACTTTGGATTGTGACCTCACAGAATGCATTGTGACGTCACAGAAGGGATTGTGACGTCACAGAATGCATTGTGACATCACAGAATGGATTCTGATGCGAGGGGATTGTGACGTCACACTTTGGATTGTGACGTCACAGAATGGATTGTGACGTCACAGAATGAATTTTGACGTCACAGAATGGATTGTGACGTGAGGGGATTGTGACGTCACACTTTGGATTGTGACGTCAGAGAATGGATTGTGACGTTACAGAAGGGATTGTGACATCATCGAATGGATTGTGACGCGAGGGGTTTGTGATGTCACACTTTGGATTGTGATGTCACAGAATGTATTGTGACGTCGCAGAATGGATTGGTGTGTCTCAGACTGGATTGTCACGTCACAGAATCCATTGTGACGTCATAGCATGGATTGTGACGTCACACTTTGGATTGTGACGTCACAGAATGGATTGTGACGCGCGGGGATTGTGACGTCACACTTTGGATTGTGACGTCACAGAATGCATTGTGACGTCACAGAATGGATTGTGGGGTGTCAGACTGGATTGTGACGTCACAGAATGCATTGTGACGTCTCAGAATGGATTGTGACGTCACAGAATGGATTGTGGCGCGAGGGGATTGTGACGTCACACTTTGGATTGTGACGTCACAGAATGCATTGTGACATCACAGAATGGATTGTGGGGTGTCAGATTGGATTGTGACGTCACAGAATTCATTGTGATGTCACAGAATGTATTGTGATGTCACAGAAGGAATTGTGACATCATCGAATGGATTGTGACGCGAGGGGATTGTGACGTCACACTTTGGATTGTGACGTCACAGAATGCATTGTCACTTCACAGAATGGATTGTGGGGTGTCAGAATGGATTCTGACGTCACACTTTGGATTGTGACGTCACAGAATGCATTGTGACTTCACAGAATGTATTGTGTTGTGTCAGAATGGATTGTGACGTCACAGAATGCATTGTGACGTCACACTTTGGATTGTGACGTCACAGAATGCATTGTGACGTCACAGAATGCATTGTGACGTCACACTTTGGATTGTGACGTCACAGAATGCATTGTGACGTCACAGAATGGATTGTGGGCTGTCAGACTGGATTGTGACGTCACAGAATGCATTGTGACGTCAAAGAATGCATTGTGGTGTGTCAGAATGGATTGTGACGTCACAGAATGCATTGTGACGTCACAGAATGGATTGTGACGTCACAGAATGCATTGTGACGCGTTTGGATTGTGACGTCACACTTTGGATTGTGACGTCACAGAATGCATTGTGACTTCACAGAATGCATTGTGGAGTGTCAGAATGGATTCTGACGTCACACTTTGGATTGTGACGTCACAGAATGCATTGTGACTTCACAGAATGTATTGTGTTGTGTCAGAATGGATTGTGACGTCACAGAATGCATTGTGACGTCACACTTTGGATTGTGACGTCACAGAATGCATTGTGACGTCACAGAATGCATTGTGACGTCACACTTTGGATTGTGACGTCACAGAACGCATTGTGACGTCACAGAATGTATTGTGGGGTGTCAGACTGGATTGTGACGTCACAGAATGCATTGTGACGTCAAAGAATGCATTGTGGTGTGTCAGAATGGATTGTGACGTCACAGAATGCATTGTGACGTCACAGAATGGATTGTGACGTCACAGAATGCATTGTGACGCGTTTGGATTGTGACGTCACACTTTGGATTGTGACCTCACAGAATGCATTGTGACGTCACAGAATGGATTGTGGGGTGTCAGAGTGGATTGTGACGTCACACTTTGGATTGTGACGTCACAGAAGGGATTGTGACGTCACAGAATGAATTTTGACGTCACAGAATGGATTGTGACGTGAGGGGATTGTGACGTCACACTTTGGATTGTGACGTCAGAGAATGGATTGTGACGTTACAGAAGGGATTGTGACATCATCGAATGGATTGTGACGCGAGGGGGTTGTGATGTCACACTTTGGATTGTGATGTCACAGAATGTATTGTGACGTCGCAGAATGGATTGGTGTGTCTCAGACTGGATTGTCACGTCACAGAATCCATTGTGACGTCATAGCATGGATTGTGACGTCACAGAATGGATTGTGACGTCACAGAATGGATTTTGACGCGCGGGGATTGTGACGTCACACTTTGGATTGTGACGTCACAGAATGCATTGTGACGTCACAGAATGGATTGTGGGGTGTCAGACTGGATTGTGACGTCACAGAATGCATTGTGACGTCACAGAATGGATTGTGATGTCACAGAAGGGATTGTGACATCATCGAATGTATTGTGATGTGAGGGGTTTGTGATGTCACACTTTGGATTGTGATGTCAGAGAATGTATTGTGACGTCACAGAATGCATTGGTGGGTGTCAGACTGGATTGTGACGTCACAGAATGCATTGTGACGTCACAGAATGCATTGTGACGTCTCAGAATGTATTGTGACGTCACAGAATGGATTGTGGCGCGAGGGGATTGTGACGTCACACTTTGGATTGTGACGTCACAGAATGCATTGTGACGTCACAGAATGGATTGTGGGGTGTCAGATTGGATTGTGACGTCACAGAATTCATTGTGATGTCACAGAATGTATTGTGATGTCACAGAAGGAATTGTGACATCATCGAATGGATTGTGACGCGAGGGGATTGTGACGTCACACTTTGGATTGTGACGTCACAGAATGCATTGTGACTTCACAGAATGGATTGTGGGGTGTCAGAATGGATTCTGACGTCACACTTTGGATTGTGACGTCACAGAATGCATTGTGACTTCACAGAATGTATTGTGTTGTGTCAGAATGGATTGTGACGTCACAGAATGCATTGTGACGTCACACTTTGGATTGTGACGTCACAGAATGCATTGTGACGTCACAGAATGCATTGTGACGTCACACTTTGGATTGTGACGTCACAGAATGCATTGTGACGTCACAGAATGTATTGTGGGGTGTCAGACTGGATTGTGACGTCACAGAATCCATTGTGACGTCATAGCATGGATTGTGACGTCACAGAATGGATTGTGACGTCACAGAAGGGATTTTGACGCGAGGGGATTGTGACGTCACACTTTGGATTGTGACGTCACAGAATGCATTGTGACGTCACAGAATGGATTGTGGGGTGTCAGACTGGATTGTGACGTCACAGAATGCATTGTGACGTCACAGAAGGGATTGTGATGTCACAGAAGGGATTGTGACATCATCGAATGTATTGTGACGCGAGGGGTTTGTGATGTCACACTTTGGATTGTGACGTCACAGAATGCATTGTGACGTCACAGACTGGATTGTGACGTCACAGAATGCATTGTGACGTCACAGAATGTATTGTGACGTCACAGAATGCATTGTGACGTCACAGAATGGATTGTGACGCGAGGGGATTGTGACGTCACACTTTGGATTGTGACGTCACAGAATGCATTGTGACGTCACAGAATGGATTGTGGGGTGTCAGAATGGATTTTGACGTCACACTTTGGATTGTGACCTCACAGAATGAATTGTGACGTCACAGAATGGATTGTGGGGTGTCAGAATGGATTGTGACGTCACACTTTGGATTGTGACGTCACAGAATGCATTGTGACTTCACAGAATGTATTGTGGTGTGTCAGAATGGATTCTGACGTCACACTTGGGATTGTGACGTCACACTTTGGATTGTGACGTCACAGAACGCATTGTGACGTCACAGAATGTATTGTGGGGTGTCAGACTGGATTGTGACGTCACAGAATGTATTGTGACGTCACAGAATGTATTGTGACGTCACAGAAGGGATTGTGACGTCACAGAATGAATTGTGACGCGAGGGGATTGTGACGTCACACTTTGGATTGTGACCTCACAGAATGCATTGTGACGTCACAGAATGGATTGTGGGGTGTCAGACTGGATTGTGACGTCACAGCATGCATTGTGACGTCATAGAATGGATTGTGACGTCAAAGAATGGATTATGACATCACAGAATGGATTGTGACGCGAGTGGATTGTGACGTCACACTTAGGATTGTGACGTCACAGAATGGATTGGGGGTGTAAGAATGGATTGTGACGTCACTCTTTGGATTGTGACGTCACAGAATGTATTGTGACGTCACAGAATGGATTGTGGGGTGTCAGAATGGATTGTGACGTCACACTTTGGATTGTGACGTCACAGAATACATTGTGACGTCTCAGAATGCATTGTGGTGTGTCAGAATGGATTGTGACGTCACAGAATATATTGTGACGTCACACTTTGGATTGTGACGTCACAGAATGCATTGTGGTGTGTCAGAATGGATTGTGACGTCACACTTTGGATTGTGACGTCACAGAATGCATTGTGGCTTCACAGAATGTATTGTGGGGTGTCAGAATGGATTCTGACGTCACACTTGGGATTGTGACGTCAAACTTTGGATTGTGACGTCACAGAACGCATTGTGACGTCACAGAATGTATTGTGGGGTGTCAGACTGGATTGTGACGTCACAGAATGCATTGTGACGTCAAAGAATGCATTGTGGTGTGTCAGAATGGATTGTGACGTCACAGAATGCATTGTGACGTCACAGAATGGATTGTGACGTCACAGAATGCATTGTGACGCGTTTGGATTGTGACGTCACACTTTGGATTGTGACCTCACAGAATGCATTGTGACGTCACAGAAGGGATTGTGACGTCACAGAATGCATTGTGACATCACAGAATGGATTCTGATGCGAGGGGATTGTGACGTCACACTTTGGATTGTGACGTCACAGAATGGATTGTGACGTCACAGAATGAATTTTGACGTCACAGAATGGATTGTGACGTGAGGGGATTGTGACGTCACACTTTGGATTGTGACGTCAGAGAATGGATTGTGACGTTACAGAAGGGATTGTGACATCATCGAATGGATTGTGACGCGAGGGGTTTGTGATGTCACACTTTGGATTGTGATGTCACAGAATGTATTGTGACGTCGCAGAATGGATTGGTGTGTCTCAGACTGGATTGTCACGTCACAGAATCCATTGTGACGTCATAGCATGGATTGTGACGTCACACTTTGGATTGTGACGTCACCGAATGCATTGTGACGTCACAGAATGGATTGTGGGGTGTCAGATTGGATTGTGACGTCACAGAATTCATTGTGATGTCACAGAATGTATTGTGATGTCACAGAAGGAATTGTGACATCATCGAATGGATTGTGACGCGAGGGGATTGTGACGTCACACTTTGGATTGTGACGTCACAGAATGAATTGTGACTTCACAGAATGGATTGTGGGGTGTCAGAATGGATTCTGACGTCACACTTTGGATTGTGACGTCACAGAATGCATTGTGACTTCACAGAATGTATTGTGTTGTGTCAGAATGGATTGTGACGTCACAGAATGCATTGTGACGTCACACTTTGGATTGTGACGTCACAGAATGCATTGTGACGTCACAGAATGCATTGTGACGTCACACTTTGGATTGTGACGTCACAGAATGCATTGTGACTTCACAGAATGTATTGTGGGGTGTCAGAATGGATTCTGACGTCACACTTGGGATTGTGACGTCACACTTTGGATTGTGACGTCACAGAACGCATTGTGACGTCACAGAATGTATTGTGGGGTGTCAGACTGGATTGTGACGTCACAGAATGCATTGTGACGTCAAAGAATGCATTGTGGTGTGTCAGAATGGATTGTGACGTCACAGAATGCATTGTGACGTCACAGAATGGATTGTGACGTCACAGAATGCATTGTGACGCGTTTGGATTGTGACGTCACACTTTGGTTTGTGACCTCACAGAATGCATTGTGACGTCACAGAATGTATTGTGGGGTGTCAGAGTGGATTGTGACGTCACATAATGCATTGTGACGTCACAGAAGGGATTGTGACGTCACAGAATGCATTGTGACATCACAGAATGGATTCTGATGCGAGGGGATTGTGACGTCACACTTTGGATTGTGACGTCACAGAATGGATTGTGACGTCACAGAATGAATTTTGACGTCACAGAATGGATTGTGACGTGAGGGGATTGTGACGTCACACTTTGGATTGTGACGTCAGAGAATGGATTGTGACGTTACAGAATGCATTGTGACATCACAGAATGGATTCTGATGCGAGGGGATTGTGACGTCACACTTTGGATTGTGACGTCACAGAATGGATTGTGACGTCACAGAATGAATTTTGACGTCACAGAATGGATTGTGACGTGAGGGGATTGTGATGTCACACTTTGGATTGTGACGTCAGAGAATGGATTGTGACGTTACAGAAGGGATTGTGACATCATCGAATGGATTGTGACGCGAGGGGTTTGTGATGTCACACTTTGGATTGTGATGTCACAGAATGTATTGTGACGTCGCAGAATGGATTGGTGCGTCTCAGACTGGATTGTCACGTCACAGAATCCATTGTGACGTCATAGCATGGATTGTGACGTCACAGAATGCATTGTGACGTCACAGAATGGATTTTGACGCGCGGGGATTGTGACGTCACACTTGGGATTGTGACCTCACAGAATGCATTGTGACGTCACAGAATGGATTGTGGGGTGTCAGACTGGATTGTGACGTCACAGAATGCATTGTGACGTCACAGAATGGATTGTGATGTCACAGAAGGGATTGTGACATCATCGAATGTATTGTGATGTGAGGGGTTTGTGATGTCACACTTTGGATTGTGATGTCAGAGAATGTATTGTGACGTCACAGAATGCATTGGTGGGTGTCAGACTGGATTGTGACGTCACAGAATGCATTGTGACGTCACAGAATGCATTGTGACGTCTCAGAATGTATTGTGACGTCACAGAATGGATTGTGGCGCGAGGGGATTGTGACGTCACACTTTGGATTGTGACGTCACAGAATGCATTGTGACGTCACAGAATGGATTGTGGGGTGTCAGATTGGATTGTGACGTCACAGAATTCATTGTGATGTCACAGAATGTATTGTGATGTCACAGAAGGAATTGTGACATCATCGAATGGATTGTGACGTGAGGGGATTGTGACGTCACACTTTGGATTGTGACGTCACAGAATGAATTGTGACTTCACAGAATGGATTGTGGGGTGTCAGAATGGATTCTGACGTCACACTTTGGATTGTGACGTCACAGAATGCATTGTGACTTCACAGAATGTATTGTGTTGTGTCAGAATGGATTGTGACGTCACAGAATGCATTGTGACGTCACACTTTGGATTGTGACGTCACAGAATGCATTGTGACGTCACAGAATGCATTGTGACGTCACACTTTGGATTGTGACGTCACAGAATGCATTGTGACGTCACAGAATGGATTGTGGGGTGTCAGACTGGATTGTGAGTTCACAGAATCCATTGTGACGTCATAGAATGGATTGTGACGTCACAGAATGGATTGTGACGTCACAGAAGGGATTTTGACGCGAGGGGATTGTGACGTCACACTTTGGATTGTGACGTCACAGAATGCATTGTGACGTCACAGAAGGGATTGTGATGTCACAGAAGGGATTGTGACATCATCGAATGGATTGTGACGCGAGGGGTTTGTGATGTCACACTTTGGATTGTGACGTCACAGAATGCATTGTGACGTCACAGAATGGATTGCGAAGTCACACTTTGGATTGTGACGTCACAGAATGTATTGTGACGTCACAGAATGCATTGTGACGTCACAGAATGGATTGTGACGCGAGCGGATTGTGACGTCACACTTTGGATTGTGACCTCACAGAATGCATTGTGACGTCACAGAATGGATTGTGGGGTGTTAGACTTGATTGTGACGTCACAGAATGCATTGTGACGTCACAGAATGCATTGTGACGTCACAGAATGCATTGTGGTTTGTCAGAATGGATTGTGACGTCACAGAATGTATTGTGACGTCACAGAAGGGATTGTGACGTCACAGAAGGGATTGTTACATCATCGGATGGATTGTGACGCGAGGGGATTGTGACGTCACACTTTGGATTGTGACGTCACAGAATGCATTGTGACGTCACAGAATGGATTGTGGGGTGTCAGGCTGGATTGTGACGTCACAGAATGCATTGTGACGTCATAGAATGGATTGTGATGTCTCAGAACGGATTGAGACATTACAGAATGGATTGTGATGCGATCTGATTGTGACGTCACACTTTGGATTGTGACGTCACAGAATGGATTGTGACGTCAGAGAATGGGTTGTGACGCGAGGGGATTGTGACGTCACACTTTGGATTGTGACCTCACAGAATGCATTGTGACGTCACACTTTGGATTGTGACGTCACAGAATGGATTGTGACGTCAGAGAATGGGTTGTGACGCGAGGGGATTGTGACGTCACACTTTGGATTGTGACGTCATAGAATGTATTCTGACGTCACAGAATGAATTTTGACGTCACAGAATGGATTGTGACGTCACAGAAGGGATTGTGACATCATCGAATGGATTGTGACGCGAGGTGATTGTGACGTCAAACTTTGGATTGTGACGTCGGAGAATGGATTGTGACGTCACAGAACGCATTGGTGGGTGTCAGACTGGATTGTGTATTGACAGAATGGATTGTGACGTCACAGAATGGATTGTGACGTCACAGAATGGATTTTGACGTGAGGGGATTGTGACGTCACACTTTGGATTGTGACCTCACAGAATGCATTGTGACGTCACACTTTGGATTGTGACCTCACAGAATGCATTGTGACGTCACAGAATGCATTGTGACGTCACAGAATGGATTGTGACGTGAGGGGATTGTGACGTCACACTTTGGATTGTGACGTCAGAGAATGGATTGTGACGTTACAGAAGGGATTGTGACATCATCGAATGGATTGTGACGCGAGGGGTTTGTGATGTCACACTTTGGATTGTGATGTCACAGAATGTATTGTGACGTCGCAGAATGGATTGGTGGGTCTCAGACTGGATTGTCACGTCACAGAATCCATTGTGACGTCATAGCATGGATTGTGACGTCACAGAATGGATTGTGACGTCACAGAATGGATTTTGACGCGCGGGGATTGTGACGTCACACTTTGGATTGTGACGTCACAGAATGCATTGTGACGTCACAGAATGGATTGTGGGGTGTCAGACTGGATTGTGACGTCACAGAATGCATTGTGACGTCACAGAATGGATTGTGATGTCACAGAAGGGATTGTGACATCATCGAATGTATTGTGATGTGAGGGGTTTGTGATGTCACACTTTGGATTGTGACGTCAGAGAATGTATTTTGACGTCACAGAATGCATTGGTTGGTGTCAGACTGGATTGTGACGTCACAGAATGCATTGTGACGTCACAGAATGCATTGTGACGTCACAGAAGGGATTGTGATGTCACAGAAGGGATTGTGACATCATCGAATGTATTGTGACGCGAGGGGTTTGTGATGTCACACTTTGGATTGTGACGTCACAGAATGCATTGTGACGTCACAGACTGGATTGTGACGTCACAGAATGCATTGTGACGTCACAGAATGTATTGTGACGTCACAGAATGCATTGTGACGTCACAGAATGGATTGTGACGCGAGGGGATTGTGACGTCACACTTTGGATTGTGACGTCACAGAATGCATTGTGACGTCACAGAATGGATTGTGGGGTGTCAGAATGGATTTTGACGTCACACTTTGGATTGTGACCTCACAGAATGCATTGTGACGTCACAGAATGGATTGTGGGGTGTCAGAATGGATTGTGACGTCACACTTTGGATTGTGACGTCACAGAATGCATTGTGACTTCACAGAATGTATTGTGGTGTGTCAGAATGGATTCTGACGTCACACTTGGGATTGTGACGTCACACTTTGGATTGTGACGTCACAGAACGCATTGTGACGTCACAGAATGTATTGTGGGGTGTCAGACTGGATTGTGACGTCACAGAATGTATTGTGACGTCACAGAATGTATTGTGACGTCACAGAAGGGATTGTGACGTCACAGAATGAATTGTGACGCGAGGGGATTGTGACGTCACACTTTGGATTGTGACCTCACAGAATGCATTGTGACGTCACAGAATGGATTGTGGGGTGTCAGACTGGATTGTGACGTCACAGCATGCATTGTGACGTCATAGAATGGATTGTGACGTCAAAGAATGGATTATGACATCACAGAATGGATTGTGACGCGAGTGGATTGTGACGTCACACTTAGGATTGTGACGTCACAGAATGGATTGGGGGTGTAAGAATGGATTGTGACGTCACTCTTTGGATTGTGACGTCACAGAATGTATTGTGACGTCACAGAATGGATTGTGGGGTGTCAGAATGGATTGTGACGTCACACTTTGGATTGTGACGTCACAGAATACATTGTGACGTCTCAGAATGCATTGTGGTGTGTCAGAATGGATTGTGACGTCACAGAATATATTGTGACGTCACACTTTGGATTGTGACGTCACAGAATGCATTGTGGTGTGTCAGAATGGATTGTGACGTCACACTTTGGATTGTGACGTCACAGAATGCATTGTGGCTTCACAGAATGTATTGTGGGGTGTCAGAATGGATTCTGACGTCACACTTGGGATTGTGACGTCAAACTTTGGATTGTGACGTCACAGAACGCATTGTGACGTCACAGAATGTATTGTGGGGTGTCAGACTGGATTGTGACGTCACAGAATGCATTGTGACGTCAAAGAATGCATTGTGGTGTGTCAGAATGGATTGTGACGTCACAGAATGCATTGTGACGTCACAGAATGGATTGTGACGTCACAGAATGCATTGTGACGCGTTTGGATTGTGACGTCACACTTTGGATTGTGACCTCACAGAATGCATTGTGACGTCACAGAAGGGATTGTGACGTCACAGAATGCATTGTGACATCACAGAATGGATTCTGATGCGAGGGGATTGTGACGTCACACTTTGGATTGTGACGTCACAGAATGGATTGTGACGTCACAGAATGAATTTTGACGTCACAGAATGGATTGTGACGTGAGGGGATTGTGACGTCACACTTTGGATTGTGACGTCAGAGAATGGATTGTGACGTTACAGAAGGGATTGTGACATCATCGAATGGATTGTGACGCGAGGGGTTTGTGATGTCACACTTTGGATTGTGATGTCACAGAATGTATTGTGACGTCGCAGAATGGATTGGTGTGTCTCAGACTGGATTGTCACGTCACAGAATCCATTGTGACGTCATAGCATGGATTGTGACGTCACACTTTGGATTGTGACGTCACAGAATGGATTGTGACGCGCGGGGATTGTGACGTCACACTTTGGATTGTGACGTCACAGAATGCATTGTGACGTCACAGAATGGATTGTGGGGTGTCAGACTGGATTGTGACGTCACAGAATGCATTGTGACGTCTCAGAATGGATTGTGACGTCACAGAATGGATTGTGGCGCGAGGGGATTGTGACGTCACACTTTGGATTGTGACGTCACAGAATGCATTGTGACATCACAGAATGGATTGTGGGGTGTCAGATTGGATTGTGACGTCACAGAATTCATTGTGATGTCACAGAATGTATTGTGATGTCACAGAAGGAATTGTGACATCATCGAATGGATTGTGACGCGAGGGGATTGTGACGTCACACTTTGGATTGTGACGTCACAGAATGCATTGTCACTTCACAGAATGGATTGTGGGGTGTCAGAATGGATTCTGACGTCACACTTTGGATTGTGACGTCACAGAATGCATTGTGACTTCACAGAATGTATTGTGTTGTGTCAGAATGGATTGTGACGTCACAGAATGCATTGTGACGTCACACTTTGGATTGTGACGTCACAGAATGCATTGTGACGTCACAGAATGCATTGTGACGTCACACTTTGGATTGTGACGTCACAGAATGCATTGTGACGTCACAGAATGGATTGTGGGCTGTCAGACTGGATTGTGACGTCACAGAATGCATTGTGACGTCAAAGAATGCATTGTGGTGTGTCAGAATGGATTGTGACGTCACAGAATGCATTGTGACGTCACAGAATGGATTGTGACGTCACAGAATGCATTGTGACGCGTTTGGATTGTGACGTCACACTTTGGATTGTGACGTCACAGAATGCATTGTGACTTCACAGAATGCATTGTGGAGTGTCAGAATGGATTCTGACGTCACACTTTGGATTGTGACGTCACAGAATGCATTGTGACTTCACAGAATGTATTGTGTTGTGTCAGAATGGATTGTGACGTCACAGAATGCATTGTGACGTCACACTTTGGATTGTGACGTCACAGAATGCATTGTGACGTCACAGAATGCATTGTGACGTCACACTTTGGATTGTGACGTCACAGAACGCATTGTGACGTCACAGAATGTATTGTGGGGTGTCAGACTGGATTGTGACGTCACAGAATGCATTGTGACGTCAAAGAATGCATTGTGGTGTGTCAGAATGGATTGTGACGTCACAGAATGCATTGTGACGTCACAGAATGGATTGTGACGTCACAGAATGCATTGTGACGCGTTTGGATTGTGACGTCACACTTTGGATTGTGACCTCACAGAATGCATTGTGACGTCACAGAATGGATTGTGGGGTGTCAGAGTGGATTGTGACGTCACACTTTGGATTGTGACGTCACAGAAGGGATTGTGACGTCACAGAATGAATTTTGACGTCACAGAATGGATTGTGACGTGAGGGGATTGTGACGTCACACTTTGGATTGTGACGTCAGAGAATGGATTGTGACGTTACAGAAGGGATTGTGACATCATCGAATGGATTGTGACGCGAGGGGGTTGTGATGTCACACTTTGGATTGTGATGTCACAGAATGTATTGTGACGTCGCAGAATGGATTGGTGTGTCTCAGACTGGATTGTCACGTCACAGAATCCATTGTGACGTCATAGCATGGATTGTGACGTCACAGAATGGATTGTGACGTCACAGAATGGATTTTGACGCGCGGGGATTGTGACGTCACACTTTGGATTGTGACGTCACAGAATGCATTGTGACGTCACAGAATGGATTGTGGGGTGTCAGACTGGATTGTGACGTCACAGAATGCATTGTGACGTCACAGAATGGATTGTGATGTCACAGAAGGGATTGTGACATCATCGAATGTATTGTGATGTGAGGGGTTTGTGATGTCACACTTTGGATTGTGATGTCAGAGAATGTATTGTGACGTCACAGAATGCATTGGTGGGTGTCAGACTGGATTGTGACGTCACAGAATGCATTGTGACGTCACAGAATGCATTGTGACGTCTCAGAATGTATTGTGACGTCACAGAATGGATTGTGGCGCGAGGGGATTGTGACGTCACACTTTGGATTGTGACGTCACAGAATGCATTGTGACGTCACAGAATGGATTGTGGGGTGTCAGATTGGATTGTGACGTCACAGAATTCATTGTGATGTCACAGAATGTATTGTGATGTCACAGAAGGAATTGTGACATCATCGAATGGATTGTGACGCGAGGGGATTGTGACGTCACACTTTGGATTGTGACGTCACAGAATGCATTGTGACTTCACAGAATGGATTGTGGGGTGTCAGAATGGATTCTGACGTCACACTTTGGATTGTGACGTCACAGAATGCATTGTGACTTCACAGAATGTATTGTGTTGTGTCAGAATGGATTGTGACGTCACAGAATGCATTGTGACGTCACACTTTGGATTGTGACGTCACAGAATGCATTGTGACGTCACAGAATGCATTGTGACGTCACACTTTGGATTGTGACGTCACAGAATGCATTGTGACGTCACAGAATGTATTGTGGGGTGTCAGACTGGATTGTGACGTCACAGAATCCATTGTGACGTCATAGCATGGATTGTGACGTCACAGAATGGATTGTGACGTCACAGAAGGGATTTTGACGCGAGGGGATTGTGACGTCACACTTTGGATTGTGACGTCACAGAATGCATTGTGACGTCACAGAATGGATTGTGGGGTGTCAGACTGGATTGTGACGTCACAGAATGCATTGTGACGTCACAGAAGGGATTGTGATGTCACAGAAGGGATTGTGACATCATCGAATGTATTGTGACGCGAGGGGTTTGTGATGTCACACTTTGGATTGTGACGTCACAGAATGCATTGTGACGTCACAGACTGGATTGTGACGTCACAGAATGCATTGTGACGTCACAGAATGTATTGTGACGTCACAGAATGCATTGTGACGTCACAGAATGGATTGTGACGCGAGGGGATTGTGACGTCACACTTTGGATTGTGACGTCACAGAATGCATTGTGACGTCACAGAATGGATTGTGGGGTGTCAGAATGGATTTTGACGTCACACTTTGGATTGTGACCTCACAGAATGCATTGTGACGTCACAGAATGGATTGTGGGGTGTCAGAATGGATTGTGACGTCACACTTTGGATTGTGACGTCACAGAATGCATTGTGACTTCACAGAATGTATTGTGGTGTGTCAGAATGGATTCTGACGTCACACTTGGGATTGTGACGTCACACTTTGGATTGTGACGTCACAGAACGCATTGTGACGTCACAGAATGTATTGTGGGGTGTCAGACTGGATTGTGACGTCACAGAATGTATTGTGACGTCACAGAATGTATTGTGACGTCACAGAAGGGATTGTGACGTCACAGAATGAATTGTGACGCGAGGGGATTGTGACGTCACACTTTGGATTGTGACCTCACAGAATGCATTGTGACGTCACAGAATGGATTGTGGGGTGTCAGACTGGATTGTGACGTCACAGCATGCATTGTGACGTCATAGAATGGATTGTGACGTCAAAGAATGGATTATGACATCACAGAATGGATTGTGACGCGAGTGGATTGTGACGTCACACTTAGGATTGTGACGTCACAGAATGGATTGGGGGTGTAAGAATGGATTGTGACGTCACTCTTTGGATTGTGACGTCACAGAATGTATTGTGACGTCACAGAATGGATTGTGGGGTGTCAGAATGGATTGTGACGTCACACTTTGGATTGTGACGTCACAGAATACATTGTGACGTCTCAGAATGCATTGTGGTGTGTCAGAATGGATTGTGACGTCACAGAATATATTGTGACGTCACACTTTGGATTGTGACGTCACAGAATGCATTGTGGTGTGTCAGAATGGATTGTGACGTCACACTTTGGATTGTGACGTCACAGAATGCATTGTGGCTTCACAGAATGTATTGTGGGGTGTCAGAATGGATTCTGACGTCACACTTGGGATTGTGACGTCAAACTTTGGATTGTGACGTCACAGAACGCATTGTGACGTCACAGAATGTATTGTGGGGTGTCAGACTGGATTGTGACGTCACAGAATGCATTGTGACGTCAAAGAATGCATTGTGGTGTGTCAGAATGGATTGTGACGTCACAGAATGCATTGTGACGTCACAGAATGGATTGTGACGTCACAGAATGCATTGTGACGCGTTTGGATTGTGACGTCACACTTTGGATTGTGACCTCACAGAATGCATTGTGACGTCACAGAAGGGATTGTGACGTCACAGAATGCATTGTGACATCACAGAATGGATTCTGATGCGAGGGGATTGTGACGTCACACTTTGGATTGTGACGTCACAGAATGGATTGTGACGTCACAGAATGAATTTTGACGTCACAGAATGGATTGTGACGTGAGGGGATTGTGACGTCACACTTTGGATTGTGACGTCAGAGAATGGATTGTGACGTTACAGAAGGGATTGTGACATCATCGAATGGATTGTGACGCGAGGGGTTTGTGATGTCACACTTTGGATTGTGATGTCACAGAATGTATTGTGACGTCGCAGAATGGATTGGTGTGTCTCAGACTGGATTGTCACGTCACAGAATCCATTGTGACGTCATAGCATGGATTGTGACGTCACACTTTGGATTGTGACGTCACAGAATGGATTGTGACGCGCGGGGATTGTGACGTCACACTTTGGATTGTGACGTCACAGAATGCATTGTGACGTCACAGAATGGATTGTGGGGTGTCAGACTGGATTGTGACGTCACAGAATGCATTGTGACGTCTCAGAATGGATTGTGACGTCACAGAATGGATTGTGGCGCGAGGGGATTGTGACGTCACACTTTGGATTGTGACGTCACAGAATGCATTGTGACATCACAGAATGGATTGTGGGGTGTCAGATTGGATTGTGACGTCACAGAATTCATTGTGATGTCACAGAATGTATTGTGATGTCACAGAAGGAATTGTGACATCATCGAATGGATTGTGACGCGAGGGGATTGTGACGTCACACTTTGGATTGTGACGTCACAGAATGCATTGTCACTTCACAGAATGGATTGTGGGGTGTCAGAATGGATTCTGACGTCACACTTTGGATTGTGACGTCACAGAATGCATTGTGACTTCACAGAATGTATTGTGTTGTGTCAGAATGGATTGTGACGTCACAGAATGCATTGTGACGTCACACTTTGGATTGTGACGTCACAGAATGCATTGTGACGTCACAGAATGCATTGTGACGTCACACTTTGGATTGTGACGTCACAGAATGCATTGTGACGTCACAGAATGGATTGTGGGCTGTCAGACTGGATTGTGACGTCACAGAATGCATTGTGACGTCAAAGAATGCATTGTGGTGTGTCAGAATGGATTGTGACATCACAGAATGCATTGTGACGTCACAGAATGGATTGTGACGTCACAGAATGCATTGTGACGCGTTTGGATTGTGACGTCACACTTTGGATTGTGACGTCACAGAATGCATTGTGACTTCACAGAATGCATTGTGGAGTGTCAGAATGGATTCTGACGTCACACTTTGGATTGTGACGTCACAGAATGCATTGTGACTTCACAGAATGTATTGTGTTGTGTCAGAATGGATTGTGACGTCACAGAATGCATTGTGACGTCACACTTTGGATTGTGACGTCACAGAATGCATTGTGACGTCACAGAATGCATTGTGACGTCACACTTTGGATTGTGACGTCACAGAACGCATTGTGACGTCACAGAATGTATTGTGGGGTGTCAGACTGGATTGTGACGTCACAGAATGCATTGTGACGTCAAAGAATGCATTGTGGTGTGTCAGAATGGATTGTGACGTCACAGAATGCATTGTGACGTCACAGAATGGATTGTGACGTCACAGAATGCATTGTGACGCGTTTGGATTGTGACGTCACACTTTGGATTGTGACCTCACAGAATGCATTGTGACGTCACAGAATGGATTGTGGGGTGTCAGAGTGGATTGTGACGTCACACTTTGGATTGTGACGTCACAGAAGGGATTGTGACGTCACAGAATGAATTTTGACGTCACAGAATGGATTGTGACGTGAGGGGATTGTGACGTCACACTTTGGATTGTGACGTCAGAGAATGGATTGTGACGTTACAGAAGGGATTGTGACATCATCGAATGGATTGTGACGCGAGGGGGTTGTGATGTCACACTTTGGATTGTGATGTCACAGAATGTATTGTGACGTCGCAGAATGGATTGGTGTGTCTCAGACTGGATTGTCACGTCACAGAATCCATTGTGACGTCATAGCATGGATTGTGACGTCACAGAATGGATTGTGACGTCACAGAATGGATTTTGACGCGCGGGGATTGTGACGTCACACTTTGGATTGTGACGTCACAGAATGCATTGTGACGTCACAGAATGGATTGTGGGGTGTCAGACTGGATTGTGACGTCACAGAATGCATTGTGACGTCACAGAATGGATTGTGATGTCACAGAAGGGATTGTGACATCATCGAATGTATTGTGATGTGAGGGGTTTGTGATGTCACACTTTGGATTGTGATGTCAGAGAATGTATTGTGACGTCACAGAATGCATTGGTGGGTGTCAGACTGGATTGTGACGTCACAGAATGCATTGTGACGTCACAGAATGCATTGTGACGTCTCAGAATGTATTGTGACGTCACAGAATGGATTGTGGCGCGAGGGGATTGTGACGTCACACTTTGGATTGTGACGTCACAGAATGCATTGTGACGTCACAGAATGGATTGTGGGGTGTCAGATTGGATTGTGACGTCACAGAATTCATTGTGATGTCACAGAATGTATTGTGATGTCACAGAAGGAATTGTGACATCATCGAATGGATTGTGACGCGAGGGGATTGTGACGTCACACTTTGGATTGTGACGTCACAGAATGCATTGTGACTTCACAGAATGGATTGTGGGGTGTCAGAATGGATTCTGACGTCACACTTTGGATTGTGACGTCACAGAATGCATTGTGACTTCACAGAATGTATTGTGTTGTGTCAGAATGGATTGTGACGTCACAGAATGCATTGTGACGTCACACTTTGGATTGTGACGTCACAGAATGCATTGTGACGTCACAGAATGCATTGTGACGTCACACTTTGGATTGTGACGTCACAGAATGCATTGTGACGTCACAGAATGTATTGTGGGGTGTCAGACTGGATTGTGACGTCACAGAATCCATTGTGACGTCATAGCATGGATTGTGACGTCACAGAATGGATTGTGACGTCACAGAAGGGATTTTGACGCGAGGGGATTGTGACGTCACACTTTGGATTGTGACGTCACAGAATGCATTGTGACGTCACAGAATGGATTGTGGGGTGTCAGACTGGATTGTGACGTCACAGAATGCATTGTGACGTCACAGAAGGGATTGTGATGTCACAGAAGGGATTGTGACATCATCGAATGTATTGTGACGCGAGGGGTTTGTGATGTCACACTTTGGATTGTGACGTCACAGAATGCATTGTGACGTCACAGACTGGATTGTGACGTCACAGAATGCATTGTGACGTCACAGAATGGATTGTGACGCGAGGGGATTGTGACGTCACACTTTGGATTGTGACGTCACAGAATGCATTGTGACGTCACAGAATGGATTGTGGGGTGTCAGAATGGATTTTGACGTCACACTTTGGATTGTGACCTCACAGAATGCATTGTGACGTCACAGAATGGATTGTGGGGTGTCAGAATGGATTGTGACGTCACACTTTGGATTGTGACGTCACAGAATGCATTGTGACTTCACAGAATGTATTGTGGTGTGTCAGAATGGATTCTGACGTCACACTTGGGATTGTGACGTCACACTTTGGATTGTGACGTCACAGAACGCATTGTGACGTCACAGAATGTATTGTGGGGTGTCAGACTGGATTGTGACGTCACAGAATGTATTGTGACGTCACAGAATGTATTGTGACGTCACAGAAGGGATTGTGACGTCACAGAATGAATTGTGACGCGAGGGGATTGTGACGTCACACTTTGGATTGTGACCTCACAGAATGCATTGTGACGTCACAGAATGGATTGTGGGGTGTCAGACTGGATTGTGACGTCACAGCATGCATTGTGACGTCATAGAATGGATTGTGACGTCAAAGAATGGATTATGACATCACAGAATGGATTGTGACGCGAGTGGATTGTGACGTCACACTTAGGATTGTGACGTCACAGAATGGATTGGGGGTGTAAGAATGGATTGTGACGTCACTCTTTGGATTGTGACGTCACAGAATGTATTGTGACGTCACAGAATGGATTGTGGGGTGTCAGAATGGATTGTGACGTCACACTTTGGATTGTGACGTCACAGAATACATTGTGACGTCTCAGAATGCATTGTGGTGTGTCAGAATGGATTGTGACGTCACAGAATATATTGTGACGTCACACTTTGGATTGTGACGTCACAGAATGCATTGTGGTGTGTCAGAATGGATTGTGACGTCACACTTTGGATTGTGACGTCACAGAATGCATTGTGGCTTCACAGAATGTATTGTGGGGTGTCAGAATGGATTCTGACGTCACACTTGGGATTGTGACGTCAAACTTTGGATTGTGACGTCACAGAACGCATTGTGACGTCACAGAATGTATTGTGGGGTGTCAGACTGGATTGTGACGTCACAGAATGCATTGTGACGTCAAAGAATGCATTGTGGTGTGTCAGAATGGATTGTGACGTCACAGAATGCATTGTGACGTCACAGAATGGATTGTGACGTCACAGAATGCATTGTGACGCGTTTGGATTGTGACGTCACACTTTGGATTGTGACCTCACAGAATGCATTGTGACGTCACAGAAGGGATTGTGACGTCACAGAATGCATTGTGACATCACAGAATGGATTCTGATGCGAGGGGATTGTGACGTCACACTTTGGATTGTGACGTCACAGAATGGATTGTGACGTCACAGAATGAATTTTGACGTCACAGAATGGATTGTGACGTGAGGGGATTGTGACGTCACACTTTGGATTGTGACGTCAGAGAATGGATTGTGACGTTACAGAAGGGATTGTGACATCATCGAATGGATTGTGACGCGAGGGGTTTGTGATGTCACACTTTGGATTGTGATGTCACAGAATGTATTGTGACGTCGCAGAATGGATTGGTGTGTCTCAGACTGGATTGTCACGTCACAGAATCCATTGTGACGTCATAGCATGGATTGTGACGTCACACTTTGGATTGTGACGTCACAGAATGCATTGTGACGTCACAGAATGGATTGTGGGGTGTCAGATTGGATTGTGACGTCACAGAATTCATTGTGATGTCACAGAATGTATTGTGATGTCACAGAAGGAATTGTGACATCATCGAATGGATTGTGACGCGAGGGGATTGTGACGTCACACTTTGGATTGTGACGTCACAGAATGAATTGTGACTTCACAGAATGGATTGTGGGGTGTCAGAATGGATTCTGACGTCACACTTTGGATTGTGACGTCACAGAATGCATTGTGACTTCACAGAATGTATTGTGTTGTGTCAGAATGGATTGTGACGTCACAGAATGCATTGTGACGTCACACTTTGGATTGTGACGTCACAGAATGCATTGTGACGTCACAGAATGCATTGTGACGTCACACTTTGGATTGTGACGTCACAGAATGCATTGTGACTTCACAGAATGTATTGTGGGGTGTCAGAATGGATTCTGACGTCACACTTGGGATTGTGACGTCACACTTTGGATTGTGACGTCACAGAACGCATTGTGACGTCACAGAATGTATTGTGGGGTGTCAGACTGGATTGTGACGTCACAGAATGCATTGTGACGTCAAAGAATGCATTGTGGTGTGTCAGAATGGATTGTGACGTCACAGAATGCATTGTGACGTCACAGAATGGATTGTGACGTCACAGAATGCATTGTGACGCGTTTGGATTGTGACGTCACACTTTGGTTTGTGACCTCACAGAATGCATTGTGACGTCACAGAATGTATTGTGGGGTGTCAGAGTGGATTGTGACGTCACATAATGCATTGTGACGTCACAGAAGGGATTGTGACGTCACAGAATGCATTGTGACATCACAGAATGGATTCTGATGCGAGGGGATTGTGACGTCACACTTTGGATTGTGACGTCACAGAATGGATTGTGACGTCACAGAATGAATTTTGACGTCACAGAATGGATTGTGACGTGAGGGGATTGTGACGTCACACTTTGGATTGTGACGTCAGAGAATGGATTGTGACGTTACAGAATGCATTGTGACATCACAGAATGGATTCTGATGCGAGGGGATTGTGACGTCACACTTTGGATTGTGACGTCACAGAATGGATTGTGACGTCACAGAATGAATTTTGACGTCACAGAATGGATTGTGACGTGAGGGGATTGTGATGTCACACTTTGGATTGTGACGTCAGAGAATGGATTGTGACGTTACAGAAGGGATTGTGACATCATCGAATGGATTGTGACGCGAGGGGTTTGTGATGTCACACTTTGGATTGTGATGTCACAGAATGTATTGTGACGTCGCAGAATGGATTGGTGCGTCTCAGACTGGATTGTCACGTCACAGAATCCATTGTGACGTCATAGCATGGATTGTGACGTCACAGAATGCATTGTGACGTCACAGAATGGATTTTGACGCGCGGGGATTGTGACGTCACACTTGGGATTGTGACCTCACAGAATGCATTGTGACGTCACAGAATGGATTGTGGGGTGTCAGACTGGATTGTGACGTCACAGAATGCATTGTGACGTCACAGAATGGATTGTGATGTCACAGAAGGGATTGTGACATCATCGAATGTATTGTGATGTGAGGGGTTTGTGATGTCACACTTTGGATTGTGATGTCAGAGAATGTATTGTGACGTCACAGAATGCATTGGTGGGTGTCAGACTGGATTGTGACGTCACAGAATGCATTGTGACGTCACAGAATGCATTGTGACGTCTCAGAATGTATTGTGACGTCACAGAATGGATTGTGGCGCGAGGGGATTGTGACGTCACACTTTGGATTGTGACGTCACAGAATGCATTGTGACGTCACAGAATGGATTGTGGGGTGTCAGATTGGATTGTGACGTCACAGAATTCATTGTGATGTCACAGAATGTATTGTGATGTCACAGAAGGAATTGTGACATCATCGAATGGATTGTGACGCGAGGGGATTGTGACGTCACACTTTGGATTGTGACGTCACAGAATGAATTGTGACTTCACAGAATGGATTGTGGGGTGTCAGAATGGATTCTGACGTCACACTTTGGATTGTGACGTCACAGAATGCATTGTGACTTCACAGAATGTATTGTGTTGTGTCAGAATGGATTGTGACGTCACAGAATGCATTGTGACGTCACACTTTGGATTGTGACGTCACAGAATGCATTGTGACGTCACAGAATGCATTGTGACGTCACACTTTGGATTGTGACGTCACAGAATGCATTGTGACGTCACAGAATGGATTGTGGGGTGTCAGACTGGATTGTGAGTTCACAGAATCCATTGTGACGTCATAGAATGGATTGTGACGTCACAGAATGGATTGTGACGTCACAGAAGGGATTTTGACGCGAGGGGATTGTGACGTCACACTTTGGATTGTGACGTCACAGAATGCATTGTGACGTCACAGAAGGGATTGTGATGTCACAGAAGGGATTGTGACATCATCGAATGGATTGTGACGCGAGGGGTTTGTGATGTCACACTTTGGATTGTGACGTCACAGAATGCATTGTGACGTCACAGAATGGATTGCGAAGTCACACTTTGGATTGTGACGTCACAGAATGTATTGTGACGTCACAGAATGCATTGTGACGTCACAGAATGGATTGTGACGCGAGCGGATTGTGACGTCACACTTTGGATTGTGACCTCACAGAATGCATTGTGACGTCACAGAATGGATTGTGGGGTGTTAGACTTGATTGTGACGTCACAGAATGCATTGTGACGTCACAGAATGCATTGTGACGTCACAGAATGCATTGTGGTTTGTCAGAATGGATTGTGACGTCACAGAATGTATTGTGACGTCACAGAAGGGATTGTGACGTCACAGAAGGGATTGTTACATCATCGGATGGATTGTGACGCGAGGGGATTGTGACGTCACACTTTGGATTGTGACGTCACAGAATGCATTGTGACGTCACAGAATGGATTGTGGGGTGTCAGGCTGGATTGTGACGTCACAGAATGCATTGTGACGTCATAGAATGGATTGTGATGTCTCAGAACGGATTGAGACATTACAGAATGGATTGTGATGCGATCTGATTGTGACGTCACACTTTGGATTGTGACGTCACAGAATGGATTGTGACGTCAGAGAATGGGTTGTGACGCGAGGGGATTGTGACGTCACACTTTGGATTGTGACCTCACAGAATGCATTGTGACGTCACACTTTGGATTGTGACGTCACAGAATGGATTGTGACGTCAGAGAATGGGTTGTGACGCGAGGGGATTGTGACGTCACACTTTGGATTGTGACGTCATAGAATGTATTCTGACGTCACAGAATGAATTTTGACGTCACAGAATGGATTGTGACGTCACAGAAGGGATTGTGACATCATCGAATGGATTGTGACGCGAGGTGATTGTGACGTCAAACTTTGGATTGTGACGTCGGAGAATGGATTGTGACGTCACAGAACGCATTGGTGGGTGTCAGACTGGATTGTGTATTGACAGAATGGATTGTGACGTCACAGAATGGATTGTGACGTCACAGAATGGATTTTGACGTGAGGGGATTGTGACGTCACACTTTGGATTGTGACCTCACAGAATGCATTGTGACGTCACACTTTGGATTGTGACCTCACAGAATGCATTGTGACGTCACAGAATGCATTGTGACGTCACAGAATGGATTGTGACGTGAGGGGATTGTGACGTCACACTTTGGATTGTGACGTCAGAGAATGGATTGTGACGTTACAGAAGGGATTGTGACATCATCGAATGGATTGTGACGCGAGGGGTTTGTGATGTCACACTTTGGATTGTGATGTCACAGAATGTATTGTGACGTCGCAGAATGGATTGGTGGGTCTCAGACTGGATTGTCACGTCACAGAATCCATTGTGACGTCATAGCATGGATTGTGACGTCACAGAATGGATTGTGACGTCACAGAATGGATTTTGACGCGCGGGGATTGTGACGTCACACTTTGGATTGTGACGTCACAGAATGCATTGTGACGTCACAGAATGGATTGTGGGGTGTCAGACTGGATTGTGACGTCACAGAATGCATTGTGACGTCACAGAATGGATTGTGATGTCACAGAAGGGATTGTGACATCATCGAATGTATTGTGATGTGAGGGGTTTGTGATGTCACACTTTGGATTGTGACGTCAGAGAATGTATTTTGACGTCACAGAATGCATTGGTTGGTGTCAGACTGGATTGTGACGTCACAGAATGCATTGTGACGTCACAGAATGCATTGTGACGTCTCAGAATGGATTGTGACGTCACAGAATGGATTGTGGCGCGAGGGGATTGTGACGTCACACTTTGGATTGTGACGTCAGAGAATGTAATTGTGACGTCACAGAATGGATTGTGGGGTGTCAGATTGGATTGTGACGTCACAGAATTCATTGTGATGTCACAGAATGTATTGTGATGTCACAGAAGGAATTGTGACATCATCGAATGGATTGTGACGCGAGGGGATTGTGACGTCACACTTTGGATTGTGACGTCACAGAATGCATTGTGACGTCACAGAATGGATTGTGGGGTGTCAGAATGGATTCTGACGTCACACTTTGGATTGTGACCTCACAGAATGCATTGTGATGTCACAGAATGCATTGTGGTGTGTCAGAATGGATTGTGACGTCACAGAATGCATTGTGACGTCACACTTTGGATTGTGACGTCACAGAATGCATTGTGACGTCACAGAATGTATTGTGACGTCACACTTTGGATTGTGACGTCACAGAATGTATTGTGACGTCACAGAATGCATTGTGACGTCACAGAATGGATTGTGGGGTGTCAGACTGGATTGTGACGTCACAGAATGCATTGTGACGTCATAGCATGGATTGTGACGTCACAGAATGGATTGTGACGTCACAGAAGGGATTTTGACGCGAGGGGATTGTGACGTCACACTTTGGATTGTGACGTCACAGAATGCATTGTGACGTCACAGAATGGATTGTGGGGTGTCAGACTGGATTGTGACGTCACAGAATGCATTGTGACGTCACAGAAGGGATTGTGATGTCACAGAAGGGATTGTGACATCATCGAATGTATTGTGACGCGAGGGGTTTGTGATGTCACACTTTGGATTGTGACGTCAGAGAATGTAATTGTGACGTCACAGAATGCATTGTTGGGTGTCAGACTGGATTGTGACGTCACAGAATG
Source organism: Gallinula chloropus (assembly GCF_964237585.1). NCBI lineage: Eukaryota > Metazoa > Chordata > Aves > Gruiformes > Rallidae > Gallinula > Gallinula chloropus. The sequence continues at coordinate 360,875 of NW_028168119.1, read as the reverse complement.
CATTGTGACGTCATAGAACGGATTGTGATGTCACAGAAGGGATTATGACATCACAGAATGGATTGTGATGCGAGGGGATTGTGACGTCACACTTTGGATTGTGACGTCACAGAATGCATTGTGACGTCACAGAATGGATTGTGGGGTGTCAGAATGGATTGTGACGTCACACTTTGGATTGTGACCTCACAGAATGCATTGTGACGTCACAGAATGGATTGTGGGGTGTCAGAATGGATTGTGACGTCACACTTTGGATTGTGACGTCACAGAATGCATTGTGACTTCACAGAATGTATTGTGGTGTGTCAGAATGGATTCTGACGTCACACTTGGGATTGTGACGTCACACTTTGGATTGTGACGTCACAGAACGCATTGTGACGTCACAGAATGTATTGTGGGGTGTCAGACTGGATTGTGACGTCACAGAATGTATTGTGACGTCACAGAAGGGATTGTGACGTCACAGAAGGGATTGTGACGTCACAGAATGGATTGTGACGCGAGGGGATTGTGACGTCACACTTTGGATTGTGACGTCACAGAATGCATTGTGACGTCACAGTATGGATTGTGACGCGAGGGGATTGTGACGTCACACTTTGGATTGTGACCTCACAGAATGCATTGTGACGTCACAGAATGGATTGTGGGGTGTCAGACTGGATTGTGACGTCACAGAATGCATTGTGACGTCATAGAATGTATTGTGACGTCACAGAATGGATTTTGACGCGAGGGGATTGTGACGTCATACTTTGCATTGTGACATCACAGAATGCATTGTGACGTCACAGAATGTATTGTGGGGTGTCAGACTGGATTGTGACGTCACAGAATGCATTGTGATGTCACAGAATGGATTGTGATGTCACAGAAGGGATTGTGACTTTATCGAATGGATTGTGACGCGAGGGGGTTGTGACATCACACTTTGGATTGTGACGTCACAGAATGCATTGTGACGTCACAGAATGGATTGTGGGGTGTCAGAATGGATTCTGACGTCACAGAATGCATTGTGACGTCACACTTTGGATTGTGACGTCACAGAATGCACTGTGACGTCACAGAATGGATTGTGACGTCACACTTCGGATTGTGACGTCACAGAATGTATTGTGACGTCACAGAATGCATTGTGACGTCACAGAATGGATTGTGACGTCACACTTTGGATTGTGACGTCACAGAATGCATTGTGACGTCACAGAATGGATTGTGGGGTGTCAGACTGGATTGTGACGTCACAGAATCCATTGTGACGTCATAGCATGGATTGTGACGTCACAGAATGGATTGTGACGTCACAGAAGGGATTTTGACGCGAGGGGATTGTGACGTCACACTTTGGATTGTGACGTCACAGAATGCATTGTGACGTCACAGAATGGATTGTGGGGTGTCAGACTGGATTGTGACGTCACAGAATGCATTGTGACGTCACAGAAGGGATTGTGATGTCACAGAAGGGATTGTGACATCATCGAATGTATTGTGACGCGAGGGGTTTGTGATGTCACACTTTGGATTGTGACGTCACAGAATGCATTGTGACGTCACAGAATGGATTGTGACGTCACACTTTGGATTGTGACGTCACAGAATGTATTGTGACGTCACAGAATGCATTGTGACGTCACAGAATGGATTGTGACGTCACAGAATGGATTGTGACGCGAGCGGATTGTGACGTCACACTTTGGATTGTGACCTCACAGAATGCATTGTGACGTCACAGAATGGATTGTGGGGTGTCAGACTGGATTGTGACGTCACAGAATGCATTGTGACGTCACAGAATGGATTGTGATGTCACAGAAGGGATTGTGACATCATCGAATGTATTGTGATGTGAGGGGTTTGTGATGTCACACTTTGGATTGTGACGTCAGAGAATGTATTTTGACGTCACAGAATGCATTGGTTGGTGTCAGACTGGATTGTGACGTCACAGAATGCATTGTGACGTCACAGAATGCATTGTGACGTCTCAGAATGGATTGTGACGTCACAGAATGGATTGTGGCGCGAGGGGATTGTGACGTCACACTTTGGATTGTGACGTCAGAGAATGTAATTGTGACGTCACAGAATGGATTGTGGGGTGTCAGATTGGATTGTGACGTCACAGAATTCATTGTGATGTCACAGAATGTATTGTGATGTCACAGAAGGAATTGTGACATCATCGAATGGATTGTGACGCGAGGGGATTGTGACGTCACACTTTGGATTGTGACGTCACAGAATGCATTGTCACTTCACAGAATGGATTGTGGGGTGTCAGAATGGATTCTGACGTCACACTTTGGATTGTGACGTCACAGAATGCATTGTGACTTCACAGAATGTATTGTGTTGTGTCAGAATGGATTCTGACGTCACTCTTTGGATTGTGACGTCACAGAATGTATTGTGACGTCACAGAATGGATTGTGGGGTGTCAGAATGGATTGTGACGTCACACTTTGGATTGTGACGTCACAGAATGCATTGTGACGTCTCAGAATGCATTGTGGTGTGTCAGAATGGATTGTGACGTCACAGAATATATTGTGACGTCACACTTTGGATTGTGACGTCACAGAATGCATTGTGGTGTGTCAGAATGTATTGTGACGTCACACTTTGGATTGTGACGTCACAGAATGCATTGTGACTTCACAGAATGTATTGTGGGGTGTCAGAATGGATTCTGACGTCACACTTGGGATTGTGACGTCACACTTTGGATTGTGACGTCACAGAACGCATTGTGACGTCACAGAATGTATTGTGGGGTGTCCGACTGGATTGTGACGTCACAGAATGCATTGTGACGTCAAAGAATGCATTGTGGTGTGTCAGAATGGATTGTGACGTCACAGAATGCATTGTGACGTCACAGAATGGATTGTGACGTCACAGAATGCATTGTGACGCGTTTGGATTGTGACGTCACACTTTGGATTGTGACCTCACAGAATGCATTGTGACGTCACAGAATGGATTGTGGGGTGTCAGAATGGATTGTGACGTCACATAATGCATTGTGACGTCACAGAAGGGATTGTGACGTCACAGAATGCATTGTGACATCACAGAATGGATTCTGATGCGAGGGGATTGTGACGTCACACTTTGGATTGTGACGTCACAGAATGGATTGTGACGTCACAGAATGAATTTTGACGTCACAGAATGGATTGTGACGTGAGGGGATTGTGACGTCACACTTTGGATTGTGACGTCAGAGAATGGATTGTGACGTTACAGAAGGGATTGTGACATCATCGAATGGATTGTGACGCGAGGGGTTTGTGATGTCACACTTTGGATTGTGATGTCACAGAATGTATTGTGACGTCGCAGAATGGATTGGAGGGTCTCAGACTGGATTGTCACGTCACAGAATCCATTGTGACGTCATAGCATGGATTGTGACGTCACAGAATGGATTGTGACGTCACAGAATGGATTGTGACGCGCGGGGATTGTGACGTCACACTTTGGATTGTGACGTCACAGAATGCATTGTGACGTCACAGAATGGATTGTGGGGTGTCAGACTGGATTGTGACGTCACAGAATGCATTGTGACGTCGCAGAATGGATTGTGATGTCACAGAAGGGATTGTGACATCATCGAATGTATTGTGATGTGAGGGGTTTGTGATGTCACACTTTGGATTGTGACGTCAGAGAATGTATTGTGACGTCACAGAATGCATTGGTGGGTGTCAGACTGGATTGTGACGTCACAGAATGCATTGTGACGTCACAGAATGCATTGTGACGTCTCAGAATGTATTGTGACGTCACAGAATGGATTGTGGCGCGAGGGGATTGTGACGTCACACTTTGGATTGTGACGTCACAGAATGCATTGTGACGTCACAGAATGGATTGTGGGGTGTCAGATTGGATTGTGACGTTACAGAATTCATTGTGATGTCACAGAATGTATTGTGATGTCACAGAAGGAATTGTGACATCATCGAATGGATTGTGACGCGAGGGGATTGTGACGTCACACTTTGGATTGTGACGTCACAGAATGCATTGTGACTTCACAGAATGGATTGTGGGGTGTCAGAATGGATTCTGACGTCACACTTTGGATTGTGACGTCACAGAATGCATTGTGACTTCACAGAATGTATTGTGTTGTGTCAGAATGGATTGTGACGTCACAGAATGCATTGTGACGTCACACTTTGGATTGTGACGTCACAGAATGCATTGTGACGTCACAGAATGCATTGTGACGTCACACTTTGGATTGTGACGTCACAGAATGCATTGTGACGTCACAGAATGGATTGTGGGCTGTCAGACTGGATTGTGACGTCACAGAATGCATTGTGACGTCAAAGAATGCATTGTGGTGTGTCAGAATGGATTGTGACGTCACAGAATGCATTGTGACGTCACAGAATGGATTGTGACGTCACAGAATGCATTGTGACGCGTTTGGATTGTGACGTCACACTTTGGATTGTGACGTCACAGAATGCATTGTGACTTCACAGAATGGATTGTGGAGTGTCAGAATGGATTCTGACGTCACACTTTGGATTGTGACGTCACAGAATGCATTGTGACTTCACAGAATGTATTGTGTTGTGTCAGAATGGATTGTGACGTCACAGAATGCATTGTGACGTCACACTTTGGATTGTGACGTCACAGAATGCATTGTGACGTCACAGAATGCATTGTGACGTCACACTTTGGATTGTGACGTCACAGAACGCATTGTGACGTCACAGAATGTATTGTGGGGTGTCAGACTGGATTGTGACGTCACAGAATGCATTGTGACGTCAAAGAATGCATTGTGGTGTGTCAGAATGGATTGTGACGTCACAGGATGCATTGTGACGTCACAGAATGGATTGTGACGTCACAGAATGCATTGTGACGCGTTTGGATTGTGACGTCACACTTTGGATTGTGACCTCACAGAATGCATTGTGACGTCACAGAATGGATTGTGGGGTGTCAGAGTGGATTGTGACGTCACATAATGCATTGTGACGTCACAGAATGCATTGTGACATCACAGAATGCATTGTGACATCACAGAATGGATTCTGATGCGAGGGGATTGTGACGTCACACTTTGGATTGTGACGTCACAGAATGGATTGTGACGTCACAGAATGAATTTTGACGTCACAGAATGGATTGTGACGTGAGGGGATTGTGACGTCACACTTTGGATTGTGACGTCAGAGAATGGATTGTGACGTTACAGAAGGGATTGTGACATCATCGAATGGATTGTGACGCGAGGGGTTTGTGATGTCACACTTTGGATTGTGATGTCACAGAATGTATTGTGACGTCGCAGAATGGATTGGTGTGTCTCAGACTGGATTGTCACGTCACAGAATCCATTGTGACGTCATAGCATGGATTGTGACGTCACAGAATGGATTGTGACGTCACAGAATGGATTTTGACGCGCGGGGATTGTGACGTCACACTTTGGATTGTGACGTCACAGAATGCATTGTGACGTCACAGAATGGATTGTGGGGTGTCAGACTGGATTGTGACGTCACAGAATGCATTGTGACGTCACAGAATGGATTGTGATGTCACAGAAGGGATTGTGACATCATCGAATGTATTGTGATGTGAGGGGTTTGTGATGTCACACTTTGGATTGTGACGTCAGAGAATGTATTGTGACGTCACAGAATGCATTGGTGGGTGTCAGACTGGATTGTGACGTCACAGAATGCATTGTGACGTCACAGAATGCATTGTGACGTCTCAGAATGTATTGTGACGTCACAGAATGGATTGTGGCGCGAGGGGATTGTGACGTCACACTTTGGATTGTGACGTCACAGAATGCATTGTGACGTCACAGAATGGATTGTGGGGTGTCAGATTGGATTGTGACGTCACAGAATTCATTGTGATGTCACAGAATGTATTGTGATGTCACAGAAGGAATTGTGACATCATCGAATGGATTGTGACGCGAGGGGATTGTGACGTCACACTTTGGATTGTGACGTCACAGAATGCATTGTGACTTCACAGAATGGATTGTGGGGTGTCAGAATGGATTCTGACGTCACACTTTGGATTGTGACGTCACAGAATGCATTGTGACTTCACAGAATGTATTGTGTTGTGTCAGAATGGATTCTGACGTCACACTTGGGATTGTGACGTCACACTTTGGATTGTGACGTCACAGAACGCATTGTGACGTCACAGAATGGATTGTGGGGTGTCAGACTGGATTGTGACGTCACAGAATGTATTGTGACGTCACAGAAGGGATTGTGACGTCACAGAAGGGATTGTGACGTCACAGAATGGATTGTGACGCGAGGGGATTGTGACGTAACACTTTGGATTGTGACGTCACAGAATGCATTGTGACGTCACAGAATGGATTGTGACGCGAGGGGATTGTGACGTCACACTTTGGATTGTGACCTCACAGAATGCATTGTGACGTCACAGAATGGATTGTGGGGTGTCAGACTGGATTGTGACGTCACAGAATGCATTGTGACGTCATAGAATGGATTGTGACGTCACAGAATGGATTATGACATCACAGAATGGATTGTGACGCGAGTGGATTGTGACGTCACACTTAGGATTGTGACGTCACAGAATGGATTGGGGGTGTAAGAATGGATTGTGACGTCACTCTTTGGATTGTGACGTCACAGAATGTATTGTGACGTCACAGAATGGATTGTGGGGTGTCAGAATGGATTGTGACGTCACACTTTGGATTGTGACGTCACAGAATGCATTGTGACGTCTCAGAATGCATTGTGGTGTGTCAGAATGGATTGTGACGTCACAGAATATATTGTGACGTCACACTTTGGATTGTGACGTCACAGAATGCATTGTGGTGTGTCAGAATGGATTGTGACGTCACACTTTGGATTGTGACGTCACAGAATGCATTGTGACTTCACAGAATGTATTGTGGGGTGTCAGAATGGATTCTGACGTCACACTTGGGATTGTGACGTCACACTTTGGATTGTGACGTCACAGAACGCATTGTGACGTCACAGAATGTATTGTGGGGTGTCAGACTGGATTGTGACGTCACAGAATGCATTGTGACGTCAAAGAATGCATTGTGGTGTGTCAGAATGGATTGTGACGTCACAGAATGCATTGTGACGTCACAGAATGGATTGTGACGTCACAGAATGCATTGTGACGCGTTTGGATTGTGACGTCACACTTTGGATTGTGACCTCACAGAATGCATTGTGACGTCACAGAATGGATTGTGGGGTGTCAGAGTGGATTGTGACGTCACATAATGCATTGTGACGTCACAGAAGGGATTGTGACGTCACAGAATGCATTGTGACATCACAGAATGGATTCTGATGCGAGGGGATTGTGACATCACACTTTGGATTGTGACGTCACAGAATGGATTGTGACGTCACAGAATGAATTTTGACGTCACAGAATGGATTGTGACGTGAGGGGATTGTGACGTCACACTTTGGATTGTGACGTCAGAGAATGGATTGTGACGTTACAGAAGGGATTGTGACATCATCGAATGGATTGTGACGCGAGGGGTTTGTGATGTCACACTTTGGATTGTGATGTCACAGAATGTATTGTGACGTCGCAGAATGGATTGGTGTGTCTCAGACTGGATTGTCACGTCACAGAATCCATTGTGACGTCATAGCATGGATTGTGACGTCACAGAATGGATTGTGACGTCACAGAATGGATTTTGACGCGCGGGGATTGTGACGTCACACTTTGGATTGTGACGTCACAGAATGCATTGTGACGTCACAGAATGGATTGTGGGGTGTCAGACTGGATTGTGACGTCACAGAATGCATTGTGACGTCACAGAATGGATTGTGATGTCACAGAAGGGATTGTGACATCATCGAATGTATTGTGATGTGAGGGGTTTGTGATGTCACACTTTGGATTGTGATGTCAGAGAATGTATTGTGACGTCACAGAATGCATTGGTGGGTGTCAGACTGGATTGTGACGTCACAGAATGCATTGTGACGTCACAGAATGCATTGTGACGTCTCAGAATGTATTGTGACGTCACAGAATGGATTGTGGCGCGAGGGGATTGTGACGTCACACTTTGGATTGTGACGTCACAGAATGCATTGTGACGTCACACTTTGGATTGTGACGTCACAGAATGTATTGTGACGTCACAGAATTCATTGTGATGTCACAGAATGGATTGTGATGTCACAGAAGGAATTGTGACATCATCGAATGGATTGTGACGCGAGGGGATTGTGACGTCACACTTTGGATTGTGACGTCACAGAATGCATTGTGACTTCACAGAATGGATTGTGGGGTGTCAGAATGGATTCTGACGTCACACTTTGGATTGTGACGTCACAGAATGCATTGTGACTTCACAGAATGTATTGTGTTGTGTCAGAATGGATTGTGACGTCACAGAATGCATTGTGACGTCACACTTTGGATTGTGACGTCACAGAATGCATTGTGACGTCACAGAATGGATTGTGGGGTGTCAGACTGGATTGTGACGTCACAGAATCCATTGTGACGTCATAGCATGGATTGTGACGTCACAGAATGGATTGTGACGTCACAGAAGGGATTTTGACGCGAGGGGATTGTGACGTCACACTTTGGATTGTGACGTCACAGAATGCATTGTGACGTCACAGAATGGATTGTGGGGTGTCAGACTGGATTGTGACGTCACAGAATGCATTGTGACGTCACAGAAGGGATTGTGATGTCACAGAAGGGATTGTGACATCATCGAATGTATTGTGACGCGAGGGGTTTGTGATGTCACACTTTGGATTGTGACGTCACAGAATGCATTGTGACGTCACAGAATGGATTGTGACGTCACACTTTGGATTGTGACGTCACAGAATGTATTGTGACGTCACAGAATGCATTGTGACGTCACAGAATGGATTGTGACGTCACAGAATGGATTGTGACGCGAGCGGATTGTGACGTCACACTTTGGATTGTGACCTCACAGAATGCATTGTGACGTCACAGAATGGATTGTGGGGTGTTAGACTTGATTGTGACGTCACAGAATGCATTGTGACGTCACAGAATGCATTGTGACGTCACAGAATGCATTGTGGTTTGTCAGAATGGATTGTGACGTCACAGAATGTATTGTGACGTCACAGAAGGGATTGTGACGTCACAGAAGGGATTGTGACGTCACAGAAGGGATTGTTACATCACCGGATGGATTGTGACGCGAGGGGATTGTGACGTCACACTTTGGATTGTGACGTCACAGAATGCATTGTGACGTCACAGAATGGATTGTGGGGTGTCAGGCTGGATTGTGACGTCACAGAATGCATTGTGACGTCATAGAATGGATTGTGATGTCTCAGAACGGATTGAGACATTACAGAATGGATTGTGATGCGATCTGATTGTGACGTCACACTTTGGATTGTGACGTCACAGAATGGATTGTGACGTCAGAGAATGGGTTGTGACGCGAGGGGATTGTGACGTCACACTTTGGATTGTGACATCATAGAATGTATTCTGACGTCACAGAATGAATTTTGACGTCACAGAATTGATTGTGACGTCACAGAAGGGATTGTGACATCATCGAATGGATTGTGACGCGAGGTGATTGTGACGTCAAACTTTGGATTGTGACATCGGAGAATGGATTGTGACGTCACAGAACGCATTGGTGGGTGTCAGACTGGATTGTGAAGTTACAGAATGGATTGTGACGTCACAGAATGGATTGTGACGTCACAGAATGGATTTTGACGTGAGGGGATTGTGACGTCACACTTTGGATTGTGACCTCACAGAATGCATTGTGACGTCACACTTTGGATTGTGACCTCACAGAATGCATTGTGACGTCACAGAATGCATTGTGACGTCACAGAATTTATTGTGACGTCACAGAAAGAATTGTGACATCACCGAATGGATTGTGACGCGAGGGGGTTGTGACATCACACTTTGGATTGTGACGTCACAGAATGCATTGTGACGTCACAGAATGGATTGTGGGGTGTCAGACTGGATTGTGACGTCACAGAATCCATTGTGACGTCATAGCATGGATTGTGACGTCACAGAATGGATTGTGACGTCACAAGGGATTTTGACGCGAGGGGATTGTGACGTCATACTTTGCATTGTGACATCACAGAATGCATTGTGACGTCACAGAATGGATTGTGGGGTGTCAGACTGGATTGTGACGTCACAGAATGCATTGTGACGTCACAGAAGGGATTGTGATGTCACAGAAGGGATTGTGACATCATCGAATGTATTGTGACGCGAGGGGTTTGTGATGTCACACTTTGGATTGTGACGTCAGAGAATGTAATTGTGACGTCACAGAATGCATTGTTGGGTGTCAGACTGGATTGTGACGTCACAGAATGCATTGTGACGTCATAGAACGGATTGTGATGTCACAGAAGGGATTATGACATCACAGAATGGATTGTGACGCGAGGGGATTGTGACGTCACACTTTGGATTGTGACGTCACAGAATGCATTGTGACGTCACAGAATGGATTGTGGGGTGTCAGAATGGATTTTGACGTCACACTTTGGATTGTGACCTCACAGAATGCATTGTGACGTCACAGAATGGATTGTGGGGTGTCAGAATGCATTGTGACGTCACACTTTGGATTGTGACGTCACAGAATGCATTGTGACTTCACAGAATGTATTGTGGTGTGTCAGAATGGATTCTGACGTCACACTTGGGATTGTGACGTCACACTTTGGATTGTGACGTCACAGAACGCATTGTGACGTCACAGAATGTATTGTGGGGTGTCAGACTGGATTGTGACGTCACAGAATGTATTGTGACGTCACAGAAGGGATTGTGACGTCACAGAAGGGATTGTGACGTCACAGAATGAATTGTGACGCGAGGGGATTGTGACGTCACACTTTGGATTGTGACCTCACAGAATGCATTGTGACGTCACAGAATGAATTTTGACGTCACAGAATGGATTGTGACGTGAGGGGATTGTGACGTCACACTTTGGATTGTGACGTCAGAGAATGGATTGTGACGTTACAGAAGGGATTGTGACATCATCGAATGGATTGTGACGCGAGGGGTTTGTGATGTCACACTTTGGATTGTGATGTCACAGAATGTATTGTGACGTCGCAGAATGGATTGGTGTGTCTCAGACTGGATTGTCACGTCACAGAATCCATTGTGACGTCATAGCATGGATTGTGACGTCACAGAATGGATTGTGACGTCACAGAATGGATTTTGACGCGTGGGGATTGTGACGTCACACCTTGGGTTGTGACGTCACAGAATGCATTGTGACGTCACAGAATGGATTGTGGGGTGTCAGACTGGATTGTGACGTCACAGAATGCATTGTGACGTCACAGAAGGGATTGTGATGTCACAGAAGGGATTGTGACATCATCGAATGTATTGTGATGTGAGGGGTTTGTGATGTCACACTTTGGATTGTGATGTCAGAGAATGTATTGTGACGTCTCAGAATGCATTGGTGGGTGTCAGACTGGATTGTGACGTCACAGAATGCATTGTGACGTCACAGAATGCATTGTGACGTCTCAGAATGTATTGTGACGTCACAGAATGGATTGTGGCGCGCGGGGATTGTGACGTCACACTTTGGATTGTGACGTCACAGAATGCATTGTGACGTCACAGAATGGATTGTGGGGTGTCAGATTGGATTGTGACGTCACAGAATTCATTGTGATGTCACAGAATGTATTGTGATGTCACAGAAGGAATTGTGACATCATCGAATGGATTGTGACGCGAGGGGATTGTGACGTCACACTTTGGATTGTGACGTCACAGAATGAATTGTGACTTCACAGAATGGATTGTGGGGTGTCAGAATGGATTCTGACGTCACACTTTGGATTGTGACGTCACAGAATGCATTGTGACTTCACAGAATGTATTGTGTTGTGTCAGAATGGATTGTGACGTCACAGAAAGCATTGTGACGTCACACTTTGGATTGTGACGTCACAGAATGCATTGTGACGTCACAGAATGCATTGTGACGTCACACTTTGGATTGTGACGTCACAGAATGCATTGTGACTTCACAGAATGTATTGTGGGGTGTCAGAATGGATTCTGACGTCACACTTGGGATTGTGACGTCACACTTTGGATTGTGACGTCACAGAACGAATTGTGACGTCACAGAATGTATTGTGGGGTGTCAGACTGGATTGTGACGTCACAGAATGCATTGTGACGTCAAAGAATGCATTGTGGTGTGTCAGAATGGATTGTGACGTCACAGAATGCATTGTGACGTCACAGAATGGATTGTGACGTCACAGAATGCATTGTGACGCGTTTGGATTGTGACGTCACACTTTGGATTGTGACCTCACAGAATGCATTGTGACGTCACAGAATGTATTGTGGGGTGTCAGAGTGGATTGTGACGTCACATAATGCATTGTGACGTCACAGAAGGGATTGTGACGTCACAGAATGCATTGTGACATCACAGAATGGATTCTGATGCGAGGGGATTGTGACGTCACACTTTGGATTGTGACGTCACAGAATGGATTGTGACGTCACAGAATGAATTTTGACGTCACAGAATGGATTGTGACGTGAGGGGATTGTGACGTCACACTTTGGATTGTGACGTCAGAGAATGGATTGTGACGTTACAGAAGGGATTGTGACATCATCGAATGGATTTTGACGCGCGGGGATTGTGACGTCACACTTTGGATTGTGACGTCACAGAATGCATTGTGACGTCACAGAATGGATTGTGGGGTGTCAGACTGGATTGTGACGTCACAGAATGCATTGTGACGTCACAGAATGGATTGTGATGTCACAGAAGGGATTGTGACATCATCGAATGTATTGTGATGTGAGGGGTTTGTGATGTCACACTTTGGATTGTGATGTCAGAGAATGTATTGTGACGTCACAGAATGCATTGGTGGGTGTCAGACTGGATTGTGACGTCACAGAATGCATTGTGACGTCACAGAATGCATTGTGACGTCTCAGAATGGATTGTGACGTCACAGAATGGATTGTGGCGCGAGGGGATTGTGACGTCACACTTTGGATTGTGACGTCACAGAATGCATTGTGACGTCACAGAATGGATTGTGGGGTGTCAGATTGGATTGTGACGTCACAGAATTCATTGTGATGTCACAGAATGTATTGTGATGTCACAGAAGGAATTGTGACATCATCGAATGGATTGTGACGTGAGGGGATTGTGACGTCACACTTTGGATTGTGACGTCACAGAATGAATTGTGACTTCACAGAATGGATTGTGGGGTGTCAGAATGGATTCTGACGTCACACTTTGGATTGTGACGTCACAGAATGCATTGTGACTTCACAGAATGTATTGTGTTGTGTCAGAATGGATTGTGACGTCACAGAATGCATTGTGACGTCACACTTTGGATTGTGACGTCACAGAATGCATTGTGACGTCACAGAATGCATTGTGACGTCACACTTTGGATTGTGACGTCACAGAATGCATTGTGACGTCACAGAATGGATTGTGGGGTGTCAGACTGGATTGTGACGTCACAGAATCCATTGTGACATCATAGCATGGATTGTGACGTCACAGAATGGATTGTGACGTCACAGAAGGGATTTTGACGCGAGGGGATTGTGACGTCACACTTTGGATTGTGACGTCACAGAATGCATTGTGACGTCACAGAATGGATTGTGGGGTGTCAGACTGGATTGTGACGTCACAGAATGCATTGTGACGTCACAGAAGGGATTGTGATGTCACAGAAGGGATTGTGACATCATCGAATGTATTGTGACGCGAGGGGTTTGTGATGTCACACTTTGGATTGTGACGTCACAGAATGCATTGTGACGTCACAGAATGGATTGTGACGTCACACTTTGGATTGTGACGTCACAGAATGTATTGTGAAGTCACAGAATGCATTGTGACGTCACAGAATGGATTGTGACGTCACAGAATGGATTGTGACGCGAGCGGATTGTGACGTCACACTTTGGATTGTGACGTCACAGAATGCATTGTGACGTCACAGAATGGATTGTGGGGTGTCAGACTTGATTGTGACGTCACAGAATGCATTGTGACGTCACAGAATGCATTGTGGTTTGTCAGAATGGATTGTGACGTCACAGAATGTATTGTGACGTCACAGAAGGGATTGTGACGTCACAGAAGGGATTGTTACATCATCGGATGGATTGTGACGCGAGGGGATTGTGACGTCACACTTTGGATTGTGACGTCACAGAATGCATTGTGACATCACAGAATGGATTGTGGGGTGTCAGGCTGGATTGTGACGTCACAGAATGCATTGTGACGTCATAGAATGGATTGTGATGTCTCAGAACGGATTGAGACATTACAGAATGGATTGTGATGCGATCTGATTGTGATGTCACACTTTGGATTGTGACGTCACAGAATGGATTGTGACGTCAGAGAATGGGTTGTGACGCGAGGGGATTGTGACGTCACACTTTGGATTGTGACATCATAGAATGTATTCTGACGTCACAGAATGAATTTTGACGTCACAGAATGGATTGTGACGTCACAGAAGGGATTGTGACATCATCGAATGGATTGTGACGCGAGGTGATTGTGACGTCAAACTTTGGATTGTGACGTCGGAGAATGGATTGTGACGTCACAGAACGCATTGGTGGGTGTCAGACTGGATTGTGAATTGACAGAATGGATTGTGACGTCACAGAATGGATTGTGACGTCACAGAATGGATTTTGACGTGAGGGGATTGTGACGTCACACTTTGGATTGTGACCTCACAGAATGCATTGTGACGTCACACTTTGGATTGTGACCTCACAGAATGCATTGTGACGTCACAGAATGCATTGTGACGTCACAGAATGTATTGTGACGTCACAGAAAGGATTGTGACATCATCGAATGGATTGTGACGCGAGGGGATTGTGCCGTCAAACTTTCGATTGTGACGTCACAGAATGCATTGTGACGTCACAGAATGGATTGTGGGGTGTCAGACTGGATTGTGACGTCACAGAATCCATTGTGACGTCATAGAATGGATTGTGATGTCACAGAAGGGGTTGTGACATCTAAAAATGGATTGTGATGCGAGGGGATTGTGACGTCACACTTTGGATTGTGACGTCACAGAATGCATTGTGACGTCACAGAATGGATTGTGGGGTGTCAGACTGGATTGTGACGTCACAGAATGCATTGTGACGTCACACTTTGGATTGTGACGTCACAGAATGGATTGTGACGTCACACTTTGGATTGTGACGTCACAGAATGTATTGTGACGTCACAGAATGCATTGTGACGTCTCAGAATGGATTGTGACGTCACAGAATGGATTTTGACGCCAGGGGATTGTGACGTCACACTTTGGATTGTGACCTCACAGAATGCATTGTGACGTCACAGAATGGATTGTGGGGTGTTAGACTGGATTGTGACGTCACAGAATGCATTGTGACGTCACAGAATGCATTGTGGTGTGTCAGAATGGATTGTGACGTCACAGAATGCATTGTGACGTCACACTTTGGATTGTGACGTCACAGAATGCATTGTGACGTCACAGAATGTATTGTGACGTCACAGAATGCATTGTGACTTCACAGAATGGATTGTGACGTCAGAGAATGGATTGTGACGTTACAGAAGGGATTGTGACATCATCGAATGGATTGTGACGCGAGGGGTTTGTGATGTCACACTTTGGATTGTGATGTCACAGAATGTATTGTGACGTCGCAGAATGGATTGGTGTGTCTCAGACTGGATTGTCACGTCACAGAATCCATTGTGACGTCATAGCATGGATTGTGACGTCACACTTTGGATTGTGACGTCACAGAATGCATTGTGACGTCACAGAATGGATTGTGGGGTGTCAGATTGGATTGTGACGTCACAGAATTCATTGTGATGTCACAGAATGTATTGTGATGTCACAGAAGGAATTGTGACATCATCGAATGGATTGTGACGCGAGGGGATTGTGACGTCACACTTTGGATTGTGACGTCACAGAATGCATTGTCACTTCACAGAATGGATTGTGGGGTGTCAGAATGGATTCTGACGTCACACTTTGGATTGTGACGTCACAGAATGCATTGTGACTTCACAGAATGTATTGTGTTGTGTCAGAATGGATTCTGACGTCACTCTTTGGATTGTGACGTCACAGAATGTATTGTGACGTCACAGAATGGATTGTGGGGTGTCAGAATGGATTGTGACGTCACACTTTGGATTGTGACGTCACAGAATGCATTGTGACGTCTCAGAATGCATTGTGGTGTGTCAGAATGGATTGTGACATCACAGAATATATTGTGACGTCACACTTTGGATTGTGACGTCACAGAATGCATTGTGGTGTGTCAGAATGTATTGTGACGTCACACTTTGGATTGTGACGTCACAGAATGCATTGTGACTTCACAGAATGTATTGTGGGGTGTCAGAATGGATTCTGACGTCACACTTGGGATTGTGACGTCACACTTTGGATTGTGACGTCACAGAACGCATTGTGACGTCACAGAATGTATTGTGGGGTGTCAGACTGGATTGTGACGTCACAGAATGCATTGTGACGTCAAAGAATGCATTGTGGTGTGTCAGAATGGATTGTGACGTCACAGAATGCATTGTGACGTCACAGAATGGATTGTGACGTCACAGAATGCATTGTGACGTGTTTGGATTGTGACGTCACACTTTGGATTGTGACCTCACAGAATGCATTGTGACGTCACAGAATGGATTGTGGGGTGTCAGAATGGATTGTGACGTCACATAATGCATTGTGACGTCACAGAAGGGATTGTGACGTCACAGAATGCATTGTGACATCACAGAATGGATTCTGATGCGAGGGGATTGTGACGTCACACTTTGGATTGTGACGTCACAGAATGGATTGTGACGTCACAGAATGAATTTTGACGTCACAGAATGGATTGTGACGTGAGGGGATTGTGACGTCACACTTTGGATTGTGACGTCAGAGAATGGATTGTGACGTTACAGAAGGGATTGTGACATCATCGAATGGATTGTGACGCGAGGGGTTTGTGATGTCACACTTTGGATTGTGATGTCACAGAATGTATTGTGACGTCGCAGAATGGATTGGTGGGTCTCAGACTGGATTGTCACGTCACAGAATCCATTGTGACGTCATAGCATGGATTGTGACGTCACAGAATGGATTGTGACCTCACAGAATGGATTTTGACGCGCGGGGATTGTGACGTCACACTTTGGATTGTGACGTCACAGAATGGATTGTGACGTCACAGAATGGATTGTGGGGTGTCAGACTGGATTGTGACGTCACAGAATGCATTGTGACGTCACAGAATGGATTGTGATGTCACAGAAGGGATTGTGACATCATCGAATGTATTGTGATGTGAGGGGTTTGTGATGTCACACTTTGGATTGTGACGTCAGAGAATGTATTGTGACGTCACAGAATGCATTGGTGGGTGTCAGACTGGATTGTGACGTCACAGAATGCATTGTGACGTCACAGAATGCATTGTGACGTCTCAGAATGTATTGTGACGTCACAGAATGGATTGTGGCGCGAGGGGATTGTGACGTCACACTTTGGATTGTGACGTCACAGAATGCATTGTGACATCACAGAATGGATTGTGGGGTGTCAGATTGGATTGTGACGTTACAGAATTCATTGTGATGTCACAGAATGTATTGTGATGTCACAGAAGGAATTGTGACATCATCGAATGGATTGTGACGCGAGGGGATTGTGACGTCACACTTTGGATTGTGACGTCACAGAATGCATTGTGACTTCACAGAATGGATTGTGGGGTGTCAGAATGGATTCTGACGTCACACTTTGGATTGTGACGTCACAGAATGCATTGTGACTTCACAGAATGTATTGTGTTGTGTCAGAATGGATTGTGACGTCACAGAATGCATTGTGACGTCACACTTTGGATTGTGACGTCACAGAATGCATTGTGACGTCACAGAATGCATTGTGACGTCACACTTTGGATTGTGACGTCACAGAATGCATTGTGACGTCACAGAATGGATTGTGGGCTGTCAGACTGGATTGTGACGTCACAGAATGCATTGTGACGTCAAAGAATGCATTGTGGTGTGTCAGAATGGATTGTGACGTCACAGAATGCATTGTGACGTCACAGAATGGATTGTGACGTCACAGAATGCATTGTGACGTGTTTGGATTGTGACGTCACACTTTGGATTGTGACCTCACAGAATGCATTGTGACGTCACAGAATGGATTGTGGGGTGTCAGAGTGGATTGTGACGTCACATAATGCATTGTGACGTCACAGAATGCATTGTGACATCACAGAATGCATTGTGACATCACAGAATGGATTCTGATGCGAGGGGATTGTGACGTCACACTTTGGATTGTGACGTCACAGAATGGATTGTGACGTCACAGAATGAATTTTGACGTCACAGAATGGATTGTGACGTGAGGGGATTGTGACGTCACACTTTGGATTGTGACGTCACAGAATGGATTGTGACGCGAGGGGTTTGTGATGTCACACTTTGGATTGTGATGTCACAGAATGTATTGTGACGTCGCAGAATGGATTGGTGTGTCTCAGACTGGATTGTCACGTCACAGAATCCATTGTGACGTCATAGCATGGATTGTGACGTCACAGAATGGATTGTGACGTCACAGAATGGATTTTGACGCGCGGGGATTGTGACGTCACACTTTGGATTGTGACGTCACAGAATGCATTGTGACGTCACAGAATGGATTGTGGGGTGTCAGACTGGATTGTGACGTCACAGAATGCATTGTGACGTCACAGAATGGATTGTGATGTCACAGAAGGGATTGTGACATCATCGAATGTATTGTGATGTGAGGGGTTTGTGATGTCACACTTTAGATTGTGACGTCAGAGAATGTATTGTGACGTCACAGAATGCATTGGTGGGTGTCAGACTGGATTGTGACGTCACAGAATGCATTGTGATGTCACAGAATGCATTGTGACGTCTCAGAATGTATTGTGACGTCACAGAATGGATTGTGGCGCGAGGGGATTGTGACGTCACACTTTGGATTGTGACGTCACAGAATGCATTGTGACGTCACAGAATGGATTGTGGGGTGTCAGATTGGATTGTGACGTCACAGAATTCATTGTGATGTCACAGAATGTATTGTGATGTCACAGAAGGAATTGTGACATCATCGAATGGATTGTGACGCGAGGGGATTGTGACGTCACACTTTGGATTGTGACGTCACAGAATGCATTGTCACTTCACAGAATGGATTGTGGGGTGTCAGAATGGATTCTGACGTCACACTTTGGATTGTGACGTCACAGAATGCATTGTGACTTCACAGAATGTATTGTGTTGTGTCAGAATGGATTCTGACGTCACTCTTTGGATTGTGACGTCACAGAATGTATTGTGACGTCACAGAATGGATTGTGGGGTGTCAGAATGGATTGTGACGTCACACTTTGGATTGTGACGTCACAGAATGCATTGTGACGTCTCAGAATGCATTGTGGTGTGTCAGAATGGATTGTGACGTCACAGAATATATTGTGACGTCACACTTTGGATTGTGACGTCACAGAATGCATTGTGGTGTGTCAGAATGTATTGTGACGTCACACTTTGGATTGTGACGTCACAGAATGCATTGTGACTTCACAGAATGTATTGTGGGGTGTCAGAATGGATTCTGACGTCACACTTGGGATTGTGACGTCACACTTTGGATTGTGACGTCACAGAACGCATTGTGACGTCACAGAATGTATTGTGGGGTGTCCGACTGGATTGTGACGTCACAGAATGCATTGTGACGTCAAAGAATGCATTGTGGTGTGTCAGAATGGATTGTGACGTCACAGAATGCATTGTGACGTCACAGAATGGATTGTGACGTCACAGAATGCATTGTGACGCGTTTGGATTGTGACGTCACACTTTGGATTGTGACCTCACAGAATGCATTGTGACGTCACAGAATGGATTGTGGGGTGTCAGAATGGATTGTGACGTCACATAATGCATTGTGACGTCACAGAAGGGATTGTGACGTCACAGAATGCATTGTGACATCACAGAATGGATTCTGATGCGAGGGGATTGTGACGTCACACTTTGGATTGTGACGTCACAGAATGGATTGTGACGTCACAGAATGAATTTTGACGTCACAGAATGGATTGTGACGTGAGGGGATTGTGACGTCACACTTTGGATTGTGACGTCAGAGAATGGATTGTGACGTTACAGAAGGGATTGTGACATCATCGAATGGATTGTGACGCGAGGGGTTTGTGATGTCACACTTTGGATTGTGATGTCACAGAATGTATTGTGACGTCGCAGAATGGATTGGAGGGTCTCAGACTGGATTGTCACGTCACAGAATCCATTGTGACGTCATAGCATGGATTGTGACGTCACAGAATGGATTGTGACGTCACAGAATGGATTGTGACGCGCGGGGATTGTGACGTCACACTTTGGATTGTGACGTCACAGAATGCATTGTGACGTCACAGAATGGATTGTGGGGTGTCAGACTGGATTGTGACGTCACAGAATGCATTGTGACGTCGCAGAATGGATTGTGATGTCACAGAAGGGATTGTGACATCATCGAATGTATTGTGATGTGAGGGGTTTGTGATGTCACACTTTGGATTGTGACGTCAGAGAATGTATTGTGACGTCACAGAATGCATTGGTGGGTGTCAGACTGGATTGTGACGTCACAGAATGCATTGTGACGTCACAGAATGCATTGTGACGTCTCAGAATGTATTGTGACGTCACAGAATGGATTGTGGCGCGAGGGGATTGTGACGTCACACTTTGGATTGTGACGTCACAGAATGCATTGTGACGTCACAGAATGGATTGTGGGGTGTCAGATTGGATTGTGACGTTACAGAATTCATTGTGATGTCACAGAATGTATTGTGATGTCACAGAAGGAATTGTGACATCATCGAATGGATTGTGACGCGAGGGGATTGTGACGTCACACTTTGGATTGTGACGTCACAGAATGCATTGTGACTTCACAGAATGGATTGTGGGGTGTCAGAATGGATTCTGACGTCACACTTTGGATTGTGACGTCACAGAATGCATTGTGACTTCACAGAATGTATTGTGTTGTGTCAGAATGGATTGTGACGTCACAGAATGCATTGTGACGTCACACTTTGGATTGTGACGTCACAGAATGCATTGTGACGTCACAGAATGCATTGTGACGTCACACTTTGGATTGTGACGTCACAGAATGCATTGTGACGTCACAGAATGGATTGTGGGCTGTCAGACTGGATTGTGACGTCACAGAATGCATTGTGACGTCAAAGAATGCATTGTGGTGTGTCAGAATGGATTGTGACGTCACAGAATGCATAGTGACGTCACAGAATGGATTGTGACGTCACAGAATGCATTGTGACGCGTTTGGATTGTGACGTCACACTTTGGATTGTGACGTCACAGAATGCATTGTGACTTCACAGAATGGATTGTGGAGTGTCAGAATGGATTCTGACGTCACACTTTGGATTGTGACGTCACAGAATGCATTGTGACTTCACAGAATGTATTGTGTTGTGTCAGAATGGATTGTGACGTCACAGAATGCATTGTGACGTCACACTTTGGATTGTGACGTCACAGAATGCATTGTGACGTCACAGAATGCATTGTGACGTCACACTTTGGATTGTGACGTCACAGAACGCATTGTGACGTCACAGAATGTATTGTGGGGTGTCAGACTGGATTGTGACGTCACAGAATGCATTGTGACGTCAAAGAATGCATTGTGGTGTGTCAGAATGGATTGTGACGTCACAGGATGCATTGTGACGTCACAGAATGGATTGTGACGTCACAGAATGCATTGTGACGCGTTTGGATTGTGACGTCACACTTTGGATTGTGACCTCACAGAATGCATTGTGACGTCACAGAATGGATTGTGGGGTGTCAGAGTGGATTGTGACGTCACATAATGCATTGTGACGTCACAGAATGCATTGTGACATCACAGAATGCATTGTGACATCACAGAATGGATTCTGATGCGAGGGGATTGTGACGTCACACTTTGGATTGTGACGTCACAGAATGGATTGTGACGTCACAGAATGAATTTTGACGTCACAGAATGGATTGTGACGTGAGGGGATTGTGACGTCACACTTTGGATTGTGACGTCAGAGAATGGATTGTGACGTTACAGAAGGGATTGTGACATCATCGAATGGATTGTGACGCGAGGGGTTTGTGATGTCACACTTTGGATTGTGATGTCACAGAATGTATTGTGACGTCGCAGAATGGATTGGTGTGTCTCAGACTGGATTGTCACGTCACAGAATCCATTGTGACGTCATAGCATGGATTGTGACGTCACAGAATGGATTGTGACGTCACAGAATGGATTTTGACGCGCGGGGATTGTGACGTCACACTTTGGATTGTGACGTCACAGAATGCATTGTGACGTCACAGAATGGATTGTGGGGTGTCAGACTGGATTGTGACGTCACAGAATGCATTGTGACGTCACAGAATGGATTGTGATGTCACAGAAGGGATTGTGACATCATCGAATGTATTGTGATGTGAGGGGTTTGTGATGTCACACTTTGGATTGTGACGTCAGAGAATGTATTGTGACGTCACAGAATGCATTGGTGGGTGTCAGACTGGATTGTGACGTCACAGAATGCATTGTGACGTCACAGAATGCATTGTGACGTCTCAGAATGTATTGTGACGTCACAGAATGGATTGTGGCGCGAGGGGATTGTGACGTCACACTTTGGATTGTGACGTCACAGAATGCATTGTGACGTCACAGAATGGATTGTGGGGTGTCAGATTGGATTGTGACGTCACAGAATTCATTGTGATGTCACAGAATGTATTGTGATGTCACAGAAGGAATTGTGACATCATCGAATGGATTGTGACGCGAGGGGATTGTGACGTCACACTTTGGATTGTGACGTCACAGAATGCATTGTGACTTCACAGAATGGATTGTGGGGTGTCAGAATGGATTCTGACGTCACACTTTGGATTGTGACGTCACAGAATGCATTGTGACTTCACAGAATGTATTGTGTTGTGTCAGAATGGATTCTGACGTCACACTTGGGATTGTGACGTCACACTTTGGATTGTGACGTCACAGAACGCATTGTGACGTCACAGAATGGATTGTGGGGTGTCAGACTGGATTGTGACGTCACAGAATGTATTGTGACGTCACAGAAGGGATTGTGACGTCACAGAAGGGATTGTGACGTCACAGAATGGATTGTGACGCGAGGGGATTGTGACGTAACACTTTGGATTGTGACGTCACAGAATGCATTGTGACGTCACAGAATGGATTGTGACGCGAGGGGATTGTGACGTCACACTTTGGATTGTGACCTCACAGAATGCATTGTGACGTCACAGAATGGATTGTGGGGTGTCAGACTGGATTGTGACGTCACAGAATGCATTGTGACGTCATAGAATGGATTGTGACGTCACAGAATGGATTATGACATCACAGAATGGATTGTGACGCGAGTGGATTGTGACGTCACACTTAGGATTGTGACGTCACAGAATGGATTGGGGGTGTAAGAATGGATTGTGACGTCACTCTTTGGATTGTGACGTCACAGAATGTATTGTGACGTCACAGAATGGATTGTGGGGTGTCAGAATGGATTGTGACGTCACACTTTGGATTGTGACGTCACAGAATGCATTGTGACGTCTCAGAATGCATTGTGGTGTGTCAGAATGGATTGTGACGTCACAGAATATATTGTGACGTCACACTTTGGATTGTGACGTCACAGAATGCATTGTGGTGTGTCAGAATGGATTGTGACGTCACACTTTGGATTGTGACGTCACAGAATGCATTGTGACTTCACAGAATGTATTGTGGGGTGTCAGAATGGATTCTGACGTCACACTTGGGATTGTGACGTCACACTTTGGATTGTGACGTCACAGAACGCATTGTGACGTCACAGAATGTATTGTGGGGTGTCAGACTGGATTGTGACGTCACAGAATGCATTGTGACGTCAAAGAATGCATTGTGGTGTGTCAGAATGGATTGTGACGTCACAGAATGCATTGTGACGTCACAGAATGGATTGTGACGTCACAGAATGCATTGTGACGCGTTTGGATTGTGACGTCACACTTTGGATTGTGACCTCACAGAATGCATTGTGACGTCACAGAATGGATTGTGGGGTGTCAGAGTGGATTGTGACGTCACATAATGCATTGTGACGTCACAGAAGGGATTGTGACGTCACAGAATGCATTGTGACATCACAGAATGGATTCTGATGCGAGGGGATTGTGACATCACACTTTGGATTGTGACGTCACAGAATGGATTGTGACGTCACAGAATGAATTTTGACGTCACAGAATGGATTGTGACGTGAGGGGATTGTGACGTCACACTTTGGATTGTGACGTCAGAGAATGGATTGTGACGTTACAGAAGGGATTGTGACATCATCGAATGGATTGTGACGCGAGGGGTTTGTGATGTCACACTTTGGATTGTGATGTCACAGAATGTATTGTGACGTCGCAGAATGGATTGGTGTGTCTCAGACTGGATTGTCACGTCACAGAATCCATTGTGACGTCATAGCATGGATTGTGACGTCACAGAATGGATTGTGACGTCACAGAATGGATTTTGACGCGCGGGGATTGTGACGTCACACTTTGGATTGTGACGTCACAGAATGCATTGTGACGTCACAGAATGGATTGTGGGGTGTCAGACTGGATTGTGACGTCACAGAATGCATTGTGACGTCACAGAATGGATTGTGATGTCACAGAAGGGATTGTGACATCATCGAATGTATTGTGATGTGAGGGGTTTGTGATGTCACACTTTGGATTGTGATGTCAGAGAATGTATTGTGACGTCACAGAATGCATTGGTGGGTGTCAGACTGGATTGTGACGTCACAGAATGCATTGTGACGTCACAGAATGCATTGTGACGTCTCAGAATGTATTGTGACGTCACAGAATGGATTGTGGCGCGAGGGGATTGTGACGTCACACTTTGGATTGTGACGTCACAGAATGCATTGTGACGTCACACTTTGGATTGTGACGTCACAGAATGTATTGTGACGTCACAGAATTCATTGTGATGTCACAGAATGGATTGTGATGTCACAGAAGGAATTGTGACATCATCGAATGGATTGTGACGCGAGGGGATTGTGACGTCACACTTTGGATTGTGACGTCACAGAATGCATTGTGACTTCACAGAATGGATTGTGGGGTGTCAGAATGGATTCTGACGTCACACTTTGGATTGTGACGTCACAGAATGCATTGTGACTTCACAGAATGTATTGTGTTGTGTCAGAATGGATTGTGACGTCACAGAATGCATTGTGACGTCACACTTTGGATTGTGACGTCACAGAATGCATTGTGACGTCACAGAATGGATTGTGGGGTGTCAGACTGGATTGTGACGTCACAGAATCCATTGTGACGTCATAGCATGGATTGTGACGTCACAGAATGGATTGTGACGTCACAGAAGGGATTTTGACGCGAGGGGATTGTGACGTCACACTTTGGATTGTGACGTCACAGAATGCATTGTGACGTCACAGAATGGATTGTGGGGTGTCAGACTGGATTGTGACGTCACAGAATGCATTGTGACGTCACAGAAGGGATTGTGATGTCACAGAAGGGATTGTGACATCATCGAATGTATTGTGACGCGAGGGGTTTGTGATGTCACACTTTGGATTGTGACGTCACAGAATGCATTGTGACGTCACAGAATGGATTGTGACGTCACACTTTGGATTGTGACGTCACAGAATGTATTGTGACGTCACAGAATGCATTGTGACGTCACAGAATGGATTGTGACGTCACAGAATGGATTGTGACGCGAGCGGATTGTGACGTCACACTTTGGATTGTGACCTCACAGAATGCATTGTGACGTCACAGAATGGATTGTGGGGTGTTAGACTTGATTGTGACGTCACAGAATGCATTGTGACGTCACAGAATGCATTGTGACGTCACAGAATGCATTGTGGTTTGTCAGAATAGATTGTGACGTCACAGAATGTATTGTGACGTCACAGAAGGGATTGTGACGTCACAGAAGGGATTGTGACGTCACAGAAGGGATTGTTACATCACCGGATGGATTGTGACGCGAGGGGATTGTGACGTCACACTTTGGATTGTGACGTCACAGAATGCATTGTGACGTCACAGAATGGATTGTGGGGTGTCAGGCTGGATTGTGACGTCACAGAATGCATTGTGACGTCATAGAATGGATTGTGATGTCTCAGAACGGATTGAGACATTACAGAATGGATTGTGATGCGATCTGATTGTGACGTCACACTTTGGATTGTGACGTCACAGAATGGATTGTGACGTCAGAGAATGGGTTGTGACGCGAGGGGATTGTGACGTCACACTTTGGATTGTGACATCATAGAATGTATTCTGACGTCACAGAATGAATTTTGACGTCACAGAATTGATTGTGACGTCACAGAAGGGATTGTGACATCATCGAATGGATTGTGACGCGAGGTGATTGTGACGTCAAACTTTGGATTGTGACATCGGAGAATGGATTGTGACGTCACAGAACGCATTGGTGGGTGTCAGACTGGATTGTGAAGTTACAGAATGGATTGTGACGTCACAGAATGGATTGTGACGTCACAGAATGGATTTTGACGTGAGGGGATTGTGACGTCACACTTTGGATTGTGACCTCACAGAATGCATTGTGACGTCACACTTTGGATTGTGACCTCACAGAATGCATTGTGACGTCACAGAATGCATTGTGACGTCACAGAATTTATTGTGACGTCACAGAAAGAATTGTGACATCACCGAATGGATTGTGACGCGAGGGGGTTGTGACATCACACTTTGGATTGTGACGTCACAGAATGCATTGTGACGTCACAGAATGGATTGTGGGGTGTCAGACTGGATTGTGACGTCACAGAATCCATTGTGACGTCATAGCATGGATTGTGACGTCACAGAATGGATTGTGACGTCACAAGGGATTTTGACGCGAGGGGATTGTGACGTCATACTTTGCATTGTGACATCACAGAATGCATTGTGACGTCACAGAATGGATTGTGGGGTGTCAGACTGGATTGTGACGTCACAGAATGCATTGTGACGTCACAGAAGGGATTGTGATGTCACAGAAGGGATTGTGACATCATCGAATGTATTGTGACGCGAGGGGTTTGTGATGTCACACTTTGGATTGTGACGTCAGAGAATGTAATTGTGACGTCACAGAATGCATTGTTGGGTGTCAGACTGGATTGTGACGTCACAGAATGCATTGTGACGTCATAGAACGGATTGTGATGTCACAGAAGGGATTATGACATCACAGAATGGATTGTGACGCGAGGGGATTGTGACGTCACACTTTGGATTGTGACGTCACAGAATGCATTGTGACGTCACAGAATGGATTGTGGGGTGTCAGAATGGATTTTGACGTCACACTTTGGATTGTGACCTCACAGAATGCATTGTGACGTCACAGAATGGATTGTGGGGTGTCAGAATGCATTGTGACGTCACACTTTGGATTGTGACGTCACAGAATGCATTGTGACTTCACAGAATGTATTGTGGTGTGTCAGAATGGATTCTGACGTCACACTTGGGATTGTGACGTCACACTTTGGATTGTGACGTCACAGAACGCATTGTGACGTCACAGAATGTATTGTGGGGTGTCAGACTGGATTGTGACGTCACAGAATGTATTGTGACGTCACAGAAGGGATTGTGACGTCACAGAAGGGATTGTGACGTCACAGAATGAATTGTGACGCGAGGGGATTGTGACGTCACACTTTGGATTGTGACCTCACAGAATGCATTGTGACGTCACAGAATGAATTTTGACGTCACAGAATGGATTGTGACGTGAGGGGATTGTGACGTCACACTTTGGATTGTGACGTCAGAGAATGGATTGTGACGTTACAGAAGGGATTGTGACATCATCGAATGGATTGTGACGCGAGGGGTTTGTGATGTCACACTTTGGATTGTGATGTCACAGAATGTATTGTGACGTCGCAGAATGGATTGGTGTGTCTCAGACTGGATTGTCACGTCACAGAATCCATTGTGACGTCATAGCATGGATTGTGACGTCACAGAATGGATTGTGACGTCACAGAATGGATTTTGACGCGTGGGGATTGTGACGTCACACCTTGGGTTGTGACGTCACAGAATGCATTGTGACGTCACAGAATGGATTGTGGGGTGTCAGACTGGATTGTGACGTCACAGAATGCATTGTGACGTCACAGAAGGGATTGTGATGTCACAGAAGGGATTGTGACATCATCGAATGTATTGTGATGTGAGGGGTTTGTGATGTCACACTTTGGATTGTGATGTCAGAGAATGTATTGTGACGTCTCAGAATGCATTGGTGGGTGTCAGACTGGATTGTGACGTCACAGAATGCATTGTGACGTCACAGAATGCATTGTGACGTCTCAGAATGTATTGTGACGTCACAGAATGGATTGTGGCGCGAGGGGATTGTGACGTCACACTTTGGATTGTGACGTCACAGAATGCATTGTGACGTCACAGAATGGATTGTGGGGTGTCAGATTGGATTGTGACGTCACAGAATTCATTGTGATGTCACAGAATGTATTGTGATGTCACAGAAGGAATTGTGACATCATCGAATGGATTGTGACGCGAGGGGATTGTGACGTCACACTTTGGATTGTGACGTCACAGAATGAATTGTGACTTCACAGAATGGATTGTGGGGTGTCAGAATGGATTCTGACGTCACACTTTGGATTGTGACGTCACAGAATGCATTGTGACTTCACAGAATGTATTGTGTTGTGTCAGAATGGATTGTGACGTCACAGAAAGCATTGTGACGTCACACTTTGGATTGTGACGTCACAGAATGCATTGTGACGTCACAGAATGCATTGTGACGTCACACTTTGGATTGTGACGTCACAGAATGCATTGTGACTTCACAGAATGTATTGTGGGGTGTCAGAATGGATTCTGACGTCACACTTGGGATTGTGACGTCACACTTTGGATTGTGACGTCACAGAACGAATTGTGACGTCACAGAATGTATTGTGGGGTGTCAGACTGGATTGTGACGTCACAGAATGCATTGTGACGTCAAAGAATGCATTGTGGTGTGTCAGAATGGATTGTGACGTCACAGAATGCATTGTGACGTCACAGAATGGATTGTGACGTCACAGAATGCATTGTGACGCGTTTGGATTGTGACGTCACACTTTGGATTGTGACCTCACAGAATGCATTGTGACGTCACAGAATGTATTGTGGGGTGTCAGAGTGGATTGTGACGTCACATAATGCATTGTGACGTCACAGAAGGGATTGTGACGTCACAGAATGCATTGTGACATCACAGAATGGATTCTGATGCGAGGGGATTGTGACGTCACACTTTGGATTGTGACGTCACAGAATGGATTGTGACGTCACAGAATGAATTTTGACGTCACAGAATGGATTGTGACGTGAGGGGATTGTGACGTCACACTTTGGATTGTGACGTCAGAGAATGGATTGTGACGTTACAGAAGGGATTGTGACATCATCGAATGGATTTTGACGCGCGGGGATTGTGACGTCACACTTTGGATTGTGACGTCACAGAATGCATTGTGACGTCACAGAATGGATTGTGGGGTGTCAGACTGGATTGTGACGTCACAGAATGCATTGTGACGTCACAGAATGGATTGTGATGTCACAGAAGGGATTGTGACATCATCGAATGTATTGTGATGTGAGGGGTTTGTGATGTCACACTTTGGATTGTGATGTCAGAGAATGTATTGTGACGTCACAGAATGCATTGGTGGGTGTCAGACTGGATTGTGACGTCACAGAATGCATTGTGACGTCACAGAATGCATTGTGACGTCTCAGAATGGATTGTGACGTCACAGAATGGATTGTGGCGCGAGGGGATTGTGACGTCACACTTTGGATTGTGACGTCACAGAATGCATTGTGACGTCACAGAATGGATTGTGGGGTGTCAGATTGGATTGTGACGTCACAGAATTCATTGTGATGTCACAGAATGTATTGTGATGTCACAGAAGGAATTGTGACATCATCGAATGGATTGTGACGTGAGGGGATTGTGACGTCACACTTTGGATTGTGACGTCACAGAATGAATTGTGACTTCACAGAATGGATTGTGGGGTGTCAGAATGGATTCTGACGTCACACTTTGGATTGTGACGTCACAGAATGCATTGTGACTTCACAGAATGTATTGTGTTGTGTCAGAATGGATTGTGACGTCACAGAATGCATTGTGACGTCACACTTTGGATTGTGACGTCACAGAATGCATTGTGACGTCACAGAATGCATTGTGACGTCACACTTTGGATTGTGACGTCACAAAATGCATTGTGACGTCACAGAATGGATTGTGGGGTGTCAGACTGGATTGTGACGTCACAGAATCCATTGTGACATCATAGCATGGATTGTGACGTCACAGAATGGATTGTGACGTCACAGAAGGGATTTTGACGCGAGGGGATTGTGACGTCACACTTTGGATTGTGACGTCACAGAATGCATTGTGACGTCACAGAATGGATTGTGGGGTGTCAGACTGGATTGTGACGTCACAGAATGCATTGTGACGTCACAGAAGGGATTGTGATGTCACAGAAGGGATTGTGACATCATCGAATGTATTGTGACGCGAGGGGTTTGTGATGTCACACTTTGGATTGTGACGTCACAGAATGTATTGTGACGTCACAGAATGCATTGTGACGTCACAGAATGGATTGTGACGTCACAGAATGGATTGTGACGCGAGCGGATTGTGACGTCACACTTTGGATTGTGACGTCACAGAATGCATTGTGACGTCACAGAATGGATTGTGGGGTGTCAGACTTGATTGTGACGTCACAGAATGCATTGTGACGTCACAGAATGCATTGTGGTTTGTCAGAATGGATTGTGACGTCACAGAATGTATTGTGACGTCACAGAAGGGATTGTGACGTCACAGAAGGGATTGTTACATCATCGGATGGATTGTGACGCGAGGGGATTGTGACGTCACACTTTGGATTGTGACGTCACAGAATGCATTGTGACATCACAGAATGGATTGTGGGGTGTCAGGCTGGATTGTGACGTCACAGAATGCATTGTGACGTCATAGAATGGATTGTGATGTCTCAGAACGGATTGAGACATTACAGAATGGATTGTGATGCGATCTGATTGTGATGTCACACTTTGGATTGTGACGTCACAGAATGGATTGTGACGTCAGAGAATGGGTTGTGACGCGAGGGGATTGTGACGTCACACTTTGGATTGTGACATCATAGAATGTATTCTGACGTCACAGAATGAATTTTGACGTCACAGAATGGATTGTGACGTCACAGAAGGGATTGTGACATCATCGAATGGATTGTGACGCGAGGTGATTGTGACGTCAAACTTTGGATTGTGACGTCGGAGAATGGATTGTGACGTCACAGAACGCATTGGTGGGTGTCAGACTGGATTGTGAATTGACAGAATGGATTGTGACGTCACAGAATGGATTGTGACGTCACAGAATGGATTTTGACGTGAGGGGATTGTGACGTCACACTTTGGATTGTGACCTCACAGAATGCATTGTGACGTCACACTTTGGATTGTGACCTCACAGAATGCATTGTGACGTCACAGAATGCATTGTGACGTCACAGAATGTATTGTGACGTCACAGAAAGGATTGTGACATCATCGAATGGATTGTGACGCGAGGGGATTGTGCCGTCAAACTTTCGATTGTGACGTCACAGAATGCATTGTGACGTCACAGAATGGATTGTGGGGTGTCAGACTGGATTGTGACGTCACAGAATCCATTGTGACGTCATAGAATGGATTGTGATGTCACAGAAGGGGTTGTGACATCTAAAAATGGATTGTGATGCGAGGGGATTGTGACGTCACACTTTGGATTGTGACGTCACAGAATGCATTGTGACGTCACAGAATGGATTGTGGGGTGTCAGACTGGATTGTGACGTCACAGAATGCATTGTGACGTCACACTTTGGATTGTGACGTCACAGAATGGATTGTGACGTCACACTTTGGATTGTGACGTCACAGAATGTATTGTGACGTCACAGAATGCATTGTGACGTCTCAGAATGGATTGTGACGTCACAGAATGGATTTTGACGCCAGGGGATTGTGACGTCACACTTTGGATTGTGACCTCACAGAATGCATTGTGACGTCACAGAATGGATTGTGGGGTGTTAGACTGGATTGTGACGTCACAGAATGCATTGTGACGTCACAGAATGCATTGTGGTGTGTCAGAATGGATTGTGACGTCACAGAATGCATTGTGACGTCACACTTTGGATTGTGACGTCACAGAATGCATTGTGACGTCACAGAATGTATTGTGACGTCACAGAATGCATTGTGACTTCACAGAATGGATTGTGACGTCACAGAATGGATTGAGACATCATCGGATGGATTGTGACGCGAGGGGATTGTGACGTCACACTTTGGATTGTGACCTCACAGAATGCATTGTGACGTCACACTTTCGATTGTGACCTCACAGAATGCATTGTGACGTCACAGAATGCATTGTGACGTCACAGAAGGGATTGTGACGTCAGAGAATGGGTTGTGACGCGAGGGGATTGTGACGTCAAACTTTCGATTGTGACGTCACAGAATGTATTCTGACGTCACAGAATGAATTTTGATATCACAGAATGGATTGTGACGTCACAGAATGGATTGTGACGTCACAGAATGGATTTTGACGTGAGGGGATTGTGACGTCACACTTTGGATTGTGACCTCACAGAATGCATTGTGACGTCACAGAATGGATTGTGGGGTGTCAGACTGGATTGTGACGTCACAGAATGCATTGTGACGTCATACAATGGATTGTGATGTCACAGAAGGGGTTGTGACATCATCGAATGGATTGTGACGCGAGGGGATTGTGACGTCACACTTTGGATTGTGACGTCACAGAATGCATTGTGACGTCACAGAATGGATTGTGGGGTGTCAGACTGGATTGTGACGTCACAGAATGCATTGTGACGTCATAGAATGGATTGTGACGTCACAGAATGGATTGTGACGTCACAGAATGGATTTTGACACGAGGGGATTGTGACGTCACACTTTGGATTGTGACGTCACAGAATGCATTGTGACGTCACAGAATGGATTGTGGGGTGTCAGACTGGATTGTGACGTCACAGAATGCATTGTGACATCACAGAAGGGATTGTGATGTCACAGAAGGGATTGTGACATCATCGAATGTATTGTGACGCGAGGGGTTTGTGATGTCACACTTTGGATTGTGACGTCAGAGAATGTAATTGTGACGTCACAGAATGCATTGTTGGGTGTCAGACTGGATTGTGACGTCACAGAATGCATTGTGACGTCATAGAATGGATTGTGACGTCACAGAAGGGATTATGACATCACAGAATGGATTGTGGGGTGTCAGAATGGATTGTGACGTCACACTTTGGGTTGTGACGTCACAGAATGCATTGTGACTTCACAGAATGTATTGTGGGGTGTCAGAATGGATTGTGACGTCACACTTGGTATTGTGACGTCACACTTTGGATTGTGACGTCACAGAAGGCATTGTGACGTCACAGAATGTATTGTGGGGTGTCAGACTGGATTGTGACGTCACAGAATGGATTGTGACGTCACAGAAGGGATTGTGACATCATCGAATGGATTGTGACGCGAGGGGGTTGTGACGTCACACTTTGGATTGTGACGTCACAGAAGGGATTGTGACGTCACAGAATGGATTGTGATGCGAGGGGATTGTGACGTCACACTTTGGATTGTGACGTCACAGAATGGATTGTGACGTCACAGAATGAATTTTGACGTCACAGAATGGATTGTGACGTGAGGGGATTGTGACGTCACACTTTGGATTGTGACGTCAGAGAATGGATTGTGACGTTACAGAAGGGATTGTGACATCATCGAATGGATTGTGACGCGAGGGGTTTGTGATGTCACACTTTGGATTGTGATGTCACAGAATGTATTGTGACGTCGCAGAATGGATTGGTGGGTCTCAGACTGGATTGTGACGTCACAGACTGCATTGTGACGTCATAGCATGGATTGTGACGTCACAGAATGGATTGTGACGTCACAGAATGGATTTTGACGCGCGGGAATTGTGACGTCACACTTTGGATTGTGACGTCACAGAATGCATTGTGACGTCACAGAATGGATTGTGGGGTGTCAGACTGGATTGTGACGTCACAGAATGCATTGTGACGTCACAGAATGGATTGTGATGTCACAGAAGGGATTGTGACATCATCGAATGTATTGTAACGCGAGGGGTTTGTGATGTCACACTTTGGATTGTGACGTCAGAGAATGTATTGTGACGTCACAGAATGCATTGGTGGGTGTCAGACTGGATTGTGACGTCACAGAATGCATTGTGACGTCACAGAATGCATTGTGACGTCTCAGAATGTATTGTGACGTCACAGAATGGATTGTGGCGTGAGGGTTTGTGACGTCACACTTTGGATTGTGACGTCACAGAATGCATTGTGACGTCACAGAATGGATTGTGGGGTGTCAGATTGGATTGTGACGTGACAGAATGCATTGTGACGTCACAGAATGCATTGTGACGTCACAGAAGGGATTGTGACATCATCGAATGGATTGTGATGCGAGGGGATTGTGACGTCACACTTTGGATTGTGACGTCACAGAATGCATTGTGACGTCACAGAATGCATTGTGACGTCACACTTTGGATTGTGACGTCACAGAATGGATTGTCACGTCACACAATGGATTGTGACGTCACACTTTGGATTGTGACGTCACAGAATGCATTGTGACGTCACAGAATGGATTGTGGTTTGTCAGAATGGATTGTGACGTCACAGAATGCATTGTGACGTCACACTTTGGATTGTGACGTCACAGAATGCATTGTGACGTCACAGAATGGATTGTGACGTCACACTTTGGATTGTGACGTCACAGAATGTATTGTGACGTCACAGAATGCATTGTGACGTCACAGAATGGATTGTGATGTCACAGAATGGATTGTGACGCGAGCGGATTGTGACGTCACACTTTGGATTGTGACCTCACAGAATGCATTGTGACGTCACAGAATGGATTGTGGGGTGTCAGAATGGATTGTGACGTCACACTTGGGATTGTGACGTCACAGAATGCATTGTGACGTCACAGAACGCATTGTGACGTCACAGAATGTATTGTGGGGTGTCAGACTGGATTGTGACGTCACAGAAGGGATTGTGACGTCACAGAAGGGATTGTGACGTCACAGAAGGGATTGTTACATCATCGGATGGATTGTGACGCGAGGGGATTGTGACGTCACACTTTGGATTGTGACGTCACAGAATGCATTGTGACGTCACAGAATGGATTGTGGGGTGTCAGGCTGGATTGTGACGTCACAGAATGCATTGTGACGTCATAGAATGGATTGTGATGTCTCAGAACGGATTGAGACATTACAGAATGGATTGTGATGCGATCTGATTGTGACGTCACACTTTGGATTGTGACGTCACAGAATGGATTGTGACGTCAGAGAATGGGTTGTGACGCGAGGGGATTGTGACGTCACACTTTGGATTGTGACGTCATAGAATGTATTCTGACGTCACAGAATGAATTTTGACGTCACAGAATGGATTGTGACGTCACAGAAGGGATTGTGACATCATCGAATGGATTGTGACGCGAGGGGATTGTGACGTCAAACTTTCGATTGTGACGTCACAGAATGCATTGTGACGTCACAGAATGGATTGTGGGGTGTCAGACTGGATTGTGACGTCACAGAATGCATTGTGACGTCATACAATGGATTGTGATGTCACAGAAGGGGTTGTGACATCTAAAAATGGATTGTGATGCGAGGGGATTGTGACGTCACACTTTGGATTGTGACGTCACAGAATGCATTGTGACGTCACAGAATGTATTGTGGGGTGTCAGAATGGATTGTGACGTCACACTTTGGATTGTGACGTCACAGAATGCATTGTGACGTCACAGAATGAATTGTGGGGTGTCAGAATGGATTGTGACGTCACAGAATGCATTGTGACGTCACACTTTGGATTGTGACGTCACAGAATGCATTGTGACGTCACAGAATGGATTGTGACGTCACACTTTGGATTGTGACGTCACAGAATGTATTGTGACCTCACAGAATGCATTGTGACGTCACAGAATGCATTGGTGGGTGTCAGACTGGGTTGTGACGTCACAGAATGCATTGTGACGTCACAGAATGTATTGTGACGTCACAGAAGGGATTGTGACATCATCGAATGGATTGTGACGCGAGGGGATTGTGACGTCAAACTTTCGATTGTGACGTCACAGAATGCATTGTGACGTCACAGAATGGATTGTGGGGTGTCAGACTGGATTGTGACGTCACAGAATGCATTGTGACGTCATAGAATGGATTGTGATGTCACAGAAGGGGTTGTGACATCTAAAAATGGATTGTGATGCGAGGGGATTGTGACGTCACACTTTGGATTGTGACGTCACAGAATGCATTGTGACGTCACAGAATGGATTGTTGGGTGTCAGACTGGATTGTAACGTCACAATGCATTCTGTGACGTCACAATCCAGTCTGGATTGGATTGTGACGTCACAGAATGCATTGTTACGTCACAGAATGGATTGTGACGTCACACTTTGGATTGTGACGTCACAGAATGTATTGTGACGTCACAGAATGCATTGTGACGTCTCAGAATGGATTGTGACGTCACAGAATGGATTTTGACGCCAGGGGATTGTGACGTCACACTTTGGATTGTGACCTCACAGAATGCATTGTGACGTCACAGAATGGATTGTGGGGTGTTAGACTGGATTGTGACATCACAGAATGCATTGTGACGTCACAGAATGCATTGTGGTGTGTCAGAATGGATTGTGAAGTTACAGAATGGATTGTGACGTCACAGAATGGATTGTGACGTCACAGAATGGATTTTGACGTGAGGGGATTGTGACGTCACACTTTGGATTCTGACCTCACAGAATGCATTGTGACGTCACAGAATGCATTGGTGGGTGTCAGACTGGGTTGTGACGTCACAGAATGCATTGTGACGTCACAGAATGCATTGTGACGTCACACTTTGGATTGTGACCTCACAGAATGCATTGTGACGTCACAGAATGCATTGTGACGTCACAGAAGGGATTGTGACGTCAGAGAATGGGTTGTGACGCGAGGGGATTGTGACGTCAAACTTTCGATTGTGACGTCACAGAATGTATTCTGACGTCACAGAATGAATTTTGATGTCACAGAATGGATTGTGACGTCACAGAAGGGATTGTGACATCATCGAATGGATTGTGACGCGAGGGGATTGTGACGTCAAACTTTGGATTGTGACGTCGGAGAATGGATTGTGACGTCACAGAACGCATTGGTGGGTGTCAGACTGGATTGTGAAGTTACAGAATGGATTGTGACGTCACAGAATGGATTGTGACGTCACAGAATGGATTTTGACGTGAGGGGATTGTGACGTCACACTTTGGATTGTGACCTCACAGAATGCATTGTGACGTCACAGAATGCATTGGTGGGTGTCAGACTGGGTTGTGACGTCACAGAATGCATTGTGACGTCACAGAATGTATTGTGACGTCACAGAAGGGATTGTGACATCATCGAATGGATTGTGACGCGAGGGGATTGTGACGTCAAACTTTCGATTGTGACGTCACAGAATGCATTGTGACGTCACAGAATGGATTGTGGGGTGTCAGACTGGATTGTGACGTCACAGAATGCATTGTGACGTCATACAATGGATTGTGATGTCACAGAAGGGGTTGTGACATCTAAAAATGGATTGTGATGCGAGGGGATTGTGACGTCACACTTTGGATTGTGACGTCACAGAATGCATTGTGACGTCACAGAATGTATTGTGGGGTGTCAGAATGGATTGTGACGTCACACTTTGGATTGTGACGTCACAGAATGCATTGTGACGTCACAGAATGGATTGTGACGTCACACTTTGGATTGTGACGTCACAGAATGTATTGTGACGTCACAGAATGCATTGTGACGTCACAGAATGGATTGTGACGTCACAGAATGGATTGTGGGGTGTTAGACTGGATTGTGACGTCACAGAATGCATTGTGACGTCACAGAATGCATTGTGACGTCACACTTTGGATTGTGACGTCACAGAATCCATTGTGACGTCATAGCATGGATTGTGACGTCACAGAATGGATTGTGACGTCACAGAAGGGATTTTGAGGCGAGGGGATTGTGACGTCACACTTTGGATTGTGACGTCACAGAATGCATTGTGACGTCACAGAATGGATTGTGGGGTGTCAGACTGGATTGTGACGTCACAGAATGCATTGTGACGTCACAGAATGCATTGTGGTGTGTCAGAATGGATTGTGATGTCACAGAATGCATTGTGACGTCACACTTTGGATTGTGACGTCTCAGAATGGATTGTGACGTTACAGAAGGGATTGTGACATCATCGAATGGATTGTGACGCGAGGGGTTTGTGATGTCACACTTTGGATTGTGATGTCACAGAATGTATTGTGACGTCGCAGAATGGATTGGTGGGTCTCAGACTGGATTGTCACGTCACAGAATCCATTGTGACGTCATAGCATGGATTGTGACGTCGGAGAATGGATTGTGACGTCACAGAACGCATTGGTGGGTGTCAGACTGGATTGTGAAGTTACAGAATGGATTGTGACGTCACAGAATGGATTGTGACGTCACAGAATGGATTTTGACGTGAGGGGATTGTGACGTCACACTTGGGATTGTGACCTCACAGAATGCATTGTGACGTCACAGAATGCATTGGTGGGTGTCAGACTGGGTTGTGACGTCACAGAATGCATTGTGACGTCACAGAATGTATTGTGACGTCACAGAAGGGATTGTGACATCATCGAATGGATTGTGACGCGAGGGGATTGTGACGTCAAACTTTCGATTGTGACGTCACAGAATGCATTGTGACGTCACAGAATGGATTGTGGGGTGTCAGACTGGATTGTGACGTCACAGAATGCATTGTGACGTCATAGAATTTACTGTGATGTCACAGAAGGGGTTGTGACATCATCGAATGGATTGTGACGCGAGGGGGTTGTGACATCACACTTTGGATTGTGACGTCACAGAATGCATTGTGACGTCACAGAATGCATTGTGGGGTGTCAGACTGGATTGTGACGTCACAGAATGCATTGTGACGTCACAGAATGGATTGTGACGTCACAGAATGGATTTTGACACGAGGGGATTGTGACGTCACACTTTGGATTGTGACGTCACAGAATGCATTGTGACGTCACAGAATGGATTGTGGGGTGTCAGACTGGATTGTGACGTCACAGAATGCATTGTGACATCACAGAAGGGATTGTGATGTCACAGAAGGGATTGTGACATCATCGAATGTATTGTGACGCGAGGGGTTTGTGATGTCACACTTTGGATTGTGACGTCAGAGAATGTAATTGTGACGTCACAGAATGCATTGTTGGGTGTCAGACTGGATTGTGACGTCACAGAATGCATTGTGACGTCATAGAACTGATTGTGATGTCACAGAAGGGATTATGACATCACAGAATGGATTGTGGGGTGTCAGAATGGATTGTGATGTCACACTTTGGGTTGTGACGTCACAGAAGGCATTGTGACTTCACAGAATGTATTGTGGGGTGTCAGAATGGATTGTGACGTCACACTTGGGATTGTGACGTCACACTTTGGATTGTGACGTCACAGAAGGCATTGTGACGTCACAGAATGTATTGTGGGGTGTCAGACTGGATTGTGACGTCACAGAATGGATTGTGACGTCACAGAAGGGATTGTGACATCATCGAATGGATTGTGACGCGAGGGGGTTGTGACGTCACACTTTGGATTGTGACGTCACAGAAGGGATTGTGACGTCACAGAATGGATTGTGATGCGAGGGGATTGTGACGTCACACTTTGGATTGTGACGTCACAGAATGGATTGTGACGTCACAGAATGAATTTTGACGTCACAGAATGGATTGTGACGTGAGGGGATTGTGACGTCACACTTTGGATTGTGACGTCACGGAATGGATTGTGACGTCACAGAATGAATTTTGACGTCACAGAATGGATTGTGACGTGAGGGGATTGTGACGTCACACTTTGGATTGTGACGTCAGAGAATGGATTGTGACGTTACAGAAGGGATTGTGACATCATCGAATGGATTGTGACGCGAGGGGTTTGTGATGTCACACTTTGGATTGTGATGTCACAGAATGTATTGTGACGTCGCAGAATGGATTGGTGGGTCTCAGACTGGATTGTCACGTCACAGAATCCATTGTGACGTCATAGCATGGATTGTGACGTCACAGAATGGATTGTGACGTCACAGAAGGGATTTTGACGCGCGGGAATTGTGACGTCACACTTTGGATTGTGACGTCACAGAATGCATTGTGACGTCACAGAATGGATTGTGGGGTGTCAGACTGGATTGTGACGTCACAGAATGCATTGTGACGTCACAGAATGGATTGTGATGTCACAGAAGGGATTGTGACATCATCGAATGTATTGTGACGCGAGGGGTTTGTGATGTCACACTTTGGATTGTGACGTCAGAGAATGTAATTGTGACGTCACAGAATGCATTGTTGGGTGTCAGACTGGATTGTGACGTCACAGAATGCATTGTGACGTCATAGAACTGATTGTGATGTCACAGAAGGGATTATGACATCACAGAATGGATTGTGGGGTGTCAGAATGGATTGTGACGTCACACTTTGGGTTGTGACGTCACAGAATGCATTGTGACTTCACAGAATGTATTGTGGGGTGTCAGAATGGATTGTGACGTCACACTTGGGATTGTGACGTCACACTTTGGATTGTGACGTCACAGAATGCATTGTGACTTCACAGAATGTATTGTGGGGTGTCAGACTGGATTGTGACGTCACAGAATGGATTGTGACGTCACAGAAGGGATTGTGACATCATCGAATGGATTGTGACGCGAGGGGGTTGTGACGTCACACTTTGGATTGTGACGTCACAGAAGGGATTGTGACGTCACAGAATGGATTGTGATGCGAGGGGATTGTGACGTCACACTTTGGATTGTGACGTCACAGAATGGATTGTGACGTCACAGAATGAATTTTGACGTCACAGAATGGATTGTGACGTGAGGGGATTGTGATGTCACACTTTGGATTGTGACGTCAGAGAATGTATTGTGACGTCACAGAATGCATTGGTGGGTGTCAGACTGGATTGTGACGTCACAGAATGCATTGTGACGTCACAGAATGCATTGTGACGTCTCAGAATGTATTGTGACGTCACAGAATGGATTGTGGCGTGAGGGTTTGTGACGTCACACTTTGGATTGTGACGTCACAGAATGCATTGTGACGTCACAGAATGGATTGTGGTTTGTCAGAATGGATTGTGACGTCACAGAATGCATTGTGACGTCACAGAAGGGATTGTGATGTCACAGAAGGGATTGTGACATCATCGAATGGATTGTGATGCGAGGGGATTGTGACGTCACACTTTGGATTGTGACGTCACAGAATGCATTGTGACGTCACAGAATGGATTGTGGGGTGTCAGAATGGATTCTGACGTCACACTTTGGATTGTGACGTCACAGAATGCATTGTGACGTCACAGAATGCATTGTGGTGTGTCAGAATGGATTGTGACGTCACAGAATGCATTGTGACGTCACACTTTGGGTTGTGACGTCACAGAATGCATTGTGACTTCACAGAATGTATTGTGGGGTGTCAGAATGGATTGTGACGTCACACTTGGGATTGTGACGTCACACTTTGGATTGTGACGTCACAGAAGGTATTGTGACGTCACAGAATGTATTGTGGGGTGTCAGACTGGATTGTGACGTCACAGAATGGATTGTGACGTCACAGAAGGGATTGTGACATCATCGAATGGATTGTGACGCGAAGGGGTTGTGACGTCACACTTTGGATTGTGACGTCACAGAAGGGATTGTGACGTCACAGAATGGATTGTGATGCGAGGGGATTGTGACGTCACACTTTGGATTGTGACGTCACAGAATGGATTGTGACGTCACAGAATGAATTTTGACGTCACAGAATGGATTGTGACGTGAGGGGATTGTGACGTCACACTTTGGATTGTGACGTCAGAGAATGGATTGTGACGTTACAGAAGGGATTGTGACATCATCGAATGTATTGTGACGCGAGGGTTTTGTGATGTCACACTTTGGATTGTGACGTCAGAGAATGTATTGTGACGTCACAGAATGCATTGGTGGGTGTCAGACTGGATTGTGACGTCACAGAATGCATTGTGACATCACAGAATGCATTGTGACGTCTCAGAATGTATTGTGACGTCACAGAATGGATTGTGGCGTGAGGGTTTGTGACGTCACACTTTGGATTGTGACGTCACAGAATGCATTGTGACGTCACAGAATGGATTGTGGGGTGTCAGATTGGATTGTGACGTCACAGAATGCATTGTGACGTCACAGAAGGGATTGTGATGTCACAGAAGGGATTGTGACATCATCGAATGGATTGTGATGCGAGGGGATTGTGACGTCACACTTTGGATTGTGACGTCACAGAATGCATTGTGACGTCACAGAATGGATTGTGGGGTGTCAGAATGGATTCTGACGTCACACTTTGGATTGTGACGTCACAGAATGCATTGTGACGTCACAGAATGCATTGTGGTGTGTCAGAATGGATTGTGACGTCACAGAATGCATTGTGACGTCACACTTTGGATTGTGACGTCACAGAATGCATTGTGACGTCACAGAATGGATTGTGACGTCACAGAATGGAT
This sequence comes from Gallinula chloropus, assembly GCF_964237585.1. Classification (NCBI taxonomy): domain Eukaryota; kingdom Metazoa; phylum Chordata; class Aves; order Gruiformes; family Rallidae; genus Gallinula; species Gallinula chloropus. Next base: position 317,517 of record NW_028168119.1, on the reverse strand, counting down.
TGTGATGTCACAGAATGGATTGTGACGCGAGCGGATTGTGACGTCACACTTTGGATTGTGACCTCACAGAATGCATTGTGACGTCACAGAATGGATTGTGGGGTGTCAGAATGGATTGTGACGTCACACTTTGGATTGTGACGTCACATAATGCATTGTGACTTCACAGAATGTATTGTGGGGTGTCAGAATGGATTGTGACGTCACACTTGGGATTGTGACGTCACACTTTGGATTGTGACGTCACAGAACGCATTGTGACGTCACAGAATGTATTGTGGGGTGTCAGACTGGATTGTGACGTCACAGAAGGGATTGTGACGTCACAGAAGGGATTGTGACGTCACAGAAGGGATTGTTACATCATCGGATGGATTGTGACGCGAGGGGATTGTGACGTCACACTTTGGATTGTGACGTCACAGAATGCATTGTGACGTCACAGAATTGATTGTGGGGTGTCAGGCTGGATTGTGACGTCACAGAATGCATTGTGACGTCATAGAATGGATTGTGATGTCTCAGAACGGATTGAGACATTACAGAATGGATTGTGATGCGATCTGATTGTGACGTCACACTTTGGATTGTGACGTCACAGAATGGATTGTGACGTCAGAGAATGGGTTGTGACGCGAGGGGATTGTGACGTCACACTTTGGATTGTGACGTCATAGAATGTATTCTGACGTCACAGAATGAATTTTGACGTCGGAGAATGGATTATGACGTCACAGAACGCATTGGTGGGTGTCAGACTGGATTGTGAAGTTACAGAATGGATTGTGACGTCACAGAATGGATTGTGACGTCACAGAATGGATTTTGAAGTGAGGGGATTGTGACGTCACACTTTGGATTGTGACGTCACAGAATGCATTGTAACGTCACAGAATGCATTGGTGGGTGTCAGACTGGGTTGTGACGTCACAGAATGCATTGTGACGTCACAGAATGTATTGTGACGTCACAGAAGGGATTGTGACATCATCGAATGGATTGTGACCCGAGGGGATTTTGACGTCAAACTTTCGATTGTGACGTCACAGAATGCATTGTGACGTCACAGAATGCATTGTGACGTCATAGAATGGATTGTGATGTCACAGAAGGTGTTGTGACATCTAAAAATGGATTGTGATGCGAGGGGATTGTGACGTCACACTTTGGATTGTGACGTCACAGAATGCATTGTGATGTCACAGAATGCATTGTGGTGTGTCAGAATGGATTGTGACGTCACAGAATGCATTGTGACGTCACACTTTGGATTGTGACGTCACAGAATGCATTGTGACGTCACAGAATGGATTGTGACGTCACACTTTGGATTGTGACGTCACAGAATGTATTGTGATGTCACAGAATGCATTGTGACGTCACAGAATGTATTGTGGGGTGTCAGAATGGATTCTGACGTCACATTTTGGATTGTGACGTCACAGAATTCATTGTGACGTCACAGAATGCATTGTGGTGTGTCAGAATGGATTGTGACGTCACAGAATGCATTGTGAGGTCACACTTTGGATTGTGACGTCACAGAATGCATTGTGACGTCACAGAATGGATTGTGACGTCACACTTTGGATTGTGACGTCACAGAATGTATTGTGACGTCACAGAATGCATTGTGACGTCACAGAATGGATTGTGACGTCACAGAATGGATTGTGACGCGAGCGGATTGTGACGTCACACTTTGGATAGTGACCTCACAGAATGCATTGTGACGTCACAGAATGGATTGTGGGGTGTTAGACTGGATTGTTACGTCACAGAATGCATTGTGACGTCACAGAATGCATTGTGACGTCACAGAATGCATTGTGGTTTGTCAGAATGGATTGTGACGTCACAGAATGTATTGTGACGTCACAGAAGGTATTGTGACGTCACAGAAGGGATTGTGACGTCACAGAAGGGATTGTTACATCATCGGATGGATTGTGACGCGAGGGGATTGTGACGTCACACTTTGGATTGTGACGTCACAGAATGCATTGTGACGTCACAGAATGGATTGTGGGGTGTCAGAATGGATTCTGACGTCACAGAATGCATTGTGACGTCACAGAATGGATTGTGACGTCAGAGAATGGGTTGTGACGCGAGGGGATTGTGACGTCACACTTTGGATTGTGACGTCATAGAATGTATTCTGACGTCACAGAATGAATTTTGACGTCACAGAATGGATTGTGACGTCACAGAATGGATTGTGACGTCACAGAATGGATTTTGACGTGAGGGGATTGTGACCTCACAGAATGCATTGTGACGTCACAGAATGCATTGTGACGTCACAGAAGGGATTGTGACATCATCGAATGGATTGTGACGCGAGGGGATTGTGACGTCACACTTTGGATTGTGACGTCACAGAATGCATTGTGACGTCACAGAATGGATTGTGGGGTGTCAGACTGGATTGTGACGTCACAGAATGCATTGTGACGTCATAGAATGGATTGTGATGTCACAGAAGGGGTTGTGACATCTAAAAATGGATTGTGATGCGAGGGGATTGTGACGTCACACTTTGGATTGTGACGTCACAGAATGCATTGTGACGTCACAGAATGGATTGTGGGGTATCAGACTGGATTGTGACGTCACACTTTGGATTGTGACGTCACAGAATGCATTGTGACGTCACAGAATGGATTGTGGGGTGTCAGAATGGATTGTGACGTCACAGAATGCATTGTGACGTCACACTTTGGATTGTGACGTCACAGAATGCATTGTGACGTCACAGAATGGATTGTGACGTCACAGAATGGATTGTGACGTCACAGAAGGGATTGTGACGTCACAGAATGGATTGTGACGTCACAGAATGGATTGTGACGCGAGCGGATTGTGACGTCACACTTTGGATTGTGACCTCACAGAATGCATTGTGACGTCACAGAATGGATTGTGGGGTGTTAGACTGGATTGTGACGTCACAGAATGCATTGTGACGTCACAGAATGCATTGTGGTGTGTCAGAATGGATTGAGACGTCACAGAATGCATTGTGACGTCACACTTTGGATTGTGACGTCACAGAATGCATTGTGACTTCACACTTTGGATTGTGACGTCACAGAATGGATTGAGACATCATCGGATGGATTGTGACGCGAGGGGATTGTGACGTCACACTTTGGATTGTGACGTCACAGAATGCATTGTGACGTCACAGAATGGATTTTGGGGTGTCAGGCTGGATTGTGACGTCACAGAATGCATTGTGACGTCATAGAATGGATTGTGATGTCTCAGAACGGATTGAGACATTACAGAATGGATTGTGATGCGATCTGATTGTGACGTCACACTTTGGATTGTGACGTCACAGAATGGATTGTGACGTCAGAGAATGGGTTGTGACGCGAGGGGATTGTGACTTCACACTTTGGATTGTGACGTCATAGAATGTATTCTGACGTCACAGAATGAATTTTGATGTCACAGAATGGATTGTGACGTCACAGAAGGGATTGTGACATCATCGAATGGATTGTGACGCGAGGGGATTGTGACGTCAAACTTTGGATTGTGACGTCGGAGAATGGATTGTGACGTCACAGAACGCATTGGTGGGTGTCAGACTGGATTGTGAAGTTACAGAATGGATTGTGACGTCACAGAATGGATTGTGACGTCACAGAATGGATTTTGACGTGAGGGGATTGTGACGTCACACTTTGGATTGTGACCTCACAGAATGCATTGTGACGTCACAGAATGCATTGGTGGGTGTCAGACTGGGTTGTGACGTCACAGAATGCATTGTGACGTCACAGAATGTATTGTGACGTCACAGAAGGGATTGTGACATCATCGAATGGATTGTGACGCGAGGGGATTGTGATGTCAAACTTTCGATTGCGACGTCACAGAATGCATTGTGACGTCACAGAATGGATTGTGGGGTGTCAGACTGGATTGTGACGTCACAGAATGCATTGTGACGTCATAGAATGGATTGTGATGTCACAGAAGGGGTTGTGACATCTAAAAATGGATTGTGATGCGAGGGGATTGTGACGTCACACTTTGGATTGTGACGTCACAGAATGCATTGTGACGTCACAGAATGGATTGTGGGGTGTCAGAATGGATTGTGACGTCACACTTTGGATTGTGACGTCACAGAATGCATTGTGACGTCACAGAATGGATTGTGGGGTGTCAGAATGGATTGTGACGTCACAGAATGCATTGTGACGTCACACTTTGGATTGTGACGTCACAGAATGCATTGTGACGTCACAGAATGGATTGTGACGTCACACTTTGGATTGTGACGTCACAGAATGTATTGTGACGTCACAGAATGCATTGTGACGTCACAGAATGGATTGTGACGTCACAGAATGGATTGTGGGGTGTTAGACTGGATTGTGACGTCACAGAATGCATTGTGACGTCACAGAATGCATTGTGACGTCACAGAATGCATTGTGGTGTGTCAGAATGGATTGTGACGTCACAGAATGCATTGTGACGTCACACTTTGGATTGTGACGTCACAGAATCCATTGTGACGTCATAGCATGGATTGTGACGTCACAGAATGCATTGTGACGTCACAGAATGGATTGTGGGGTGTCAGACTGGATTGTGACGTCACAGAATGCATTGTGACGTCACAGAATGCATTGTGGTGTGTCAGAATGGATTGTGATGTCACAGAATACATTGTGACGTCACACTTTGGATTGTGACGTCTCAGAATGGATAGTGACGTTACAGAAGGGATTGTGACATCATCGAATGGATTGTGACGCGAGGGGTTTGTGATGTCACACTTTGGATTGTGATGTCACAGAATGTATTGTGACGTCGCAGAATGGATTGGTGGGTCTCAGACTGGATTGTCACGTCACAGAATCCATTGTGACGTCATAGCATGGATTGTGACGTCGGAGAATGGATTGTGACGTCACAGAACGCATTGGTGGGTGTCAGACTGGATTGTGAAGTTACAGAATGGATTGTGACGTCACAGAATGGATTGTGACGTCACAGAATGGATTTTGACGTGAGGGGATTGTGACGTCACACTTGGGATTGTGACCTCACAGAATGCATTGTGACGTCACAGAATGCATTGGTGGGTGTCAGACTGGGTTGTGACGTCACAGAATGCATTGTGACGTCACAGATTGCATTGTGACGTCACAGAATGGATTGTGGGGTGTCAGACTGGATTGTTACGTCACAGAATGGATTGTGACGTCACAGAATGGATTGTGATGTCAGAGAAGGGATTGTGACATCATCGAATGGATTCTGACGCGAGCGGGTTGTGACGTCGAACTTTGGATTGTGACTTCACAGAATGTATTGTGACGTCACAGAATGCATTGGTGGGTGTCAGACTGGATTGTGACGTCACAGAATGCATTGTGACGTCACAGAAGGGATTGTGACATCATCGAAAGGATTGTGACGCGAGGGGATTTTGACATCACACTTTGGATTGTGACGTCACACTTTGGATTGTGACGTCACAGAATGGATTGTGACGTCACAGAAGGGATTGTGACGTCATCGAATGGATTGTGACGCGAGGGGTTTGTGACGTCACACTTTGGATTGTGACGTCACAGAAGGGATTGTGACGTCACAGAATGGATTGTGATGCGAGGGGATTGTGACGTCACACTTTGGATTGTGACGTCAGAGAATGGATTGTGACGTCACAGAATGAATTTTGACGTCACAGAATGGATTGTGACGTGAGGGGATTGTGACGTCACACTTTGGATTGTGACGTCAGAGAATGGATTGTGACGTTACAGAAGGGATTGTGACATCATCGAATGGATTGTGACGCGAGGGGTTTGTGATGTCACACTTTGGATTGTGATGTCACAGAATGTATTGTGACGTCGCAGAATGGATTGGTGGGTCTCAGACTGGATTGTCACGTCACAGAATCCATTGTCACGTCATAGCATGGATTGTGACGTCACAGAATGGATTGTGACGTCACAGATTGGATTTTGACGCGCGGGGATTGTGACGTCACACTTTGGATTGTGACGTCACAGAATGCATTGTGACGTCACAGAATGGATTGTGGGGTGTCAGACTTGATTGTGACGTCACAGAATGCATTGTGACGTCACAGAATGGATTGTGATGTCACAGAAGGGATTGTGACATCATCGAATGTATTGTGATGTGAGGGGTTTGTGATGTCACACTTTGGATTGTGACGTCAGAGAATGTATTGTGACGTCACAGAATGCATTGGTGGGTGTCAGACTGGATTGTGACGTCACAGAATGCATTGTGACGTCACAGAATGCATTGTGACGTCTCAGAATGGATTGTGACGTCACAGAATGGATTGTGGCGCGAGGGGATTGTGACGTCACACTTTGGATTGTGACGTCACAGAATGCATTGTGACGTCACAGAATGCATTGTGACGTCACACTTTGGATTGTGACGTCACAGAATGCACTGTGACGTCACAGAATGGATTGTGGGGTGTCAGACTGGATTGTGACGTCACAGAATGCATTGTGACGTCTCAGAATGTATTGTGACGTCACAGAATGGATTTTGACGCGAGGGGATTGTGACGTCATACTTTGCATTGTGACATCACAGAATGCATTGTAACGTCACAGAATGTATTGTGGGGTGTCAGACTGGATTGTGACGTCACAGAATGCATTGTGATGTCACAGAATGGATTGTGATGTCACAGAAGGGATTGTGACATTATCGAATGGATTGTGACGCGAGGGGGTTGTGACATCACACTTTGGATTGTGACGTCACAGAATGCATTGTGACGTCACAGAATGGATTGTGGGGTGTCAGACTGGATTGTGACGTCACAGAATGCATTGTGACGTCACAGAATGCATTGTGACGTCACAGAATGGATTGTGACGTCACAAGGGATTTTGACGCGAGGGGATTGTGACGTCACACTTTGGATTGTGACGTCACAGAATGTATTGTGACGTCACAGAATGCATTGTGACGTCACAGAATGGATTGTGACGTCACAGAATGGATTGTGGGGTGTTAGACTGGATTGTGACGTCACAGAATGCATTGTGACGTCACAGAATGCATTGTGACGTCACAGAATGCATTGTGGTGTGTCAGAATGGATTGTGACGTCACAGAATGCATTGTGACGTCACACTTTGGATTGTGACGTCACAGAATCCATTGTGACGTCATAGCATGGATTGTGACGTCACAGAATGCATTGTGACGTCACAGAATGGATTGTGGGGTGTCAGACTGGATTGTGACGTCACAGAATGCATTGTGACGTCACAGAATGCATTGTGGTGTGTCAGAATGGATTGTGATGTCACAGAATACATTGTGACGTCACACTTTGGATTGTGACGTCTCAGAATGGATAGTGACGTTACAGAAGGGATTGTGACATCATCGAATGGATTGTGACGCGAGGGGTTTGTGATGTCACACTTTGGATTGTGATGTCACAGAATGTATTGTGACGTCGCAGAATGGATTGGTGGGTCTCAGACTGGATTGTCACGTCACAGAATCCATTGTGACGTCATAGCATGGATTGTGACGTCGGAGAATGGATTGTGACGTCACAGAACGCATTGGTGGGTGTCAGACTGGATTGTGAAGTTACAGAATGGATTGTGACGTCACAGAATGGATTGTGACGTCACAGAATGGAATTTGACGTGAGGGGATTGTGACGTCACACTTGGGATTGTGACCTCACAGAATGCATTGTGACGTCACAGAATGCATTGGTGGGTGTCAGACTGGGTTGTGACGTCACAGAATGCATTGTGACGTCACAGAATGCATTGTGACGTCACAGAATGGATTGTGGGGTGTCAGACTGGATTGTTACGTCACAGAATGGTTTGTGACGTCACAGAATGGATTGTGATGTCAGAGAAGGGATTGTGACATCATCGAATGGATTCTGACGCGAGCGGGTTGTGACGTCGAACTTTGGATTGTGACTTCACAGAATGTATTGTGACGTCACAGAATGCATTGGTGGGTGTCAGACTGGATTGTGACGTCACAGAATGCATTGTGACGTCACAGAAGGGATTGTGACATCATCGAAAGGATTGTGACGCGAGGGGATTTTGACATCACACTTTGGATTGTGACGTCACACTTTGGATTGTGACGTCACAGAATGGATTGTGACGTCACAGAAGGGATTGTGACGTCATCGAATGGATTGTGACGCGAGGGGTTTGTGACGTCACACTTTGGATTGTGACGTCACAGAAGGGATTGTGACGTCACAGAATGGATTGTGACGCGAGCGGATTGTGACGTCACACTTTGGATTGTGACCTCACAGAATGCATTGTGACGTCACAGAATGGATTGTGGGGTGTTAGACTGGATTGTGACGTCACAGAATGGATTGTGACGTCAGAGAATGGGTTGTGACGCGAGGGGATTGTGACGTCACACTTTGGATTGTGACGTCATAGAATGTATTCTGACGTCACAGAATGAATTTTGACGTCGGAGAATGGATTATGACGTCACAGAACGCATTGGTGGGTGTCAGACTGGATTGTGAAGTTACAGAATGGATTGTGACGTCACAGAATGGATTGTGACGTCACAGAATGGATTTTGAAGTGAGGGGATTGTGACGTCACACTTTGGATTGTGACCTCACAGAATGCATTGTGACGTCACAGAATGCATTGGTGGGTGTCAGACTGGGTTGTGACGTCACAGAATGCATTGTGACGTCACAGAATGTATTGTGACGTCACAGAAGGGATTGTGACATCATCGAATGGATTGTGATCCGAGGGGATTTTGACGTCAAACTTTCGATTGTGACGTCACAGAATGCATTGTGACGTCACAGAATGCATTGTGACGTCATAGAATGGATTGTGATGTCACAGAAGGTGTTGTGACATCTAAAAATGGATTGTGATGCGAGGGGATTGTGACGTCACACTTTGGATTGTGACGTCACAGAATGCATTGTGATGTCACAGAATGCATTGTGGTGTGTCAGAATGGATTGTGACGTCACAGAATGCATTGTGACGTCACACTTTGGATTGTGACGTCACAGAATGCATTGTGACGTCACAGAATGGATTGTGACGTCACACTTTGGATTGTGACGTCACAGAATGTATTGTGATGTCACAGAATGCATTGTGACGTCACAGAATGTATTGTGGGGTGTCAGAATGGATTCTGACGTCACATTTTGGATTGTGACGTCACAGAATTCATTGTGACGTCACAGAATGCATTGTGGTGTGTCAGAATGGATTGTGACGTCACAGAATGCATTGTGAGGTCACACTTTGGATTGTGACGTCACAGAATGCATTGTGACGTCACAGAATGGATTGTGACGTCACACTTTGGATTGTGACGTCACAGAATGTATTGTGACGTCACAGAATGCATTGTGACGTCACAGAATGGATTGTGACGTCACAGAATGGATTGTGACGCGAGCGGATTGTGACGTCACACTTTGGATAGTGACCTCACAGAATGCATTGTGACGTCACAGAATGGATTGTGGGGTGTTAGACTGGATTGTTACGTCACAGAATGCATTGTGACGTCACAGAATGCATTGTGACGTCACAGAATGCATTGTGGTTTGTCAGAATGGATTGTGACGTCACAGAATGTATTGTGACGTCACAGAAGGTATTGTGACGTCACAGAAGGGATTGTGACGTCACAGAAGGGATTGTTACATCATCGGATGGATTGTGACGCGAGGGGATTGTGACGTCACACTTTGGATTGTGACGTCACAGAATGCATTGTGACGTCACAGAATGGATTGTGGGGTGTCAGAATGGATTCTGACGTCACAGAATGCATTGTGACGTCACAGAATGGATTGTGACGTCAGAGAATGGGTTGTGACGCGAGGGGATTGTGACGTCACACTTTGGATTGTGACGTCATAGAATGTATTCTGACGTCACAGAATGAATTTTGACGTCACAGAATGGATTGTGACGTCACAGAATGGATTGTGACGTCACAGAATGGATTTTGACGTGAGGGGATTGTGACGTCACACTTTGGATTGTGACCTCACAGAATGCATTGTGACGTCACACTTTGGATTGTGACCTCACAGAATGCATTGTGACGTCACAGAATGCATTGTGACGTCACAGAAGGGATTGTGACATCATCGAATGGATTGTGACGCGAGGGGATTGTGACGTCACACTTTGGATTGTGACGTCACAGAATGCATTGTGACGTCACAGAATGGATTGTGGGGTGTCAGACTGGATTGTGACGTCACAGAATGCATTGTGACGTCATAGAATGGATTGTGATGTCACAGAAGGGGTTGTGACATCTAAAAATGGATTGTGATGCGAGGGGATTGTGACGTCACACTTTGGATTGTGACGTCACAGAATGCATTGTGACGTCACAGAATGGATTGTGGGGTATCAGACTGGATTGTGACGTCACACTTTGGATTGTGACGTCACAGAATGCATTGTGACGTCACAGAATGGATTGTGGGGTGTCAGAATGGATTGTGACGTCACAGAATGCATTGTGACGTCACACTTTGGATTGTGACGTCACAGAATGCATTGTGACGTCACAGAATGGATTGTGACGTCACAGAATGGATTGTGACGTCACAGAATGGATTGTGACGCTAGCGGATTGTGACGTCACACTTTGGATTGTGACCTCACAGAATGCATTGTGACGTCACAGAATGGATTGTGGGGTGTTAGACTGGATTGTGACGTCACAGAATGCATTGTGACGTCACAGAATGCATTGTGGTGTGTCAGAATGGATTGAGACGTCACAGAATGCATTGTGACGTCACACTTTGGATTGTGACGTCACAGAATGCATTGTGACTTCACACTTTGGATTGTGACGTCACAGAATGGATTGAGACATCATCGGATGGATTGTGACGCGAGGGGATTGTGACGTCACACTTTGGATTGTGACGTCACAGAATGCATTGTGACGTCACAGAATGGATTTTGGGGTGTCAGGCTGGATTGTGACGTCACAGAATGCATTGTGACGTCATAGAATGGATTGTGATGTCTCAGAACGGATTGAGACATTACAGAATGGATTGTGATGCGATCTGATTGTGACGTCACACTTTGGATTGTGACGTCACAGAATGGATTGTGACGTCAGAGAATGGGTTGTGACGCGAGGGGATTGTGACTTCACACTTTGGATTGTGACGTCATAGAATGTATTCTGACGTCACAGAATGAATTTTGATGTCACAGAATGGATTGTGACGTCACAGAAGGGATTGTGACATCATCGAATGGATTGTGACGCGAGGGGATTGTGACGTCAAACTTTGGATTGTGACGTCGGAGAATGGATTGTGACGTCACAGAACGCATTGGTGGGTGTCAGACTGGATTGTGAAGTTACAGAATGGATTGTGACGTCACAGAATGGATTGTGACGTCACAGAATGGATTTTGACGTGAGGGGATTGTGACGTCACACTTTGGATTGTGACCTCACAGAATGCATTGTGACGTCACAGAATGCATTGGTGGGTGTCAGACTGGGTTGTGACGTCACAGAATGCATTGTGACGTCACAGAATGTATTGTGACGTCACAGAAGGGATTGTGACATCATCGAATGGATTGTGACGCGAGGGGATTGTGATGTCAAACTTTCGATTGCGACGTCACAGAATGCATTGTGACGTCACAGAATGGATTGTGGGGTGTCAGACTGGATTGTGACGTCACAGAATGCATTGTGACGTCATAGAATGGATTGTGATGTCACAGAAGGGGTTGTGACATCTAAAAATGGATTGTGATGCGAGGGGATTGTGACGTCACACTTTGGATTGTGACGTCACAGAATGCATTGTGACGTCACAGAATGGATTGTGGGGTGTCAGAATGGATTGTGACGTCACACTTTGGATTGTGACGTCACAGAATGCATTGTGACGTCACAGAATGGATTGTGGGGTGTCAGAATGGATTGTGACGTCACAGAATGCATTGTGACGTCACACTTTGGATTGTGACGTCACAGAATGCATTGTGACGTCACAGAATGGATTGTGACGTCACACTTTGGATTGTGACGTCACAGAATGTATTGTGACGTCACAGAATGCATTGTGACGTCACAGAATGGATTGTGACGTCACAGAATGGATTGTGGGGTGTTAGACTGGATTGTGACGTCACAGAATGCATTGTGACGTCACAGAATGCATTGTGACGTCACAGAATGCATTGTGGTGTGTCAGAATGGATTGTGACGTCACAGAATGCATTGTGACGTCACACTTTGGATTGTGACGTCACAGAATCCATTGTGACGTCATAGCATGGATTGTGACGTCACAGAATGCATTGTGACGTCACAGAATGGATTGTGGGGTGTCAGACTGGATTGTGACGTCACAGAATGCATTGTGACGTCACAGAATGCATTGTGGTGTGTCAGAATGGATTGTGATGTCACAGAATACATTGTGACGTCACACTTTGGATTGTGACGTCTCAGAATGGATAGTGACGTTACAGAAGGGATTGTGACATCATCGAATGGATTGTGACGCGAGGGGTTTGTGATGTCACACTTTGGATTGTGATGTCACAGAATGTATTGTGACGTCGCAGAATGGATTGGTGGGTCTCAGACTGGATTGTCACGTCACAGAATCCATTGTGACGTCATAGCATGGATTGTGACGTCGGAGAATGGATTGTGACGTCACAGAACGCATTGGTGGGTGTCAGACTGGATTGTGAAGTTACAGAATGGATTGTGACGTCACAGAATGGATTGTGACGTCACAGAATGGAATTTGACGTGAGGGGATTGTGACGTCACACTTTGGATTGTGACCTCACAGAATGCATTGTGACGTCACAGAATGCATTGGTGGGTGTCAGACTGGGTTGTGACGTCACAGAATGCATTGTGACGTCACAGAATGCATTGTGACGTCACAGAATGGATTGTGGGGTGTCAGACTGGATTGTTACGTCACAGAATGGTTTGTGACGTCACAGAATGGATTGTGATGTCAGAGAAGGGATTGTGACATCATCGAATGGATTCTGACGCGAGCGGGTTGTGACGTCGAACTTTGGATTGTGACTTCACAGAATGTATTGTGACGTCACAGAATGCATTGGTGGGTGTCAGACTGGATTGTGACGTCACAGAATGCATTGTGACGTCACAGAAGGGATTGTGACATCATCGAAAGGATTGTGACGCGAGGGGATTTTGACATCACACTTTGGATTGTGACGTCACACTTTGGATTGTGACGTCACAGAATGGATTGTGACGTCACAGAAGGGATTGTGACGTCATCGAATGGATTGTGACGCGAGGGGTTTGTGACGTCACACTTTGGATTGTGACGTCACAGAAGGGATTGTGACGTCACAGAATGGATTGTGATGCGAGGGGATTGTGACGTCACACTTTGGATTGTGACGTCAGAGAATGGATTGTGACGTCACAGAATGAATTTTGACGTCACAGAATGGATTGTGACGTGAGGGGATTGTGACGTCACACTTTGGATTGTGACGTCAGAGAATGGATTGTGACGTTACAGAAGGGATTGTGACATCATCGAATGGATTGTGACGCGAGGGGTTTGTGATGTCACACTTTGGATTGTGATGTCACAGAATGTATTGTGACGTCGCAGAATGGATTGGTGGGTCTCAGACTGGATTGTCACGTCACAGAATCCATTGTCACGTCATAGCATGGATTGTGACGTCACAGAATGGATTGTGACGTCACAGAATGGATTTTGACGCGCGGGGATTGTGACGTCACACTTTGTATTGTGACGTCACAGAATGCATTGTGACGTCACAGAATGGATTGTGGGGTGTCAGACTTGATTGTGACGTCACAGAATGCATTGTGACGTCACAGAATGGATTGTGATGTCACAGAAGGGATTGTGACATCATCGAATGTATTGTGATGTGAGGGGTTTGTGATGTCACACTTTGGATTGTGACGTCAGAGAATGTATTGTGACGTCACAGAATGCATTGGTGGGTGTCAGACTGGATTGTGACGTCACAGAATGCATTGTGACGTCACAGAATGCATTGTGACGTCTCAGAATGGATTGTGACGTCACAGAATGGATTGTGGCGCGAGGGGATTGTGACGTCACACTTTGGATTGTGACGTCACAGAATGCATTGTGACGTCACAGAATGGATTGTGGGGTGTCAGAATGGATTCTGACGTCACAGAATGCATTGTGACGTCACACTTTGGATTGTGACGTCACAGAATGCATTGTGACGTCACAGAATGCATTGTGACGTCACACTTTGGATTGTGACGTCACAGAATGCACTGTGACGTCACAGAATGGATTGTGGGGTGTCAGACTGGATTGTGACGTCACAGAATGCATTGTGACGTCTCAGAATGTATTGTGACGTCACAGAATGGATTTTGACGCGAGGGGATTGTGACGTCATACTTTGCATTGTGACATCACAGAATGCATTGTAACGTCACAGAATGTATTGTGGGGTGTCAGACTGGATTGTGACGTCACAGAATGCATTGTGATGTCACAGAATGGATTGTGATGTCACAGAAGGGATTGTGACATTATCGAATGGATTGTGACGCGAGGGGGTTGTGACATCACACTTTGGATTGTGACGTCACAGAATGCATTGTGACGTCACAGAATGGATTGTGGGGTGTCAGACTGGATTGTGACGTCACAGAATGCATTGTGACGTCACAGAATGCATTGTGACGTCACAGAATGGATTGTGACGTCACAAGGGATTTTGACGCGAGGGGATTGTGACGTCACACTTTGGATTGTGACGTCACAGAATGCATTGTGACGTCACAGAATGGATTGTGGGGTGTCAGACTGGATTGTGACGTCACAGAATGCATTGTGATGTCACAGAAGGGATTGTGATGTCACAGAAGGGATTGTGACATCATCGAATGTATTGTGACGCGAGGGGTTTGTGACGTCACACTTTGGATTGTGACGTCAGAGAATGTAATTGTGACGTCACAGAATGCATTGTTGGGTGTCAGACTGGATTGTGACGTCACAGAATGCATTGTGACGTCATAGAACGGATTGTGATGTCACAGAAGGGTTTATGACATCACAGAATGGATTGTGACGCGAGGGGATTGTGACGTCACACTTTGGATTGTGACGTCACAGAATGCATTGTGACGTCACAGAATGTATTGTGGGGTGTCAGAATGGATTGTGACGTCACACTTTGGATTGTGACGTCACAGAATGCATTGTGACGTCACAGAATGGATTGTGGGGTGTCAGAATGGATTGTGACGTCACAGAATGCATTGTGACGTCACACTTTGGATTGTGACGTCACAGAATGCATTGTGACGTCACACTTTGGATTGTGACGTCACAGAATGTATTGTGACGTCACAGAATGCATTGTGACGTCACAGAATGGATTGTGACGTCACAGAATGGATTGTGGGGTGTTAGACTGGATTGTGACGTCACAGAATGCATTGTGACGTCACAGAATGCATTGTGGTGTGTCAGAATGGATTGTGACGTCACAGAATGCATTGTGACGTCACACTTTGGATTGTGACGTCACAGAATCCATTGTGACGTCATAGCATGGATTGCGACGTCACAGAATGGATTGTGACGTCACAGAAGGGATTTTGAGGCGAGGGGATTGTGACGTCACACTTTGGATTGTGACCTCACAGAATGCATTGTGACGTCACAGAATGGATTGTGGGGTGTCAGACTGGATTGTGACGTCACAGAATGCATTGTGACGTCACAGAATGCATTGTGGTGTGTCAGAATGGATTGTGACGTCACAGAATGCATTGTGACGTCACACTTTGGATTGTGACGTCTCAGAATGGATTGTGACGTTACAGAATGGATTGTGGGGTGTCAGACTGGATTGTGACGTCACAGAATGCATTGTGACGTCATAGAATGGATTGTGATGTCACAGAAGGGGTTGTGACATTTAAAAATGGATTGTGATGCGAGGGGATTGTGACGTCACACTTTGGATTGTGACGTCACAGAATGCATTGTGACGTCACAGAATGGATTGTGGGGTATCAGACTGGATTGTGACGTCACACTTTGGATTGTGACGTCACAGAATGCATTGTGACGTCACAGAATGGATTGTGGGGTGTCAGAATGGATTGTGACGTCACAGAATGCATTGTGACGTCACACTTTGGATTGTGACGTCACAGAATGCATTGTGACGTCACAGAATGGATTGTGACGTCACACTTTGGATTGTGACGTCACAGAAGGGATTGTGACGTCACAGAAGGGATTGTGACGTCACAGAATGGATTGTGACGTCACAGAATGGATTGTGACGCGAGCGGATTGTGACGTCACACTTTGGATTGTGACCTCACAGAATGCATTGTGACGTCACAGAATGGATTGTGGGGTGTTAGACTGGATTGTGACGTCACAGAATGCATTGTGACGTCACAGAATGCATTGTGGTGTGTCAGAATGGATTGTGACGTCACAGAATGCATTGTGACGTCACACTTTGGATAGTGACGTCACAGAATGCATTGTGACGTCACAGAATGTATTGTGACGTCACAGAATGCATTGTGACTTCACAGAATGGATTGTGACGTCACAGAATGGATTGAGACATCATCGGATGGATTGTGACGCGAGGGGATTGTGACGTCACACTTTGGATTGTGACGTCACAGAATGCATTGTGACGTCACAGAATGGATTTTGGGGTGTCAGGCTGGATTGTGACGTCACAGAATGCATTGTGACGTCATAGAATGGATTGTGATGTCTCAGAACGGATTGAGACATTACAGAATGGATTGTGACGTCACACTTTGGATAGTGACGTCACAGAATGGATTGTGACGTCACACTTTGGATTGTGACGTCACAGAATGGATTGTGACGTCACAGAATGCATTGTGACGTCACAGAATGGATTGTGGGGTGTCAGAATGGATTCTGACGTCACAGAATGCATTGTGACGTCACACTTTGGATTGTGACGTCACAGAATGCATTGTGACGTCACAGAATGCATTGTGACGTCACACTTTGGATTGTGACGTCACAGAATGTATTGTGACGTCACAGAATGCATTGTGACGTCACAGAATGGATTGTGGGGTGTCAGACTGGATTGTGACGTCACAGAATCCATTGTGACGTCATAGCATGGATTGTGACGTCACAGAATGGATTGTGACGTCACAAGGGATTTTGACGCGAGGGGATTGTGACGTCACACTTTGGATTGTGACGTCACAGAATGCATTGTGACGTCACAGAATGGATTGTGGGGTGTCAGACTGGATTGTGACGTCACAGAATGCATTGTGATGTCACAGAAGGGATTGTGATGTCACAGAAGGGATTGTGACATCATCGAATGTATTGTGACGCGAGGGGTTTGTGACGTCACACTTTGGATTGTGACGTCAGAGAATGTAATTGTGACGTCACAGAATGCATTGTTGGGTGTCAGACTGGATTGTGACGTCACAGAATGCATTGTGACGTCATAGAACGGATTGTGATGTCACAGAAGGTTTTATGACATCACAGAATGGATTGTGACGCGAGGGGATTGTGACGTCACACTTTGGATTGTGACGTCACAGAATGCATTGTGACGTCACAGAATGTATTGTGGGGTGTCAGAATGGATTGTGACGTCACACTTTGGATTGTGACGTCACAGAATGCATTGTGACGTCACAGAATGGATTGTGGGGTGTCAGAATGGATTGTGACGTCACAGAATGCATTGTGACGTCACACTTTGGATTGTGACGTCACAGAATGCATTGTGACGTCACAGAATGGATTGTGACGTCACACTTTGGATTGTGACGTCACAGAATGTATTGTGACGTCACAGAATGCATTGTGACGTCACAGAATGGATTGTGACGTCACAGAATGGATTGTGGGGTGTTAGACTGGATTGTGACGTCACAGAATGCATTGTGACGTCACAGAATGCATTGTGGTGTGTCAGAATGGATTGTGACGTCACAGAATGCATTGTGACGTCACACTTTGGATTGTGACGTCACAGAATCCATTGTGACGTCATAGCATGGATTGTGACGTCACAGAATGGATTGTGACGTCACAGAAGGGATTTTGAGGCGAGGGGATTGTGACGTCACACTTTGGATTGTGACCTCACAGAATGCATTGTGACGTCACAGAATGGATTGTGGGGTGTCAGACTGGATTGTGACGTCACAGAATGCATTGTGACGTCACAGAATGCATTGTGGTGTGTCAGAATGGATTGTGACGTCACAGAATGCATTGTGACGTCACACTTTGGATTGTGACGTCTCAGAATGGATTGTGACGTTACAGAATGGATTGTGGGGTGTCAGACTGGATTGTGACGTCACAGAATGCATTGTGACGTCATAGAATGGATTGTGATGTCACAGAAGGGGTTGTGACATCTAAAAATGGATTGTGATGCGAGGGGATTGTGACGTCACACTTTGGATTGTGACGTCACAGAATGCATTGTGACGTCACAGAATGGATTGTGGGGTATCAGACTGGATTGTGACGTCACACTTTGGATTGTGACGTCACAGAATGCATTGTGACGTCACAGAATGGATTGTGGGGTGTCAGAATGGATTGTGACGTCACAGAATGCATTGTGACGTCACACTTTGGATTGTGACGTCACAGAATGCATTGTGACGTCACAGAATGGATTGTGACGTCACACTTTGGATTGTGACGTCACAGAATGTATTGTGACGTCACAGAATGCATTGTGACGTCACAGAATGGATTGTGACGTCA
Organism: Gallinula chloropus; assembly: GCF_964237585.1. NCBI lineage: Eukaryota > Metazoa > Chordata > Aves > Gruiformes > Rallidae > Gallinula > Gallinula chloropus. The sequence goes on along the minus strand of NW_028168119.1, from coordinate 298,607 downwards.
CAGAATGGATTGTGGGGTGTTAGACTGGATTGTGACGTCACAGAATGCATTGTGACGTCACAGAATGCATTGTGGTGTGTCAGAATGGATTGTGACGTCACAGAATGCATTGTGACGTCACACTTTGGATTGTGACGTCACAGAATCCATTGTGACGTCATAGCATGGATTGTGACGTCACAGAATGGATTGTGACGTCACAGAAGGGATTTTGAGGCGAGGGGATTGTGACGTCACACTTTGGATTGTGACCTCACAGAATGCATTGTGACGTCACAGAATGGATTGTGGGGTGTCAGACTGGATTGTGACGTCACAGAATGCATTGTGACGTCACAGAATGCATTGTGGTGTGTCAGAATGGATTGTGACGTCACAGAATGCATTGTGACGTCACACTTTGGATTGTGACGTCTCAGAATGGATTGTGACGTTACAGAATGGATTGTGGGGTGTCAGACTGGATTGTGACGTCACAGAATGCATTGTGACGTCATAGAATGGATTGTGATGTCACAGAAGGGGTTGTGACATCTAAAAATGGATTGTGATGCGAGGGGATTGTGACGTCACACTTTGGATTGTGACGTCACAGAATGCATTGTGACGTCACAGAATGGATTGTGGGGTATCAGACTGGATTGTGACGTCACACTTTGGATTGTGACGTCACAGAATGCATTGTGACGTCACAGAATGGATTGTGGGGTGTCAGAATGGATTGTGACGTCACAGAATGCATTGTGACGTCACACTTTGGATTGTGACGTCACAGAATGCATTGTGACGTCACAGAATGGATTGTGACGTCACACTTTGGATTGTGACGTCACAGAATGCATTGTGACGTCACAGAAGGGATTGTGACCTCACAGAATGGATTGTGACGTCACAGAATGGATTGTGACGCGAGCGGATTGTGACGTCACACTTTGGATTGTGACCTCACAGAATGCATTGTGACGTCACAGAATGGATTGTGGGGTGTTAGACTGGATTGTGACGTCACAGAATGCATTGTGACGTCACAGAATGCATTGTGGTGTGTCAGAATGGATTGTGACGTCACAGAATGCATTGTGACGTCACACTTTGGATTGTGACGTCACAGAATGCATTGTGACGTCACAGAATGTATTGTGACGTCACAGAATGCATTGTGACTTCACAGAATGGATTGTGACGTCACAGAATGGATTGAGACATCATCGGATGGATTGTGATGCGAGGGGATTGTGACGTCACACTTTGGATTGTGACGTCACAGAATGCATTGTGACGTCACAGAATGGATTTTGGGGTGTCAGGCTGGATTGTGACGTCACAGAATGCATTGTGACGTCATAGAATGGATTGTGATGTCTCAGAACGGATTGAGACATTACAGAATGGATTGTGATGCGATCTGATTGTGACGTCACACTTTGGATTGTGACGTCACAGAATGGATTGTGACGTCAGAGAATGGGTTGTGACGCGAGGGGATTGTGACTTCACACTTTGGATTGTGACGTCATAGAATGTATTCTGACGTCACAGAATGAATTTTGATGTCACAGAATGGATTGTGACGTCACAGAAGGGATTGTGACATCATCGAATGGATTGTGACGCGAGGGGATTGTGACGTCAAACTTTGGATTGTGACGTCGGAGAATGGATTGTGACGTCACAGAACGCATTGGTGGGTGTCAGACTGGATTGTGAAGTTACAGAATGGATTGTGACGTCACAGAATGGATTGTGACGTCACAGAATGGATTTTTGACGTGAGGGGATTGTGACGTCACACTTGGGATTGTGACCTCACAGAATGCATTGTGACGTCACAGAATGCATTGGTGGGTGTCAGACTGGGTTGTGACGTCACAGAATGCATTGTGACGTCACAGAATGTATTGTGACGTCACAGAAGGGATTGTGACATCATCGAATGGATTGTGACGCGAGGGGATTGTGACGTCAAACTTTCGATTGTGACGTCACAGAATGCATTGTGACGTCACAGAATGGATTGTGGGGTGTCAGACTGGATTGTGACGTCACAGAATGCATTGTGACGTCATAGAATTTATTGTGATGTCACAGAAGGGGTTGTGACATCATCGAATGGATTGTGACGCGAGGGGGTTGTGACATCACACTTTGGATTGTGACGTCCCAGAATGCATTGTGACGTCACAGAATGCATTGTGGGGTGTCAGACTGGATTGTGACGTCACAGAATGCATTGTGACGTCACAGAATGGATTGTGACGTCACAGAATGGATTTTGACACGAGGGGATTGTGACGTCACACTTTGGATTGTGACGTCACAGAATGCATTGTGACGTCACAGAATGGATTGTGGGGTGTCAGACTGGATTGTGACGTCACAGAATGCATTGTGACATCACAGAAGGGATTGTGATGTCACAGAAGGGATTGTGACATCATCGAATGTATTGTGACGCGAGGGGTTTGTGATGTCACACTTTGGATTGTGACGTCAGAGAATGTAATTGTGACGTCACAGAATGCATTGTTGGGTGTCAGACTGGATTGTGACGTCACAGAATGCATTGTGACGTCATAGAACTGATTGTGATGTCACAGAAGGGATTATGACATCACAGAATGGATTGTGGGGTGTCAGAATGGATTGTGATGTCACACTTTGGGTTGTGACGTCACAGAAGGCATTGTGACTTCACAGAATGTATTGTGGGGTGTCAGAATGGATTGTGACGTCACACTTGGGATTGTGACGTCACACTTTGGATTGTGACGTCACAGAAGGCATTGTGACGTCACAGAATGTATTGTGGGGTGTCAGACTGGATTGTGACGTCACAGAATGGATTGTGACGTCACAGAAGGGATTGTGACATCATCGAATGGATTGTGACGCGAGGGGGTTGTGACGTCACACTTTGGATTGTGACGTCACAGAAGGGATTGTGACGTCACAGAAAGGATTGTGACGCGAGGGGATTGTGACGTCACACTTTGGATTGTGACGTCACAGAATGCATTGTGACGTCACAGAATGGATTGTGGGGTGTCAGAATGGATTCTGACGTCACAGAATGCATTGTGACGTCACACTTTGGATTGTGACGTCACAGAATGCATTGTGACGTCACAGAATGCATTGTGACGTCACACTTTGGATTGTGACGTCACAGAATGTATTGTGACGTCACAGAATGCATTGTGACGTCACAGAATGGATTGTGGGGTGTCAGACTGGATTGTGACGTCACAGAATGCATTGTGACGTCACGGAATGGATTGTGATGTCACAGAAGGGATTGTGACATCATCGAATGTATTGTGATGTGAGGGGTTTGTGATGTCACACTTTGGATTGTGACGTCAGAGAATGTATTGTGACGTCACAGAATGCATTGGTGGGTGTCAGACTGGATTGTGACGTCACAGAATGCATTGTGACGTCACAGAATGCATTGTGACGTCTCAGAATGGATTGTGACGTCACAGAATGGATTGTGGCGCGAGGGAATTGTGACGTCACACTTTGGATTGTGACGTCACAGAATGCATTGTGACGTCATAGAATGGATTGTGGGGTGTCAGACTGGATTGTGACGTCACAGAATGCATTGTGACGTCTCAGAATGTATTGTGACGTCACAGAATGGATTTTGACGCGAGGGGATTGTGACGTCATACTTTGCATTGTGACATCACAGAATGCATTGTAACGTCACAGAATGTATTGTGGGGTGTCAGACTGGATTGTGACGTCACAGAATGCATTGTGATGTCACAGAATGGATTGTGATGTCACAGAAGGGATTGTGACATTATCGAATGGATTGTGACGCGAGGGGGTTGTGACATCACACTTTGGATTGTGACGTCACAGAATGCATTGTGACGTCACAGAATGGATTGTGGGGTGTCAGACTGGATTGTGACGTCACAGAATCCATTGTGGCGTCATAGCATGGATTGTGACGTCACAGAATGGATTGTGACGTCACAGAAGGGATTTTGAGGCGAGGGGATTGTGACGTCACACTTTGGATTGTGACGTCACAGAATGCATTGTGACGTCACAGAATGGATTGTGGGGTGTCAGACTGGATTGTGACGTCACAGAATGCATTGTGATGTCACAGAAGGGATTGTGATGTCACAGAAGGGATTGTGACATCATCGAATGTATTGTGACGCGAGGGGTTTGTGACGTCACACTTTGGATTGTGACGTCAGAGAATGTAATTGTGACGTCACAGAATGCATTGTTGGGTGTCAGACTGGATTGTGACGTCACAGAATGCATTGTGACGTCATAGAACGGATTGTGATGTCACAGAAGGGTTTATGACATCACAGAATGGATTGTGACGCGAGGGGATTGTGACGTCACACTTTGGATTGTGACGTCACAGAATGCATTGTGACGTCACAGAATGTATTGTGGGGTGTCAGAATGGATTGTGACGTCACACTTTGGATTGTGACGTCACAGAATGCATTGTGACGTCACAGAATGGATTGTGGGGTGTCAGAATGGATTGTGACGTCACAGAATGCATTGTGACGTCACACTTTGGATTGTGACGTCACAGAATGCATTGTGACGTCACAGAATGGATTGTGACGTCACACTTTGGATTGTGACGTCACAGAATGCATTGTGACGTCACAGAATGGATTGTGACGTCACAGAATGGATTGTGGGGTGTTAGACTGGATTGTGACGTCACAGAATGCATTGTGACGTCACAGAATGCATTGTGGTGTGTCAGAATGGATTGTGACGTCACAGAATGCATTGTGACGTCACACTTTGGATTGTGACGTCACAGAATCCATTGTGACGTCATAGCATGGATTGTGACGTCACAGAATGGATTGTGACGTCACAGAAGGGATTTTTAGGCGAGGGGATTGTGACGTCACACTTTGGATTGTGACCTCACAGAATGCATTGTGACGTCACAGAATGGATTGTGGGGTGTCAGACTGGATTGTGACGTCACAGAATGCATTGTGACGTCACAGAATGCATTGTGGTGTGTCAGAATGGATTGTGACGTCACAGAATGCATTGTGACGTCACACTTTGGATTGTGACGTCTCAGAATGCATTGTGACGTTACAGAATGGATTGTGGGGTGTCAGACTGGATTGTGACGTCACAGAATGCATTGTGACGTCTCAGAATGGATTGTGACGTCACAGAATGGATTGTGGCGCGAGGGAATTGTGACGTCACACTTTGGATTGTGACGTCACAGAATGCATTGTGACGTCATAGAATGGATTGTGGGGTGTCAGACTGGATTGTGACGTCACAGAATGCATTGTGACGTCTCAGAATGTATTGTGACGTCACAGAATGGATTTTGACGCGAGGGGATTGTGACGTCATACTTTGCATTGTGACATCACAGAATGCATTGTAACGTCACAGAATGTATTGTGGGGTGTCAGACTGGATTGTGACGTCACAGAATGCATTGTGATGTCACAGAATGGATTGTGATGTCACAGAAGGGATTGTGACATTATCGAATGGATTGTGACGCGAGGGGTTTGTGACATCACACTTTGGATTGTGACGTCACAGAATGCATTGTGACGTCACAGAATGGATTGTGGGGTGTCAGACTGGATTGTGACGTCACAGAATCCATTGTGACGTCATAGCATGGATTGTGACGTCACAGAATGGATTGTGACGTCACAAGGGATTTTGACGCGAGGGGATTGTGACGTCACACTTTGGATTGTGACGTCACAGAATGCATTGTGACGTCACAGAATGGATTGTGGGGTGTCAGACTGGATTGTGACGTCACAGAATGCATTGTGATGTCACAGAAGGGATTGTGATGTCACAGAAGGGATTGTGACATCATCGAATGTATTGTGACGCGAGGGGTTTGTGACGTCACACTTTGGATTGTGACGTCAGAGAATGTAATTGTGACGTCACAGAATGCATTGTTGGGTGTCAGACTGGATTGTGACGTCACAGAATGCATTGTGACGTCATAGAACGGATTGTGATGTCACAGAAGGGTTTATGACATCACAGAATGGATTGTGACGCGAGGGGATTGTGACGTCACACTTTGGATTGTGACGTCACAGAATGCATTGTGACGTCACAGAATGTATTGTGGGGTGTCAGAATGGATTGTGACGTCACACTTTGGATTGTGACGTCACAGAATGCATTGTGACGTCACAGAATGGATTGTGGGGTGTCAGAATGGATTGTGACGTCACAGAATGCATTGTGACGTCACACTTTGGATTGTGACGTCACAGAATGCATTGTGACGTCACAGAATGGATTGTGACGTCACACTTTGGATTGTGACGTCACAGAATGCATTGTGACGTCACAGAATGGATTGTGACGTCACAGAATGGATTGTGGGGTGTTAGACTGGATTGTGACGTCACAGAATGCATTGTGACGTCACAGAATGCATTGTGGTGTGTCAGAATGGATTGTGACGTCACAGAATGCATTGTGACGTCACACTTTGGATTGTGACGTCACAGAATCCATTGTGACGTCATAGCATGGATTGTGACGTCACAGAATGGATTGTGACGTCACAGAAGGGATTTTTAGGCGAGGGGATTGTGACGTCACACTTTGGATTGTGACCTCACAGAATGCATTGTGACGTCACAGAATGGATTGTGGGGTGTCAGACTGGATTGTGACGTCACAGAATGCATTGTGACGTCACAGAATGCATTGTGGTGTGTCAGAATGGATTGTGACGTCACAGAATGCATTGTGACGTCACACTTTGGATTGTGACGTCTCAGAATGCATTGTGACGTTACAGAATGGATTGTGGGGTGTCAGACTGGATTGTGACGTCACAGAATGCATTGTGACGTCATAGAATGGATTGTGATGTCACAGAAGGGGTTGTGACATCTAAAAATGGATTGTGATGCGAGGGGATTGTGACGTCACACTTTGGATTGTGACGTCACAGAATGCATTGTGACGTCACAGAATGGATTGTGGGGTATCAGACTGGATTGTGACGTCACACTTTGGATTGTGACGTCACAGAATGCATTGTGACGTCACAGAATGGATTGTGGGGTGTCAGAATGGATTGTGACGTCACAGAATGCATTGTGACGTCACACTTTGGATTGTGACGTCACAGAATGCATTGTGACGTCACAGAATGGATTGTGACGTCACACTTTGGATTGTGACGTCACAGAATGTATTGTGACGTCACAGAAGGGATTGTGACGTCACAGAATGGATTGTGACGTCACAGAATGGATTGTGACGCGAGCGGATTGTGACGTCACACTTTGGATTGTGACCTCACAGAATGCATTGTGACGTCACAGAATGGATTGTGGGGTGTTAGACTGGATTGTGACGTCACAGAATGCATTGTGACGTCACAGAATGCATTGTGGTGTGTCAGAATGGATTGTGACGTCACAGAATGCATTGTGACGTCACACTTTGGATTGTGACGTCACAGAATGCATTGTGACGTCACAGAATGTATTGTGACGTCACAGAATGCATTGTGACTTCACAGAATGGATTGTGACGTCACAGAATGGATTGAGACATCATCGGATGGATTGTGATGCGAGGGGATTGTGACGTCACACTTTGGATTGTGACGTCACAGAATGCATTGTGACGTCACAGAATGGATTGTGGGGTGTCAGGCTGGATTGTGACGTCACAGAATGCATTGTGACGTCATAGAATGGATTGTGATGTCTCAGAACGGATTGAGACATTACAGAATGGATTGTGATGCGATCTGAGTGTGACGTCACACTTTGGATTGTGACGTCACAGAATGGATTGTGACGTCACAGAATGGATTTTTGACGTGAGGGGATTGTGACGTCACACTTGGGATTGTGACCTCACAGAATGCATTGTGACGTCACAGAATGCATTGGTGGGTGTCAGACTGGGTTGTGACGTCACAGAATGCATTGTGACGTCACAGAATGTATTGTGACGTCACAGAAGGGATTGTGACATCATCGAATGGATTGTGACGCGAGGGGATTGTGACGTCAAACTTTCGATTGTGACGTCACAGAATGCATTGTGACGTCACAGAATGGATTGTGGGGTGTCAGACTGGATTGTGACGTCACAGAATGCATTGTGACGTCATAGAATTTATTGTGATGTCACAGAAGGGGTTGTGACATCATCGAATGGATTGTGACGCGAGGGGGTTGTGACATCACACTTTGGATTGTGACGTCACAGAATGCATTGTGACGTCACAGAATGCATTGTGGGGTGTCAGACTGGATTGTGACGTCACAGAATGCATTGTGACGTCACAGAATGGATTGTGACGTCACAGAATGGATTTTGACACGAGGGGATTGTGACGTCACACTTTGGATTGTGACGTCACAGAATGCATTGTGACGTCACAGAATGGATTGTGGGGTGTCAGACTGGATTGTGACGTCACAGAATGCATTGTGATATCACAGAAGGGATTGTGATGTCACAGAAGGGATTGTGACATCATCGAATGTATTGTGACGCGAGGGGTTTGTGATGTCACACTTTGGATTGTGACGTCAGAGAATGTAATTGTGACGTCACAGAATGCATTGTTGGGTGTCAGACTGGATTGTGACGTCACAGAATGCATTGTGACGTCATAGAACTGATTGTGATGTCACAGAAGGGATTATGACATCACAGAATGGATTGTGGGGTGTCAGAATGGATTGTGATGTCACACTTTGGGTTGTGACGTCACAGAAGGCATTGTGACTTCACAGAATGTATTGTGGGGTGTCAGAATGGATTGTGACGTCACACTTGGGATTGTGACGTCACACTTTGGATTGTGACGTCACAGAAGGCATTGTGACGTCACAGAATGTATTGTGGGGTGTCAGACTGGATTGTGACGTCACAGAATGGATTGTGACGTCACAGAAGGGATTGTGACATCATCGAATGGATTGTGACGCGAGGGGGTTGTGACGTCACACTTTGGATTGTGACGTCACAGAAGGGATTGTGACGTCACAGAAAGGATTGTGACGCGAGGGGATTGTGACGTCACACTTTGGATTGTGACGTCACAGAATGCATTGTGACGTCACAGAATGGATTGTGGGGTGTCAGAATGGATTCTGACGTCACAGAATGCATTGTGACGTCACACTTTGGATTGTGACGTCACAGAATGCATTGTGACGTCACAGAATGCATTGTGACGTCACACTTTGGATTGTGACGTCACAGAATGTATTGTGACGTCACAGAATGCATTGTGACGTCACAGAATGGATTGTGGGGTGTCAGACTGGATTGTGACGTCACAGAATGCATTGTGACGTCACGGAATGGATTGTGATGTCACAGAAGGGATTGTGACATCATCGAATGTATTGTGATGTGAGGGGTTTGTGATGTCACACTTTGGATTGTGACGTCAGAGAATGTATTGTGACGTCACAGAATGCATTGGTGGGTGTCAGACTGGATTGTGACGTCACAGAATGCATTGTGACGTCACAGAATGCATTGTGACGTCTCAGAATGGATTGTGACGTCACAGAATGGATTGTGGCGCGAGGGAATTGTGACGTCACACTTTGGATTGTGACGTCACAGAATGCATTGTGACGTCATAGAATGGATTGTGGGGTGTCAGACTGGATTGTGACGTCATAGAATGCATTGTGACGTCTCAGAATGTATTGTGACGTCACAGAATGGATTTTGACGCGAGGGGATTGTGACGTCATACTTTGCATTGTGACATCACAGAATGCATTGTAACGTCACAGAATGTATTGTGGGGTGTCAGACTGGATTGTGACGTCACAGAATGCATTGTGATGTCACAGAATGGATTGTGATGTCACAGAAGGGATTGTGACATTATCGAATGGATTGTGACGCGAGGGGGTTGTGACATCACACTTTGGATTGTGACGTCACAGAATGCATTGTGACGTCATAGCATGGATTGTGACGTCACAGAATGGATTGTGACGTCACAAGGGATTTTGACGCGAGGGGATTGTGACGTCACACTTTGGATTGTGACGTCACAGAATGCATTGTGACGTCACAGAATGGATTGTGGGGTGTCAGACTGGATTGTGACGTCACAGAATGCATTGTGATGTCACAGAAGGGATTGTGATGTCACAGAAGGGATTGTGACATCATCGAATGTATTGTGACGCGAGGGGTTTGTGACGTCACACTTTGGATTGTGACGTCAGAGAATGTAATTGTGACGTCACAGAATGCATTGTTGGGTGTCAGACTGGATTGTGACGTCACAGAATGCATTGTGACGTCATAGAACGGATTGTGATGTCACAGAAGGGTTTATGACATCACAGAATGGATTGTGACGCGAGGGGATTGTGACGTCACACTTTGGATTGTGACGTCACAGAATGCATTGTGACGTCACAGAATGTATTGTGGGGTGTCAGAATGGATTGTGACGTCACACTTTGGATTGTGACGTCACAGAATGCATTGTGACGTCACAGAATGGATTGTGGGGTGTCAGAATGGATTGTGACGTCACAGAATGCTTTGTGACGTCACACTTTGGATTGTGACGTCACAGAATGCATTGTGACGTCACAGAATGGATTGTGACGTCACACTTTGGATTGTGACGTCACAGAATGTATTGTGACGTCACAGAATGCATTGTGACGTCACAGAATGGATTGTGACGTCACAGAATGGATTGTGGGGTGTTAGACTGGATTGTGACGTCACAGAATGCATTGTGACGTCACAGAATGCATTGTGGTGTGTCAGAATGGATTGTGACGTCACAGAATGCATTGTGACGTCACACTTTGGATTGTGACGTCACAGAATCCATTGTGACGTCATAGCATGGATTGTGACGTCACAGAATGGATTGTGACGTCACAGAAGGGATTTTGAGGCGAGGGGATTGTGACGTCACACTTTGGATTGTGACCTCACAGAATGCATTGTGACGTCACAGAATGGATTGTGGGGTGTCAGACTGGATTGTGACGTCACAGAATGCATTGTGACGTCACAGAATGCATTGTGGTGTGTCAGAATGGATTGTGACGTCACAGAATGCATTGTGACGTCACACTTTGGATTGTGACGTCTCAGAATGCATTGTGACGTTACAGAATGGATTGTGGGGTGTCAGACTGGATTGCGACGTCACAGAATGCATTGTGACGTCATAGAATGGATTGTGATGTCACAGAAGGGGTTGTGACATCTAAAAATGGATTGTGATGCGAGGGGATTGTGACGTCACACTTTGGATTGTGACGTCACAGAATGCATTGTGACGTCACAGAATGGATTGTGGGGTATCAGACTGGATTGTGACGTCACACTTTGGATTGTGACGTCACAGAATGCATTGTGACGTCACAGAATGGATTGTGGGGTGTCAGAATGGATTGTGACGTCACAGAATGCATTGTGACGTCACACTTTGGATTGTGACGTCACAGAATGCATTGTGACGTCACAGAATGGATTGTGACGTCACACTTTGGATTGTGACGTCACAGAATGTATTGTGACGTCACAGAAGGGATTGTGACGTCACAGAATGGATTGTGACGCGAGCGGATTGTGACGTCACACTTTGGATTGTGACCTCACAGAATGCATTGTGACGTCACAGAATGGATTGTGGGGTGTTAGACTGGATTGTGACGTCACAGAATGCATTGTGACGTCACAGAATGCATTGTGGTGTGTCAGAATGGATTGTGACGTCACAGAATGCATTGTGACGTCACACTTTGGATTGTGACGTCACAGAATGCATTGTGACGTCACAGAATGTATTGTGACGTCACAGAATGCATTGTGACTTCACAGAATGGATTGTGACGTCACAGAATGGATTGAGACATCATCGGATGGATTGTGATGCGAGGGGATTGTGACGTCACACTTTGGATTGTGACGTCACAGAATGCATTGTGACGTCACAGAATGGATTGTGGGGTGTCAGGCTGGATTGTGACGTCACAGAATGCATTGTGACGTCATAGAATGGATTGTGATGTCTCAGAACGGATTGAGACATTACAGAATGGATTGTGATGCGATCTGAGTGTGACGTCACACTTTGGATTGTGACCTCACAGAATGCATTGTGACGTCACAGAATGGATTGTGGGGTGTCAGACTGGATTGTGACGTCACAGAATGCATTGTGACGTCACAGAATGCATTGTGGTGTGTCAGAATGGATTGTGACGTCACAGAATGCATTGTGACGTCACACTTTGGATTGTGACGTCTCAGAATGCATTGTGACGTTACAGAATGGATTGTGGGGTGTCAGACTGGATTGTGACGTCACAGAATGCATTGTGACGTCATAGAATGGATTGTGATGTCACAGAAGGGGTTGTGACATCTAAAAATGGATTGTGATGCGAGGGGATTGTGACGTCACACTTTGGATTGTGACGTCACAGAATGCATTGTGACGTCACAGAATGGATTGTGGGGTATCAGACTGGATTGTGACGTCACACTTTGGATTGTGACGTCACAGAATGCATTGTGACGTCACAGAATGGATTGTGGGGTGTCAGAATGGATTGTGACGTCACAGAATGCATTGTGACGTCACACTTTGGATTGTGACGTCACAGAATGCATTGTGACGTCACAGAATGGATTGTGACGTCACACTTTGGATTGTGACGTCACAGAATGTATTGTGACGTCACAGAAGGGATTGTGACGTCACAGAATGGATTGTGACGTCACAGAATGGATTGTGACGCGAGCGGATTGTGACGTCACACTTTGGATTGTGACCTCACAGAATGCATTGTGACGTCACAGAATGGATTGTGGGGTGTTAGACTGGATTGTGACGTCACAGAATGCATTGTGACGTCACAGAATGCATTGTGGTGTGTCAGAATGGATTGTGACGTCACAGAATGCATTGTGACGTCACACTTTGGATTGTGACGTCACAGAATGCATTGTGACGTCACAGAATGTATTGTGACGTCACAGAATGCATTGTGACTTCACAGAATGGATTGTGACGTCACAGAATGGATTGAGACATCATCGGATGGATTGTGATGCGAGGGGATTGTGACGTCACACTTTGGATTGTGACGTCACAGAATGCATTGTGACGTCACAGAATGGATTGTGGGGTGTCAGGCTGGATTGTGACGTCACAGAATGCATTGTGACGTCATAGAATGGATTGTGATGTCTCAGAACGGATTGAGACATTACAGAATGGATTGTGATGCGATCTGAGTGTGACGTCACACTTTGGATTGTGACGTCACAGAATGGATTGTGACGTCACAGAATGGATTTTTGACGTGAGGGGATTGTGACGTCACACTTGGGATTGTGACCTCACAGAATGCATTGTGACGTCACAGAATGCATTGGTGGGTGTCAGACTGGGTTGTGACGTCACAGAATGCATTGTGACGTCACAGAATGTATTGTGACGTCACAGAAGGGATTGTGACATCATCGAATGGATTGTGACGCGAGGGGATTGTGACGTCAAACTTTCGATTGTGACGTCACAGAATGCATTGTGACGTCACAGAATGGATTGTGGGGTGTCAGACTGGATTGTGACGTCACAGAATGCATTGTGACGTCATAGAATTTATTGTGATGTCACAGAAGGGGTTGTGACATCATCGAATGGATTGTGACGCGAGGGGGTTGTGACATCACACTTTGGATTGTGACGTCACAGAATGCATTGTGACGTCACAGAATGCATTGTGGGGTGTCAGACTGGATTGTGACGTCACAGAATGCATTGTGACGTCACAGAATGGATTGTGACGTCACAGAATGGATTTTGACACGAGGGGATTGTGACGTCACACTTTGGATTGTGACGTCACAGAATGCATTGTGACGTCACAGAATGGATTGTGGGGTGTCAGACTGGATTGTGACGTCACAGAATGCATTGTGACATCACAGAAGGGATTGTGATGTCACAGAAGGGATTGTGACATCATCGAATGTATTGTGACGCGAGGGGTTTGTGATGTCACACTTTGGATTGTGACGTCAGAGAATGTAATTGTGACGTCACAGAATGCATTGTTGGGTGTCAGACTGGATTGTGACGTCACAGAATGCATTGTGACGTCATAGAACTGATTGTGATGTCACAGAAGGGATTATGACATCACAGAATGGATTGTGGGGTGTCAGAATGGATTGTGATGTCACACTTTGGGTTGTGACGTCACAGAAGGCATTGTGACTTCACAGAATGTATTGTGGGGTGTCAGAATGGATTGTGACGTCACACTTGGGATTGTGACGTCACACTTTGGATTGTGACGTCACAGAAGGCATTGTGACGTCACAGAATGTATTGTGGGGTGTCAGACTGGATTGTGACGTCACAGAATGGATTGTGACGTCACAGAAGGGATTGTGACATCATCGAATGGATTGTGACGCGAGGGGGTTGTGACGTCACACTTTGGATTGTGACGTCACAGAAGGGATTGTGACGTCACAGAAAGGATTGTGACGCGAGGGGATTGTGACGTCACACTTTGGATTGTGACGTCACAGAATGCATTGTGACGTCACAGAATGGATTGTGGGGTGTCAGAATGGATTCTGACGTCACAGAATGCATTGTGACGTCACACTTTGGATTGTGACGTCACAGAATGCATTGTGACGTCACAGAATGCATTGTGACGTCACACTTTGGATTGTGACGTCACAGAATGTATTGTGACGTCACAGAATGCATTGTGACGTCACAGAATGGATTGTGGGGTGTCAGACTGGATTGTGACGTCACAGAATGCATTGTGACGTCACGGAATGGATTGTGATGTCACAGAAGGGATTGTGACATCATCGAATGTATTGTGATGTGAGGGGTTTGTGATGTCACACTTTGGATTGTGACGTCAGAGAATGTATTGTGACGTCACAGAATGCATTGGTGGGTGTCAGACTGGATTGTGACGTCACAGAATGCATTGTGACGTCACAGAATGCATTGTGACGTCTCAGAATGGATTGTGACGTCACAGAATGGATTGTGGCGCGAGGGAATTGTGACGTCACACTTTGGATTGTGACGTCACAGAATGCATTGTGACGTCATAGAATGGATTGTGGGGTGTCAGACTGGATTGTGACGTCATAGAATGCATTGTGACGTCTCAGAATGTATTGTGACGTCACAGAATGGATTTTGACGCGAGGGGATTGTGACGTCATACTTTGCATTGTGACATCACAGAATGCATTGTAACGTCACAGAATGTATTGTGGGGTGTCAGACTGGATTGTGACGTCACAGAATGCATTGTGATGTCACAGAATGGATTGTGATGTCACAGAAGGGATTGTGACATTATCGAATGGATTGTGACGCGAGGGGGTTGTGACATCACACTTTGGATTGTGACGTCACAGAATGCATTGTGACGTCATAGCATGGATTGTGACGTCACAGAATGGATTGTGACGTCACAAGGGATTTTGACGCGAGGGGATTGTGACGTCACACTTTGGATTGTGACGTCACAGAATGCATTGTGACGTCACAGAATGGATTGTGGGGTGTCAGACTGGATTGTGACGTCACAGAATGCATTGTGATGTCACAGAAGGGATTGTGATGTCACAGAAGGGATTGTGACATCATCGAATGTATTGTGACGCGAGGGGTTTGTGACGTCACACTTTGGATTGTGACGTCAGAGAATGTAATTGTGACGTCACAGAATGCATTGTTGGGTGTCAGACTGGATTGTGACGTCACAGAATGCATTGTGACGTCATAGAACGGATTGTGATGTCACAGAAGGGTTTATGACATCACAGAATGGATTGTGACGCGAGGGGATTGTGACGTCACACTTTGGATTGTGACGTCACAGAATGCATTGTGACGTCACAGAATGTATTGTGGGGTGTCAGAATGGATTGTGACGTCACACTTTGGATTGTGACGTCACAGAATGCATTGTGACGTCACAGAATGGATTGTGGGGTGTCAGAATGGATTGTGACGTCACAGAATGCATTGTGACGTCACACTTTGGATTGTGACGTCACAGAATGCATTGTGACGTCACAGAATGGATTGTGACGTCACACTTTGGATTGTGACGTCACAGAATGTATTGTGACGTCACAGAATGCATTGTGACGTCACAGAATGGATTGTGACGTCACAGAATGGATTGTGGGGTGTTAGACTGGATTGTGACGTCACAGAATGCATTGTGACGTCACAGAATGCATTGTGGTGTGTCAGAATGGATTGTGACGTCACAGAATGCATTGTGACGTCACACTTTGGATTGTGACGTCACAGAATCCATTGTGACGTCATAGCATGGATTGTGACGTCACAGAATGGATTGTGACGTCACAGAAGGGATTTTGAGGCGAGGGGATTGTGACGTCACACTTTGGATTGTGACCTCACAGAATGCATTGTGACGTCACAGAATGGATTGTGGGGTGTCAGACTGGATTGTGACGTCACAGAATGCATTGTGACGTCACAGAATGCATTGTGGTGTGTCAGAATGGATTGTGACGTCACAGAATGCATTGTGACGTCACACTTTGGATTGTGACGTCTCAGAATGCATTGTGACGTTACAGAATGGATTGTGGGGTGTCAGACTGGATTGCGACGTCACAGAATGCATTGTGACGTCATAGAATGGATTGTGATGTCACAGAAGGGGTTGTGACATCTAAAAATGGATTGTGATGCGAGGGGATTGTGACGTCACACTTTGGATTGTGACGTCACAGAATGCATTGTGACGTCACAGAATGGATTGTGGGGTATCAGACTGGATTGTGACGTCACACTTTGGATTGTGACGTCACAGAATGCATTGTGACGTCACAGAATGGATTGTGGGGTGTCAGAATGGATTGTGACGTCACAGAATGCATTGTGACGTCACACTTTGGATTGTGACGTCACAGAATGCATTGTGACGTCACAGAATGGATTGTGACGTCACACTTTGGATTGTGACGTCACAGAATGTATTGTGACGTCACAGAAGGGATTGTGACGTCACAGAATGGATTGTGACGCGAGCGGATTGTGACGTCACACTTTGGATTGTGACCTCACAGAATGCATTGTGACGTCACAGAATGGATTGTGGGGTGTTAGACTGGATTGTGACGTCACAGAATGCATTGTGACGTCACAGAATGCATTGTGGTGTGTCAGAATGGATTGTGACGTCACAGAATGCATTGTGACGTCACACTTTGGATTGTGACGTCACAGAATGCATTGTGACGTCACAGAATGTATTGTGACGTCACAGAATGCATTGTGACTTCACAGAATGGATTGTGACGTCACAGAATGGATTGAGACATCATCGGATGGATTGTGATGCGAGGGGATTGTGACGTCACACTTTGGATTGTGACGTCACAGAATGCATTGTGACGTCACAGAATGGATTGTGGGGTGTCAGGCTGGATTGTGACGTCACAGAATGCATTGTGACGTCATAGAATGGATTGTGATGTCTCAGAACGGATTGAGACATTACAGAATGGATTGTGATGCGATCTGAGTGTGACGTCACACTTTGGATTGTGACGTCACAGAATGGATTGTGACGTCAGAGAATGGGTTGTGACGCGAGGGGATTGTGACTTCACACTTTGGATTGTGACGTCATAGAATGTATTCTGACGTCACAGAATGAATTTTGATGTCACAGAATGGATTGTGACGTCACAGAAGGGATTGTGACATCATCGAATGGATTGTGACGCGAGGGGATTGTGACGTCAAACTTTGGATTGTGACGTCGGAGAATGGATTGTGACGTCACAGAACGCATTGGTGGGTGTCAGACTGGATTGTGAAGTTACAGAATGGATTGTGACGTCACAGAATGGATTGTGACGTCACAGAATGGATTTTTGACGTGAGGGGATTGTGACGTCACACTTGGGATTGTGACCTCACAGAATGCATTGTGACGTCACAGAATGCATTGGTGGGTGTCAGACTGGGTTGTGACGTCACAGAATGCATTGTGACGTCACAGAATGTATTGTGACGTCACAGAAGGGATTGTGACATCATCGAATGGATTGTGACGCGAGGGGATTGTGACGTCAAACTTTCGATTGTGACGTCACAGAATGCATTGTGACGTCACAGAATGGATTGTGGGGTGTCAGACTGGATTGTGACGTCACAGAATGCATTGTGACGTCATAGAATTTATTGTGATGTCACAGAAGGGGTTGTGACATCATCGAATGGATTGTGAAGCGAGGGGGTTGTGACATCACACTTTGGATTGTGACGTCACAGAATGCATTGTGACGTCACAGAATGGATTGTGGGGTGTCAGACTGGATTGTGACGTCACAGAATGCATTGTGACGTCACAGAATGGATTGTGACGTCACAGAATGGATTTTGACACGAGGGGATTGTGACGTCACACTTTGGATTGTGACGTCACAGAATGCATTGTGACGTCACAGAATGGATTGTGGGGTGTCAGACTGGATTGTGACGTCACAGAATGCATTGTGACATCACAGAAGGGATTGTGATGTCACAGAAGGGATTGTGACATCATCGAATGTATTGTGACGCGAGGGGTTTGTGATGTCACACTTTGGATTGTGACGTCAGAGAATGTAATTGTGACGTCACAGAATGCATTGTTGGGTGTCAGACTGGATTGTGACGTCACAGAATGCATTGTGACGTCATAGAACTGATTGTGATGTCACAGAAGGGATTATGACATCACAGAATGGATTGTGGGGTGTCAGAATGGATTGTGATGTCACACTTTGGGTTGTGACGTCACAGAATGCATTGTGACTTCACAGAATGTATTGTGGGGTGTCAGAATGGATTGTGACGTCACACTTGGGATTGTGACGTCACACTTTGGATTGTGACGTCACAGAAGGCATTGTGACGTCACAGAATGTATTGTGGGGTGTCAGACTGGATTGTGACGTCACAGAATGGATTGTGACGTCACAGAAGGGATTGTGACATCATCGAATGGATTGTGACGCGAGGGGGTTGTGACGTCACACTTTGGATTGTGACGTCACAGAATGCATTGTGACGTCATAGAATGGATTGTGATGTCACAGAAGGGGTTGTGACATCTAAAAATGGATTGTGATGCGAGGGGATTGTGACGTCACACTTTGGATTGTGACGTCACAGAATGCATTGTGACGTCACAGAATGTATTGTGGGGTGTCAGAATGGATTGTGACGTCACACTTTGGATTGTGACGTCACAGAATGCATTGTGACGTCACAGAATGGATTGTGGGGTGTCAGAATGGATTGTGACGTCACAGAATGCATTGTGACGTCACACTTTGGATTGTGACGTCACAGAATGCATTGTGACGTCACAGAATGGATTGTGACGTCACACTTTGGATTGTGACGTCACAGAATGCATCGTGACGTCACAGAATGGATTGTGACGTCACAGAATGGATTGTGACTTCACAGAATGGATTGTGGGGTGTTAGACTGGATTGTGACGTCACAGAATGCATTGTGACGTCACAGAATGCATTGTGGTGTGTCAGAATGGATTGTGACGTCACAGAATGCATTGTGACGTCACAGTTTGGATTGTGACGTCACAGAATCCATTGTGACGTCATAGCATGGATTGTGACGTCACAGAATGCATTGTGACGTCACAGAATGGATTGTGGGGTGTCAGACTGGATTGTGACGTCACAGAATGCATTGTGACGTCACAGAATGCATTGTGGTGTGTCAGAATGGATTGTGATGTCACAGAATGCATTGTGACGTCACACTTTGGATTGTGACGTCTCAGAATGGATAGTGACGTTACAGAAGGGATTGTGACATCATCGAATGGATTGTGACGCGAGGGGTTTGTGATGTCACACTTTGGATTGTGATGTCACAGAATGTATTGTGACGTCGCAGAATGGATTGGTGGGTCTCAGACTGGATTGTCACGTCACAGAATCCATTGTGACGTCATAGCATGGATTGTGACGTCGGAGAATGGATTGTGACGTCACAGAACGCATTGGTGGGTGTCAGACTGGATTGTGAAGTTACAGAATGGATTGTGACGTCACAGAATGGATTGTGACGTCACAGAATGGATTTTGACGTGAGGGGATTGTGACGTCACACTTGGGATTGTGACCTCACAGAATGCATTGTGACGTCACAGAATGCATTGGTGGGTGTCAGACTGGGTTGTGACGTCACAGAATGCATTGTGACGTCACAGAATGCATTGTGACGTCACAGAATGGATTGTGGGGTGTCAGACTGGATTGTTACGTCACAGAATGGTTTGTGACGTCACAGAATGGATTGTGATGTCAGAGAAGGGATTGTGACATCATCGAATGGATTCTGACGCGAGCGGGTTGTGACGTCGAACTTTGGATTGTGACTTCACAGAATGTATTGTGACGTCACAGAATGCATTGGTGGGTGTCAGACTGGATTGTGACGTCACAGAATGCATTGTGACGTCACAGAAGGGATTGTGACATCATCGAAAGGATTGTGACGCGAGGGGATTTTGACATCACACTTTGGATTGTGACGTCACACTTTGGATTGTGACGTCACAGAATGGATTGTGACGTCACAGAAGGGATTGTGACGTCATCGAATGGATTGTGACGCGAGGGGTTTGTGACGTCACACTTTGGATTGTGACGTCACAGAAGGGATTGTGACGTCACAGAATGGATTGTGACGCGAGGGGTTTGTGACGTCACACTTTGGATTGTGACGTCAGAGAATGGATTGTGACGTCACAGAATGAATTTTGACGTCACAGAATGGATTGTGACGTGAGGGGATTGTGACGTCACACTTTGGATTGTGACGTCAGAGAATGGATTGTGACGTTACAGAAGGGATTGTGACATCATCGAATGGATTGTGACGCGAGGGGTTTGTGATGTCACACTTTGGATTGTGATGTCACAGAATGTATTGTGACGTCGCAGAATGGATTGGTGGGTCTCAGACTGGATTGTCACGTCACAGAATCCATTGTCACGTCATAGCATGGATTGTGACGTCACAGAATGGATTGTGACGTCACAGAATGGATTTTGACGCGCGGGGATTGTGACGTCACACTTTGGATTGTGACGTCACAGAATGCATTGTGACGTCACAGAATGGATTGTGGGGTGTCAGACTTGATTGTGACGTCACAGAATGCATTGTGACGTCACAGAATGGATTGTGATGTCACAGAAGGGATTGTGACGTCACAGAATGGATTGTGGCGCGAGGGGATTGTGACGTCACACTTTGGATTGTGACGTCACAGAATGCATTGTGACGTCACAGAATGGATTGTGGGGTGTCAGACTGGATTGTGACGTCACAGAATGCATTGTGACGTCACAGAATGCATTGTGACGTCTCAGAATGGATTGTGACGTCACAGAATGGATTGTGGCGCGAGGGGATTGTGACGTCACACTTTGGATTGTGACGTCACAGAATGCATTGTGACGTCACAGAATGGATTGTGGGGTGTCAGAATGGATTCTGACGTCACAGAATGCATTGTGACGTCACACTTTGGATTGTGACGTCACAGAATGCATTGTGACGTCACAGAATGCATTGTGACGTCACACTTTGGATTGTGACGTCACAGAATGTATTGTGACGTCACAGAATGCATTGTGACGTCACAGAATGGATTGTGGGGTGTCAGACTGGATTGTGACGTCACAGAATGCATTGTGACGTCTCAGAATGTATTGTGACGTCACAGAATGGATTTTGACGCGAGGGGATTGTGACGTCATACTTTGCATTGTGACATCACAGAATGCATTGTAACGTCACAGAATGTATTGTGGGGTGTCAGACTGGATTGTGACGTCACAGAATGCATTGTGATGTCACAGAATGGATTGTGATGTCACAGAAGGGATTGTGACATTATCGAATGGATTGTGACGCGAGGGGGTTGTGACATCACACTTTGGATTGTGACGTCACAGAATGCATTGTGACGTCACAGAATGGATTGTGGGGTGTCAGACTGGATTGTGACGTCACAGAATGCATTGTGACGTCACAGAATGCATTGTGACGTCACAGAATGGATTGTGACGTCACAAGGGATTTTGACGCGAGGGGATTGTGACGTCACACTTTGGATTGTGACGTCACAGAATGCATTGTGACGTCACAGAATGGATTGTGGGGTGTCAGACTGGATTGTGACGTCACAGAATGCATTGTGATGTCACAGAAGGGATTGTGATGTCACAGAAGGGATTGTGACATCATCGAATGTATTGTGACGCGAGGGGTTTGTGACGTCACACTTTGGATTGTGACGTCAGAGAATGTAATTGTGACGTCACAGAATGCATTGTTGGGTGTCAGACTGGATTGTGACGTCACAGAATGCATTGTGACGTCATAGAACGGATTGTGATGTCACAGAAGGGATTTTGAGGCGAGGGGATTGTGACGTCACACTTTGGATTGTGACCTCACAGAATGCATTGTGACGTCACAGAATGGATTGTGGGGTGTCAGACTGGATTGTGACGTCACAGAATGCATTGTGACGTCACAGAATGCATTGTGGTGTGTCAGAATGGATTGTGACGTCACAGAATGCATTGTGACGTCACACTTTGGATTGTGACGTCTCAGAATGGATTGTGACGTTACAGAATGGATTGTGGGGTGTCAGACTGGATTGTGACGTCACAGAATGCATTGTGACGTCATAGAATGGATTGTGATGTCACAGAAGGGGTTGTGACATCTAAAAATGGATTGTGATGCGAGGGGATTGTGACGTCACACTTTGGATTGTGACGTCACAGAATGCATTGTGACGTCACAGAATGGATTGTGGGGTATCAGACTGGATTGTGACGTCACACTTTGGATTGTGACGTCACAGAATGCATTGTGACGTCACAGAATGGATTGTGGGGTGTCAGAATGGATTGTGACGTCACAGAATGCATTGTGACGTCACACTTTGGATTGTGACGTCACAGAATGCATTGTGACGTCACAGAATGGATTGTGACGTCACACTTTGGATTGTGACGTCACAGAATGTATTGTGACGTCACAGAAGGGATTGTGACGTCACAGAATGGATTGTGACGTCACAGAAGGGATTGTGACGCGAGCGGATTGTGACGTCACACTTTGGATTGTGACCTCACAGAATGCATTGTGACGTCACAGAATGGATTGTGGGGTGTTAGACTGGATTGTGACGTCACAGAATGCATTGTGACGTCACAGAATGCATTGTGGTGTGTCAGAATGGATTGTGACGTCACAGAATGCATTGTGACGTCACACTTTGGATAGTGACGTCACAGAATGCATTGTGACGTCACAGAATGTATTGTGACGTCACAGAATGCATTGTGACTTCACAGAATGGATTGTGACGTCACAGAATGGATTGAGACATCATCGGATGGATTGTGACGCGAGGGGATTGTGACGTCACACTTTGGATTGTGACGTCACAGAATGCATTGTGACGTCACAGAATGGATTTTGGGGTGTCAGGCTGGATTGTGACGTCACAGAATGCATTGTGACGTCATAGAATGGATTGTGATGTCTCAGAACGGATTGAGACATTACAGAATGGATTGTGATGCGATCTGATTGTGACGTCACACTTTGGATTGTGACGTCACAGAATGGATTGTGACGTCAGAGAATGGGTTGTGACGCGAGGGGATTGTGACTTCACACTTTGGATTGTGACGTCATAGAATGTATTCTGACGTCACAGAATGAATTTTGATGTCACAGATTGGATTGTGACGTCACAGAAGGGATTGTGACATCATCGAATGGATTGTGACGCGAGGGGATTGTGACGTCAAACTTTGGATTGTGACGTCGGAGAATGGATTGTGACGTCACAGAACGCATTGGTGGGTGTCAGACTGGATTGTGAAGTTACAGAATGGATTGTGACGTCTCAGAATGGATTGTGACGTCACAGAATGGATTGTGGCGCGAGGGAATTGTGACGTCACACTTTGGATTGTGACGTCACAGAATGCATTGTGACGTCACAGAATGGATTGTGGGGTGTCAGATTGGATTGTGACGTCACAGAATTCATTGTGATGTCACAGAATGTATTGTGATGTCACAGAAGGAATTGTGACATCATCGAATGGATTGTGACGCGAGGGGATTGTGACGTCACACTTTGGATTGTGACGTCACAGAATGCATTGTGACGTCACAGAATGGATTGTGGGGTGTCAGAATGGATTCTGACGTCACAGAATGCATTGTGACGTCACACTTTGGATTGTGACGTCACAGAATGCATTGTGACGTCACAGAATGCATTGTGACGTCACACTTTGGATTGTGACGTCACAGAATGTATTGTGACGTCACAGAATGCATTGTGACGTCACAGAATGGATTGTGGGGTGTCAGACTGGATTGTGACGTCACAGAATGCATCGTGACGTCACAGAATGGATTGTGACGTCACAGAATGGATTGTGACTTCACAGAATGGATTGTGGGGTGTTAGACTGGATTGTGACGTCACAGAATGCATTGTGACGTCACAGAATGCATTGTGGTGTGTCAGAATGGATTGTGACGTCACAGAATGCATTGTGACGTCACAGTTTGGATTGTGACGTCACAGAATCCATTGTGACGTCATAGCATGGATTGTGACGTCACAGAATGCATTGTGACGTCACAGAATGGATTGTGGGGTGTCAGACTGGATTGTGACGTCACAGAATGCATTGTGACGTCACAGAATGCATTGTGGTGTGTCAGAATGGATTGTGATGTCACAGAATGCATTGTGACGTCACACTTTGGATTGTGACGTCTCAGAATGGATAGTGACGTTACAGAAGGGATTGTGACATCATCGAATGGATTGTGACGCGAGGGGTTTGTGATGTCACACTTTGGATTGTGATGTCACAGAATGTATTGTGACGTCGCAGAATGGATTGGTGGGTCTCAGACTGGATTGTCACGTCACAGAATCCATTGTGACGTCATAGCATGGATTGTGACGTCGGAGAATGGATTGTGACGTCACAGAACGCATTGGTGGGTGTCAGACTGGATTGTGAAGTTACAGAATGGATTGTGACGTCACAGAATGGATTGTGACGTCACAGAATGGATTTTGACGTGAGGGGATTGTGACGTCACACTTGGGATTGTGACCTCACAGAATGCATTGTGACGTCACAGAATGCATTGGTGGGTGTCAGACTGGATTGTTACGTCACAGAATGCATTGTGACGTCACAGAATGCATTGTGACGTCACAGAATGGATTGTGGGGTGTCAGACTGGATTGTTACGTCACAGAATGGTTTGTGACGTCACAGAATGGATTGTGATGTCAGAGAAGGGATTGTGACATCATCGAATGGATTCTGACGCGAGCGGGTTGTGACGTCGAACTTTGGATTGTGACTTCACAGAATGTATTGTGACGTCACAGAATGCATTGGTGGGTGTCAGACTGGATTGTGACGTCACAGAATGCATTGTGACGTCACAGAAGGGATTGTGACATCATCGAAAGGATTGTGACGCGAGGGGATTTTGACATCACACTTTGGATTGTGACGTCACACTTTGGATTGTGACGTCACAGAATGGATTGTGACGTCACAGAAGGGATTGTGACGTCATCGAATGGATTGTGACGCGAGGGGATTGTGACGTCACACTTTGGATTGTGACCTCACAGAAGGGATTGTGACGTCACAGAATGGATTGTGATGCGAGGGGATTGTGACGTCACACTTTGGATTGTGACGTCAGAGAATGGATTGTGACGTCACAGAATGAATTTTGACGTCACAGAATGGATTGTGACGTGAGGGGATTGTGACGTCACACTTTGGATTGTGACGTCAGAGAATGGATTGTGACGTTACAGAAGGGATTGTGACATCATCGAATGGATTGTGACGCGAGGGGTTTGTGATGTCACACTTTGGATTGTGATGTCACAGAATGTATTGTGACGTCGCAGAATGGATTGGTGGGTCTCAGACTGGATTGTCACGTCACAGAATCCATTGTCACGTCATAGCATGGATTGTGACGTCACAGAATGGATTGTGACGTCACAGATTGGATTTTGACGCGCGGGGATTGTGACGTTACACTTTGTATTGTGACGTCACAGAATGCATTGTGACGTCACAGAATGGATTGTGGGGTGTCAGACTTGATTGTGACGTCACAGAATGCATTGTGACGTCACAGAATGGATTGTGATGTCACAGAAGGGATTGTGACATCATCGAATGTATTGTGATGTGAGGGGTTTGTGATGTCACACTTTGGATTGTGACGTCAGAGAATGTATTGTGACGTCACAGAATGCATTGGTGGGTGTCAGACTGGATTGTGACGTCACAGAATGCATTGTGACGTCACAGAATGCATTGTGACGTCTCAGAATGGATTGTGACGTCACAGAATGGATTGTGGCGCGAGGGGATTGTGACGTCACACTTTGGATTGTGACGTCACAGAATGCATTGTGACGTCACAGAATGGATTGTGGGGTGTCAGAATGGATTCTGACGTCACAGAATGCATTGTGACGTCACACTTTGGATTGTGACGTCACAGAATGCATTGTGACGTCACAGAATGCATTGTGACGTCACACTTTGGATTGTGACGTCACAGAATGTATTGTGACGTCACAGAATGCATTGTGACGTCACAGAATGGATTGTGGGGTGTCAGACTGGATTGTGACGTCACAGAATGCATTGTGACGTCTCAGAATGTATTGTGACGTCACAGAATGGATTTTGACGCGAGGGGATTGTGACGTCATACTTTGCATTGTGACATCACAGAATGCATTGTAACGTCACAGAATGTATTGTGGGGTGTCAGACTGGATTGTGACGTCACAGAATGCATTGTGATGTCACAGAATGGATTGTGATGTCACAGAAGGGATTGTGACATTATCGAATGGATTGTGACGCGAGGGGGTTGTGACATCACACTTTGGATTGTGACGTCACAGAATGCATTGTGACGTCACAGAATGGATTGTGGGGTGTCAGACTGGATTGTGACGTCACAGAATGCATTGTGACGTCACAGAATGCATTGTGACGTCACAGAATGGATTGTGACGTCACAAGGGATTTTGACGCGAGGGGATTGTGACGTCACACTTTGGATTGTGACGTCACAGAATGCATTGTGACGTCACAGAATGGATTGTGGGGTGTCAGACTGGATTGTGACGTCACAGAATGCATTGTGATGTCACAGAAGGGATTGTGATGTCACAGAAGGGATTGTGACATCATCGAATGTATTGTGACGCGAGGGGTTTGTGACGTCACACTTTGGATTGTGACGTCAGAGAATGTAATTGTGACGTCACAGAATGCATTGTTGGGTGTCAGACTGGATTGTGACGTCACAGAATGCATTGTGACGTCATAGAACGGATTGTGATGTCACAGAAGGGTTTATGACATCACAGAATGGATTGTGACGCGAGGGGATTGTGACGTCACACTTTGGATTGTGACGTCACAGAATGCATTGTGACGTCACAGAATGTATTGTGGGGTGTCAGAATGGATTGTGACGTCACACTTTGGATTGTGACGTCACAGAATGCATTGTGACGTCACAGAATGGATTGTGGGGTGTCAGAATGGATTGTGACGTCACAGAATGCATTGTGACGTCACACTTTGGATTGTGACGTCACAGAATGCATTGTGACGTCACACTTTGGATTGTGACGTCACAGAATGTATTGTGACGTCACAGAATGCATTGTGACGTCACAGAATGGATTGTGACGTCACAGAATGGATTGTGGGGTGTTAGACTGGATTGTGACGTCACAGAATGCATTGTGACGTCACAGAATGCATTGTGGTGTGTCAGAATGGATTGTGACGTCACAGAATGCATTGTGACGTCACACTTTGGATTGTGACGTCACAGAATCCATTGTGACGTCATAGCATGGATTGCGACGTCACAGAATGGATTGTGACGTCACAGAAGGGATTTTGAGGCGAGGGGATTGTGACGTCACACTTTGGATTGTGACCTCACAGAATGCATTGTGACGTCACAGAATGGATTGTGGGGTGTCAGACTGGATTGTGACGTCACAGAATGCATTGTGACGTCACAGAATGCATTGTGGTGTGTCAGAATGGATTGTGACGTCACAGAATGCATTGTGACGTCATAGAATGGATTGTGATGTCACAGAAGGGGTTGTGACATCTAAAAATGGATTGTGATGCGAGGGGATTGTGACGTCACACTTTGGATTGTGACGTCACAGAATGCATTGTGACGTCACAGAATGGATTTTGACGTCACAGAATGGATTGTGACGTCACAGAAGGGATTGTGACGCGAGCGGATTGTGACGTCACACTTTGGATTGTGACCTCACAGAATGCATTGTGACGTCACAGAATGGATTGTGGGGTGTTAGACTGGATTGTGACGTCACAGAATGCATTGTGACGTCACAGAATGCATTGTGGTGTGTCAGAATGGATTGTGACGTCACAGAATGCATTGTGACGTCACACTTTGGATAGTGACGTCACAGAATGCATTGTGACGTCACAGAATGTATTGTGACGTCACAGAATGCATTGTGACTTCACAGAATGGATTGTGACGTCACAGAATGGATTGAGACATCATCGGATGGATTGTGACGCGAGGGGATTGTGACGTCACACTTTGGATTGTGACGTCACAGAATGCATTGTGACGTCACAGAATGGATTGTGGGGTGTCAGGCTGGATTGTGACGTCACAGAATGCATTGTGACGTCATAGAATGGATTGTGATGTCTCAGAACGGATTGAGACATTACAGAATGGATTGTGATGCGATCTGATTGTGACGTCACACTTTGGATTGTGACGTCACAGAATGGATTGTGACGTCAGAGAATGGGTTGTGACGCGAGGGGATTGTGACTTCACACTTTGGATTGTGACGTCATAGAATGTATTCTGACGTCACAGAATGAATTTTGATGTCACAGAATGGATTGTGACGTCACAGAAGGGATTGTGACATCATCGAATGGATTGTGACGCGAGGGGATTGTGACGTCAAACTTTGGATTGTGACGTCGGAGAATGGATTGTGACGTCACAGAACGCATTGGTGGGTGTCAGACTGGATTGTGACGTCACAGAATGGATTGTGACGTCACAGAATGGATTTTGACGTCACAGAATGGATTTTGACGTGAGGGGATTGTGACGTCACACTTTGGATTGTGACCTCACAGAATGCATTGTGACGTCACAGAATGCATTGGTGGGTGTCAGACTGGGTTGTGACGTCACAGAATGCATTGTGACGTCACAGAATGTATTGTGACGTCACAGAAGGGATTGTGACATCATCGAATGTATTGTGATGTGAGGGGTTTGTGATGTCACACTTTGGATTGTGACGTCAGAGAATGTATTGTGACGTCACAGAATGCATTGGTGGGTGTCAGACTGGATTGTGACGTCACAGAATGCATTGTGACGTCACAGAATGCATTGTGACGTCTCAGAATGGATTGTGACGTCACAGAATGGATTGTGGCGCGAGGGAATTGTGACGTCACACTTTGGATTGTGACGTCACAGAATGCATTGTGACGTCACAGAATGGATTGTGGGGTGTCAGATTGGATTGTGACGTCACAGAATTCATTGTGATGTCACAAAATGTATTGTGATGTCACAGAAGGAATTGTGACATCATCGAATGGATTGTGACGCGAGGGGATTGTGACGTCACACTTTGGATTGTGACGTCACAGAATGCATTGTGACGTCACAGAATGGATTGTGGGGTGTCAGAATGGATTCTGACGTCACAGAATGCATTGTGACGTCACACTTTGGATTGTGACGTCACAGAATGCATTGTGACGTCACAGAATGCATTGTGACGTCACACTTTGGATTGTGACGTCACAGAATGTATTGTGACGTCACAGAATGCATTGTGACGTCACAGAATGGATTGTGGGGTGTCAGACTGGATTGTGACGTCACAGAATGCATCGTGACGTCACAGAATGGATTGTGACGTCACAGAATGGATTGTGACTTCACAGAATGGATTGTGGGGTGTTAGACTGGATTGTGACGTCACAGAATGCATTGTGACGTCACAGAATGCATTGTGGTGTGTCAGAATGGATTGTGACGTCACAGAATGCATTGTGACGTCACAGTTTGGATTGTGACGTCACAGAATCCATTGTGACGTCATAGCATGGATTGTGACGTCACAGAATGCATTGTGACGTCACAGAATGGATTGTGGGGTGTCAGACTGGATTGTGACGTCACAGAATGCATTGTGACGTCACAGAATGCATTGTGGTGTGTCAGAATGGATTGTGATGTCACAGAATGCATTGTGACGTCACACTTTGGATTGTGACGTCTCAGAATGGATAGTGACGTTACAGAAGGGATTGTGACATCATCGAATGGATTGTGACGCGAGGGGTTTGTGATGTCACACTTTGGATTGTGATGTCACAGAATGTATTGTGACGTCGCAGAATGGATTGGTGGGTCTCAGACTGGATTGTCACGTCACAGAATCCATTGTGACGTCATAGCATGGATTGTGACGTCGGAGAATGGATTGTGACGTCACAGAACGCATTGGTGGGTGTCAGACTGGATTGTGAAGTTACAGAATGGATTGTGACGTCACAGAATGGATTGTGACGTCACAGAATGGATTTTGACGTGAGGGGATTGTGACGTCACACTTGGGATTGTGACCTCACAGAATGCATTGTGACGTCACAGAATGCATTGGTGGGTGTCAGACTGGGTTGTGACGTCACAGAATGCATTGTGACGTCACAGAATGCATTGTGACGTCACAGAATGGATTGTGGGGTGTCAGACTGGATTGTTACGTCACAGAATGGTTTGTGACGTCACAGAATGGATTGTGATGTCAGAGAAGGGATTGTGACATCATCGAATGGATTCTGACGCGAGCGGGTTGTGACGTCGAACTTTGGATTGTGACTTCACAGAATGTATTGTGACGTCACAGAATGCATTGGTGGGTGTCAGACTGGATTGTGACGTCACAGAATGCATTGTGACGTCACAGAAGGGATTGTGACATCATCGAAAGGATTGTGACGCGAGGGGATTTTGACATCACACTTTGGATTGTGACGTCACACTTTGGATTGTGACGTCACAGAATGGATTGTGACGTCACAGAAGGGATTGTGACGTCATCGAATGGATTGTGACGCGAGGGGTTTGTGACGTCACACTTTGGATTGTGACGTCACAGAAGGGATTGTGACGTCACAGAATGGATTGTGATGCGAGGGGATTGTGACGTCACACTTTGGATTGTGACGTCAGAGAATGGATTGTGACGTCACAGAATGAATTTTGACGTCACAGAATGGATTGTGACGTGAGGGGATTGTGACGTCACACTTTGGATTGTGACGTCAGAGAATGGATTGTGACGTTACAGAAGGGATTGTGACATCATCGAATGGATTGTGACGCGAGGGGTTTGTGATGTCACACTTTGGATTGTGATGTCACAGAATGTATTGTGACGTCGCAGAATGGATTGGTGGGTCTCAGACTGGATTGTCACGTCACAGAATCCATTGTCACGTCATAGCATGGATTGTGACGTCACAGAATGGATTGTGACGTCACAGATTGGATTTTGACGCGCGGGGATTGTGACGTCACACTTTGGATTGTGACGTCACAGAATGGATTGTGACGTCACAGAATGGATTGTGGGGTGTCAGACTGGATTGTGACGTCACAGAATGCATTGTGACGTCACAGAATGGATTGTGATGTCACAGAAGGGATTGTGACATCATCGAATGTATTGTGATGTGAGGGGTTTGTGATGTCACACTTTGGATTGTGACGTCAGAGAATGTATTGTGACGTCACAGAATGCATTGGTGGGTGTCAGACTGGATTGTGACGTCACAGAATGCATTGTGACGTCACAGAATGCATTGTGACGTCTCAGAATGGATTGTGACGTCACAGAATGGATTGTGGCGCGAGGGGATTGTGACGTCACACTTTGGATTGTGACGTCACAGAATGCATTGTGACGTCACAGAATGGATTGTGGGGTGTCAGAATGGATTCTGACGTCACAGAATGCATTGTGACGTCACACTTTGGATTGTGACGTCACAGAATGCATTGTGACGTCACAGAATGCATTGTGACGTCACACTTTGGATTGTGACGTCACAGAATGTATTGTGACGTCACAGAATGCATTGTGACGTCACAGAATGGATTGTGGGGTGTCAGACTGGATTGTGACGTCACAGAATGCATTGTGACGTCTCAGAATGTATTGTGACGTCACAGAATGGATTTTGACGCGAGGGGATTGTGACGTCATACTTTGCATTGTGACATCACAGAATGCATTGTAACGTCACAGAATGTATTGTGGGGTGTCAGACTGGATTGTGACGTCACAGAATGCATTGTGATGTCACAGAATGGATTGTGATGTCACAGAAGGGATTGTGACATTATCGAATGGATTGTGACGCGAGGGGGTTGTGACATCACACTTTGGATTGTGACGTCACAGAATGCATTGTGACGTCACAGAATGGATTGTGGGGTGTCAGACTGGATTGTGACGTCACAGAATGCATTGTGACGTCACAGAATGCATTGTGACGTCACAGAATGGATTGTGACGTCACAAGGGATTTTGACGCGAGGGGATTGTGACGTCACACTTTGGATTGTGACGTCACAGAATGCATTGTGACGTCACAGAATGGATTGTGGGGTGTCAGACTGGATTGTGACGTCACAGAATGCATTGTGATGTCACAGAAGGGATTGTGATGTCACAGAAGGGATTGTGACATCATCGAATGTATTGTGACGCGAGGGGTTTGTGACGTCACACTTTGGATTGTGACGTCAGAGAATGTAATTGTGACGTCACAGAATGGATTGTGGGGTGTCAGACTGGATTGTGACGTCACAGAATGCATTGTGACGTCATAGAACGGATTGTGATGTCACAGAAGGGTTTATGACATCACAGAATGGATTGTGACGCGAGGGGATTGTGACGTCACACTTTGGATTGTGACGTCACAGAAGGCATTGTGACGTCACAGAATGTATTGTGGGGTGTCAGACTGGATTGTGACGTCACACTTTGGATTGTGACGTCACAGAATGCATTGTGACGTCACAGAATGGATTGTGGGGTGTCAGAATGGATTGTGACGTCACAGAATGCATTGTGACGTCACACTTTGGATTGTGACGTCACAGAATGCAGTGTGACGTCACACTTTGGATTGTGACGTCACAGAATGTATTGTGACGTCACAGAATGCATTGTGACGTCACAGAATGGATTGTGACGTCACAGAATGGATTGTGGGGTGTTAGACTGGATTGTGACGTCACAGAATGCATTGTGACGTCACAGAATGCATTGTGGTGTGTCAGAATGGATTGTGACGTCACAGAATGCATTGTGACGTCACACTTTGGATTGTGACGTCACAGAATCCATTGTGACGTCATAGCATGGATTGCGACGTCACAGAATGGATTGTGACGTCACAGAAGGGATTTTGAGGCGAGGGGATTGTGACGTCACACTTTGGATTGTGACCTCACAGAATGCATTGTGACGTCACAGAATGGATTGTGGGGTGTCAGACTGGATTGTGACGTCACAGAATGCATTGTGACGTCACAGAATGCATTGTGGTGTGTCAGAATGGATTGTGACGTCACAGAATGCATTGTGACGTCACACTTTGGATTGTGACGTCTCAGAATGGATTGTGACGTTACAGAATGGATTGTGGGGTGTCAGACTGGATTGTGACGTCACAGAATGCATTGTGACGTCATAGAATGGATTGTGATGTCACAGAAGGGGTTGTGACATCTAAAAATGGATTGTGATGCGAGGGGATTGTGACGTCACACTTTGGATTGTGACGTCACAGAATGCATTGTGACGTCACAGAATGGATTGTGGGGTATCAGACTGGATTGTGACGTCACACTTTGGATTGTGACGTCACAGAATGCATTGTGACGTCACAGAATGGATTGTGGGGTGTCAGAATGGATTGTGACGTCACAGAATGCATTGTGACGTCACACTTTGGATTGTGACGTCACAGAATGCATTGTGACGTCACAGAATGGATTGTGACGTCACACTTTGGATTGTGACGTCACAGAATGTATTGTGACGTCACAGAAGGGATTGTGACGTCACAGAATGGATTGTGACGTCACAGAAGGGATTGTGACGCGAGCGGATTGTGACGTCACACTTTGGATTGTGACCTCACAGAATGCATTGTGACGTCACAGAATGGATTGTGGGGTGTTAGACTGGATTGTGACGTCACAGAATGCATTGTGACGTCACAGAATGGATTGTGGGGTATTAGACTTGATTGTGACGTCACAGAATGCATTGTGACGTCACAGAATGCATTGTGACGTCACAGAATGCATTGTGGTTTGTCAGAATGGATTGTGACGTCACAGAATGTATTGTGACTTCACAGAATGGATTGTGACGTCACAGAATGGATTGAGACATCATCGGATGGATTGTGACGCGAGGGGATTGTGACGTCACACTTTGGATTGTGACGTCACAGAATGCATTGTGACGTCACAGAATGGATTTTGGGGTGTCAGGCTGGATTGTGACGTCACAGAATGCATTGTGACGTCATAGAATGGATTGTGATGTCTCAGAACGGATTGAGACATTACAGAATGGATTGTGATGCGATCTGATTGTGACGTCACACTTTGGATTGTGACGTCACAGAATGGATTGTGACGTCAGAGAATGGGTTGTGACGCGAGGGGATTGTGACTTCACACTTTGGATTGTGACGTCATAGAATGTATTCTGACGTCACAGAATGAATTTTGATGTCACAGAATGGATTGTGACGTCACAGAAGGGATTGTGACATCATCGAATGGATTGTGACGCGAGGGGATTGTGACGTCAAACTTTGGATTGTGACGTCGGAGAATGGATTGTGACGTCACAGAACGCATTGGTGGGTGTCAGACTGGATTGTGAAGTTACAGAATGGATTGTGACGTCACAGAATGGATTGTGACGTCACAGAATGGATTTTGACGTGAGGGGATTGTGACGTCACACTTTGGATTGTGACCTCACAGAATGCATTGTGACGTCACAGAATGCATTGGTGGGTGTCAGACTGGGTTGTGACGTCACAGAATGCATTGTGACGTCACAGAATGTATTGTGACGTCACAGAAGGGATTGTGACATCATCGAATGTATTGTGATGTGAGGGGTTTGTGATGTCACACTTTGGATTGTGACGTCAGAGAATGTATTGTGACGTCACAGAATGCATTGGTGGGTGTCAGACTGGATTGTGACGTCACAGAATGCATTGTGACGTCACAGAATGCATTGTGACGTCTCAGAATGGATTGTGACGTCACAGAATGGATTGTGGCGCGAGGGAATTGTGACGTCACACTTTGGATTGTGACGTCACAGAATGCATTGTGACGTCACAGAATGGATTGTGGGGTGTCAGATTGGATTGTGACGTCACAGAATTCATTGTGATGTCACAGAATGTATTGTGATGTCACAGAAGGAATTGTGACATCATCGAATGGATTGTGACGCGAGGGGATTGTGACGTCACACTTTGGATTGTGACGTCACAGAATGCATTGTGACGTCACAGAATGGATTGTGGGGTGTCAGAATGGATTCTGACGTCACAGAATGCATTGTGACGTCACACTTTGGATTGTGACGTCACAGAATGCATTGTGACGTCACAGAATGCATTGTGACGTCACACTTTGGATTGTGACGTCACAGAATGTATTGTGACGTCACAGAATGCATTGTGACGTCACAGAATGGATTGTGGGGTGTCAGACTGGATTGTGACGTCACAGAATGCATTGTGACGTCTCAGAATGTATTGTGACGTCACAGAATGGATTTTGACGCGAGGGGATTGTGACGTCATACTTTGCATTGTGACATCACAGAATGCATTGTAACGTCACAGAATGTATTGTGGGGTGTCAGACTGGATTGTGACGTCACAGAATGCATTGTGATGTCACAGAATGGATTGTGATGTCACAGAAGGGATTGTGACATTATCGAATGGATTGTGACGCGAGGGGGTTGTGACATCACACTTTGGATTGTGACGTCACAGAATGCATTGTGACGTCACAGAATGGATTGTGGGGTGTCAGACTGGATTGTGACGTCACAGAATCCATTGTGACGTCATAGCATGGATTGTGACGTCACAGAATGGATTGTGACGTCACAAGGGATTTTGACGCGAGGGGATTGTGACGTCACACTTTGGATTGTGACGTCACAGAATGCATTGTGACGTCACAGAATGGATTGTGGGGTGTCAGACTGGATTGTGACGTCACAGAATGCATTGTGATGTCACAGAAGGGATTGTGATGTCACAGAAGGGATTGTGACATCATCGAATGTATTGTGACGCGAGGGGTTTGTGACGTCACACTTTGGATTGTGACGTCAGAGAATGTAATTGTGACGTCACAGAATGCATTGTTGGGTGTCAGACTGGATTGTGACGTCACAGAATGCATTGTGACGTCATAGAACGGATTGTGATGTCACAGAAGGGTTTATGACATCACAGAATGGATTGTGACGCGAGGGGATTGTGACGTCACACTTTGGATTGTGACGTCACAGAATGCATTGTGACGTCACAGAATGTATTGTGGGGTGTCAGAATGGATTGTGACGTCACACTTTGGATTGTGACGTCACAGAATGCATTGTGACGTCACAGAATGGATTGTGGGGTGTCAGAATGGATTGTGACGTCACAGAATGCATTGTGACGTCACACTTTGGATTGTGACGTCACAGAATGTATTGTGACGTCACAGAATGCATTGTGACGTCACAGAATGGATTGTGACGTCACAGAATGGATTGTGGGGTGTTAGACTGGATTGTGACGTCACAGAATGCATTGTGACGTCACAGAATGCATTGTGGTGTGTCAGAATGGATTGTGACGTCACAGAATGCATTGTGACGTCACACTTTGGATTGTGACGTCACAGAATCCATTGTGACGTCATAGCATGGATTGTGACGTCACAGAATGGATTGTGACGTCACAGAAGGGATTTTGAGGCGAGGGGATTGTGACGTCACACTTTGGATTGTGACCTCACAGAATGCATTGTGACGTCACAGAATGGATTGTGGGGTGTCAGACTGGATTGTGACGTCACAGAATGCATTGTGACGTCACAGAATGCATTGTGGTGTGTCAGAATGGATTGTGACGTCACAGAAGGGATTGTGACATCATCGAATGGATTGTGACGCGAGGGGATTGTGACGTCAAACTTTGGATTGTGACGTCGGAGAATGGATTGTGACGTCACAGAACGCATTGGTGGG
The DNA here is from genome assembly GCF_964237585.1 of Gallinula chloropus. Lineage (NCBI taxonomy): Eukaryota > Metazoa > Chordata > Aves > Gruiformes > Rallidae > Gallinula > Gallinula chloropus. Next base: position 260,904 of record NW_028168119.1, on the reverse strand, counting down.
TGTCAGACTGGATTGTGAAGTTACAGAATGGATTGTGACGTCACAGAATGGATTGTGACGTCACAGAATGGATTTTGACGTGAGGGGATTGTGACGTCACACTTTGGATTGTGACCTCACAGAATGCATTGTGACGTCACAGAATGCATTGGTGGGTGTCAGACTGGGTTGTGACGTCACAGAATGCATTGTGACGTCACAGAATGTATTGTGACGTCACAGAAGGGATTGTGACATCATCGAATGTATTGTGATGTGAGGGGTTTGTGATGTCACACTTTGGATTGTGACGTCACAGAATGCATTGTGACGTCACAGAATGGATTGTGGGGTGTCAGAATGGATTGTGACGTCACAGAATGGATTGTGGCGCGAGGGAATTGTGACGTCACACTTTGGATTGTGACGTCACAGAATGCATTGTGACGTCACAGAATGGATTGTGGGGTGTCAGATTGGATTGTGACGTCACAGAATTCATTGTGATGTCACAGAATGTATTGTGATGTCACAGAAGGAATTGTGACATCATCGAATGGATTGTGACGCGAGGGGATTGTGACGTCACACTTTGGATTGTGACGTCACAGAATGCATTGTGACGTCACAGAATGGATTGTGGGGTGTCAGAATGGAGTCTGACGTCACAGAATGCATTGTGACGTCACACTTTGGATTGTGACGTCACAGAATGCATTGTGACGTCACAGAATGCATTGTGACGTCACACTTTGGATTGTGACGTCACAGAATGTATTGTGACGTCACAGAATGCATTGTGACGTCACAGAATGGATTGTGGGGTGTCAGACTGGGTTGTGACGTCACAGAATGCATTGTGACGTCTCAGAATGTATTGTGACGTCACAGAATGGATTTTGACGCGAGGGGATTGTGACGTCATACTTTGCATTGTGACATCACAGAATGCATTGTAACGTCACAGAATGTATTGTGGGGTGTCAGACTGGATTGTGACGTCACAGAATGCATTGTGATGTCACAGAATGGATTGTGATGTCACAGAAGGGATTGTGACATTATCGAATGGATTGTGACGCGAGGGGGTTGTGACATCACACTTTGGATTGTGACGTCACAGAATGCATTGTGACGTCACAGAATGGATTGTGGGGTGTCAGACTGGATTGTGACGTCACAGAATCCATTGTGACGTCATAGCATGGATTGTGACGTCACAGAATGGATTGTGACGTCACAAGGGATTTTGACGCGAGGGGATTGTGACGTCACACTTTGGATTGTGACGTCACAGAATGCATTGTGACGTCACAGAATGGATTGTGGGGTGTCAGACTGGATTGTGACGTCACAGAATGCATTGTGATGTCACAGAAGGGATTGTGATGTCACAGAAGGGATTGTGACATCATCGAATGTATTGTGACGCGAGGGGTTTGTGACGTCACACTTTGGATTGTGACGTCAGAGAATGTAATTGTGACGTCACAGAATGCATTGTTGGGTGTCAGACTGGATTGTGACGTCACAGAATGCATTGTGACGTCATAGAACGGATTGTGATGTCACAGAAGGGTTTATGACATCACAGAATGGATTGTGACGCGAGGGGATTGTGACGTCACACTTTGGATTGTGACGTCACAGAATGCATTGTGACGTCACAGAATGTATTGTGGGGTGTCAGAATGGATTGTGACGTCACACTTTGGATTGTGACGTCACAGAATGCATTGTGACGTCACAGAATGGATTGTGGGGTGTCAGAATGGATTGTGACGTCACAGAATGCATTGTGACGTCACACTTTGGATTGTGACGTCACAGAATGCATTGTGACGTCACAGAATGGATTGTGACGTCACACTTTGGATTGTGACGTCACAGAATGTATTGTGACGTCACAGAATGCATTGTGACGTCACAGAATGGATTGTGACGTCACAGAATGGATTGTGGGGTGTTAGACTGGATTGTGACGTCACAGAATGCATTGTGACGTCACAGAATGCATTGTGGTGTGTCAGAATGGATTGTGACGTCACAGAATGCATTGTGACGTCACACTTTGGATTGTGACGTCACAGAATCCATTGTGACGTCATAGCATGGATTGTGACGTCACAGAATGGATTGTGACGTCACAGAAGGGATTTTGAGGCGAGGGGATTGTGACGTCACACTTTGGATTGTGACCTCACAGAATGCATTGTGACGTCACAGAATGGATTGTGGGGTGTCAGACTGGATTGTGACGTCACAGAATGCATTGTGACGTCACAGAATGCATTGTGGTGTGTCAGAATGGATTGTGACGTCACAGAATGCATTGTGACGTCACACTTTGGATTGTGACGTCTCAGAATGGATTGTGACGTTACAGAATGGATTGTGGGGTGTCAGACTGGATTGTGACGTCACAGAATGCATTGTGACGTCATAGAATGGATTGTGATGTCACAGAAGGGGTTGTGACATCTAAAAATGGATTGTGATGCGAGGGGATTGTGACGTCACACTTTGGATTGTGACGTCACAGAATGCATTGTGACGTCACAGAATGGATTGTGGGGTATCAGACTGGATTGTGACGTCACACTTTGGATTGTGACGTCACAGAATGCATTGTGACGTCACAGAATGGATTGTGGGGTGTCAGAATGGATTGTGACGTCACAGAATGCATTGTGACGTCACACTTTGGATTGTGACGTCACAGAATGCATTGTGACGTCACAGAATGGATTGTGACGTCACACTTTGGATTGTGACGTCACAGAATGCATTGTGACGTCACAGAATGCATTGTGACGTCACAGAATGGATTGTGACGTCACAGAATGGATTGTGAAGCGAGCGGATTGTGACGTCACACTTTGGATTGTGACCTCACAGAATGCATTGTGACGTCACAGAATGGATTGTGGGGTGTTAGACTGGATTGTGACGTCACAGAATGCATTGTGACGTCACAGAATGCATTGTGGTGTGTCAGAATGGATTGTGACGTCACAGAATGCATTGTGACGTCACACTTTGGATTGTGACGTCACAGAATGCATTGTGACGTCACAGAATGTATTGTGACGTCACAGAATGCATTGTGACTTCACAGAATGGATTGTGACGTCACAGAATGGATTGAGACATCATCGGATGGATTGTGATGCGAGGGGATTGTGACGTCACACTTTGGATTGTGACGTCACAGAATGCATTGTGACGTCACAGAATGGATTTTGGGGTGTCAGGCTGGATTGTGACGTCACAGAATGCATTGTGACGTCATAGAATGGATTGTGATGTCTCAGAACGGATTGAGACATTACAGAATGGATTGTGATGCGATCTGATTGTGACGTCACACTTTGGATTGTGACGTCACAGAATGGATTGTGACGTCAGAGAATGGGTTGTGACGCGAGGGGATTGTGACTTCACACTTTGGATTGTGACGTCATAGAATGTATTCTGACGTCACAGAATGAATTTTGATGTCACAGAATGGATTGTGACGTCACAGAAGGGATTGTGACATCATCGAATGGATTGTGACGCGAGGGGATTGTGACGTCAAACTTTGGATTGTGACGTCGGAGAATGGATTGTGACGTCACAGAACGCATTGGTGGGTGTCAGACTGGATTGTGAAGTTACAGAATGGATTGTGACGTCACAGAATGGATTGTGACGTCACAGAATGGATTTTTGACGTGAGGGGATTGTGACGTCACACTTGGGATTGTGACCTCACAGAATGCATTGTGACGTCACAGAATGCATTGGTGGGTGTCAGACTGGGTTGTGACGTCACAGAATGCATTGTGACGTCACAGAATGTATTGTGACGTCACAGAAGGGATTGTGACATCATCGAATGGATTGTGACGCGAGGGGATTGTGACGTCAAACTTTCGATTGTGACGTCACGGAATGCATTGTGACGTCACAGAATGGATTGTGGGGTGTCAGACTGGATTGTGACGTCACAGAATGCATTGTGACGTCATAGAATTTATTGTGATGTCACAGAAGGGGTTGTGACATCATCGAATGTATTGTGACGCGAGGGGGTTGTGACATCACACTTTGGATTGTGACGTCACAGAATGCATTGTGACGTCACAGAATGCATTGTGGGGTGTCAGACTGGATTGTGACGTCACAGAATGCATTGTGACGTCACAGAATGGATTGTGACGTCACAGAATGGATTTTGACACGAGGGGATTGTGACGTCACACTTTGGATTGTGACGTCACAGAATGCATTGTGACGTCACAGAATGGATTGTGGGGTGTCAGACTGGATTGTGACGTCACAGAATGCATTGTGACATCACAGAAGGGATTGTGATGTCACAGAAGGGATTGTGACATCATCGAATGTATTGTGACGCGAGGGGTTTGTGATGTCACACTTTGGATTGTGACGTCAGAGAATGTAATTGTGACGTCACAGAATGCATTGTGACGTCTCAGAATGGATTGTGACGTCACAGAATGGATTGTGGGGTGTCAGATTGGATTGTGACGTCACAGAATTCATTGTGATGTCACAGAATGTATTCTGATGTCACAGAAGGAATTGTGACATCATCGAATGGATTGTGACGCGAGGGGATTGTGACGTCACACTTTGGATTGTGACGTCACAGAATGCATTGTCACTTCACAGAATGGATTGTGGGGTGTCAGAATGGATTCTGACGTCACACTTTGGATTGTGACGTCACAGAATGCATTGTGACTTCACAGAATGTATTGTGTTGTGTCAGAATGGATTGTGACGTCACAGAATGCATTGTGACGTCACACTTTGGATTGTGACGTCACAGAATGGATTGTGACGTCACAGAATGCATTGTGACGTCACACTTTGGATTGTGACGTCACAGAATGCATTGTGACGTCACAGAATGGATTGTGGGCTGTCAGACTGGATTGTGACGTCACAGAATGCATTGTGACGTCAAAGAATGCATTGTGGTGTGTCAGAATGGATTGTGACGTCACAGAATGCATTGTGACGTCACAGAATGGATTGTGACGTCACAGAATGCATTGTGACGCGTTTGGATTGTGACGTCACACTTTGGATTGTGACGTCACAGAATGCATTGTGACTTCACAGAATGGATTGTGGAGTGTCAGAATGGATTCTGACGTCACACTTTGGATTGTGACGTCACAGAATGCATTGTGACGTCACAGAATGGATTGTGGGGTGTCAGACTGGATTGTGACGTCACAGAATCCATTGTGACGTCACAGAATGCATTGTGACGTCACAGAATGGATTGTGACGTCACAAGGGATTTTGACGCGAGGGGATTGTGACGTCACACTTTGGATTGTGACGTCACAGAATGCATTGTGACGTCACAGAATGGATTGTGGGGTGTCAGACTGGATTGTGACGTCACAGAATGCATTGTGATGTCACAGAAGGGATTGTGATGTCACAGAAGGGATTGTGACATCATCGAATGTATTGTGACGCGAGGGGTTTGTGACGTCACACTTTGGATTGTGACGTCAGAGAATGTAATTGTGACGTCACAGAATGCATTGTTGGGTGTCAGACTGGATTGTGACGTCACAGAATGCATTGTGACGTCATAGAACGGATTGTGATGTCACAGAAGGGTTTATGACATCACAGAATGGATTGTGACGCGAGGGGATTGTGACGTCACACTTTGGATTGTGACGTCACAGAATGCATTGTGACGTCACAGAATGTATTGTGGGGTGTCAGAATGGATTTTGACGTCACACTTTGGATTGTGACCTCACAGAATGCATTGTGACGTCACAGAATGGATTGTGGGGTGTCAGAATGGATTGTGACGTCACAGAATGCATTGTGACGTCACACTTTGGATTGTGACGTCACAGAATGCATTGTGACGTCACAGAATGCATTGTGACGTCACAGAATGGATTGTGACGTCACAGAATGGATTGTGGGGTGTTAGACTGGATTGTGACGTCACAGAATGCATTGTGACGTCACAGAATGCATTGTGGTGTGTCAGAATGGATTGTGACGTCACACTTTGGATTGTGACGTCACAGAATGCATTGTGACGTCACAGAATGGATTGTGGGGTGTCAGAATGGATTCTGACGTCACAGAATGCATTGTGACGTCACACTTTGGATTGTGACGTCACAGAATGCATTGTGACGTCACAGAATGGATTGTGACGTCACACTTTGGATTGTGACGTCACAGAATGTATTGTGACGTCACAGAATGCATTGTGACGTCTCAGAATGTATTGTGACGTCACAGAATGGATTGTGACGCGAGGGGATTGTGACGTCACACTTTGGATTGTGACGTCACAGAATGCATTGTGACGTCACAGAATGTATTGTGGGGTGTCAGACTGGATTGTGACGTCACAGAATCCATTGTGACGTCATAGCATGGATTGTGACGTCACAGAATGGATTGTGACGTCACAGAAGGGATTTTGACGCGAGGGGATTGTGACGTCACACTTTGGATTGTGACGTCACAGAATGCATTGTGACGTCACAGAATGGATTGTGGGGTGTCAGACTGGATTGTGACGTCACAGAATGCATTGTGACGTCACAGAATGAATTGTGACTTCACAGAATGGATTGTGGGGTGTCAGAATGGATTCTGACGTCACACTTTGGATTGTGACGTCACAGAATGCATTGTGACTTCACAGAATGTATTGTGTTGTGTCAGAATGGATTGTGACGTCACAGAATGCATTGTGACGTCACACTTTGGATTGTGACGTCACAGAATGCATTGTGACGTCACAGAATGCATTGTGACGTCACACTTTGGATTGTGACGTCACAGAATGCATTGTGACGTCACAGAATGCATTGTGACGTCACAGAATGGATTGTGACGTCACAGAATGGATTGTGGGGTGTTAGACTGGATTGTGACGTCACAGAATGCATTGTGACGTCACAGAATGCATTGTGGTGTGTCAGAATGGATTGTGACGTCACAGAATGCATTGTGACGTCACACTTTGGATTGTGACGTCACAGAATCCATTGTGACGTCATAGCATGGATTGCGACGTCACAGAATGGATTGTGACGTCACAGAAGGGATTTTGAGGCGAGGGGATTGTGACGTCACACTTTGGATTGTGACCTCACAGAATGCATTGTGACGTCACAGAATGGATTGTGGGGTGTCAGACTGGATTGTGACGTCACAGAATGCATTGTGACGTCACAGAATGCATTGTGGTGTGTCAGAATGGATTGTGACGTCACAGAATGCATTGTGACGTCACACTTTGGATTGTGACGTCTCAGAATGGATTGTGACGTTACAGAATGGATTGTGGGGTGTCAGACTGGATTGTGACGTCACATAATGCATTGTGACGTCATAGAATGGATTGTGATGTCACAGAAGGGGTTGTGACATCTAAAAATTGATTGTGATGCGAGGGGATTGTGACGTCACACTTTGGATTGTGACGTCACAGAATGCATTGTGACGTCACAGAATGGATTGTGGGGTATCAGACTGGATTGTGACGTCACACTTTGGATTGTGACGTCACAGAATGCATTGTGACGTCACAGAATGGATTGTGGGGTGTCAGAATGGATTGTGACGTCACAGAATGCATTGTGACGTCACACTTTGGATTGTGACGTCACAGAATGCATTGTGACGTCACAGAATGGATTGTGACGTCACACTTTGGATTGTGACGTCACAGAATGTATTGTGACGTCACAGAAGGGATTGTGACGTCACAAGGGATTTTGACGCGAGGGGATTGTGACGTCACACTTTGGATTGTGACGTCACAGAATGCATTGTGACGTCACAGAATGGATTGTGGGGTGTCAGACTGGATTGTGACGTCACAGAATGCATTGTGACGTCATAGAATGGATTGTGATGTCACAGAAGGGGTTGTGACATCTAAAAATGGATTGTGATGCGAGGGGATTGTGACGTCACACTTTGGATTGTGACGTCAGAGAATGGATTGTGACGTTACAGAAGGGATTGTGACATCATCGAATGGATTGTGACGCGAGGGGTTTGTGATGTCACACTTTGGATTGTGATGTCACAGAATGTATTGTGACGTCGCAGAATGGATTGGTGCGTCTCAGACTGGATTGTCACGTCACAGAATCCATTGTGACGTCATAGCATGGATTGTGACGTCACAGAATGCATTGTGACGTCACAGAATGGATTGTGGGGTGTCAGACTGGATTGTGACGTCACAGAATGCATTGTGACGTCACGGAATGGATTGTGATGTCACAGAAGGGATTGTGACATCATCGAATGTATTGTGATGTGAGGGGTTTGTGATGTCACACTTTGGATTGTGACGTCAGAGAATGTATTGTGACGTCACAGAATGCATTGGTGGGTGTCAGACTGGATTGTGACGTCACAGAATGCATTGTGACGTCACAGAATGCATTGTGACGTCTCAGAATGGATTGTGACGTCACAGAATGGATTGAGGCGCGAGGGGATTGTGTCGTCACACTTTGGATTGTGACGTCACAGAATGCATTGTGACGTCACAGAATGGATTGTGGGGTGTCAGATTGGATTGTGACGTCACAGAATTCATTGTGATGTCACAGAATGTATTGTGATGTCACAGAAGGAATTGTGACATCATCGAATGGATTGTGACGCGAGGGGATTGTGACGTCACACTTTGGATTGTGACGTCACAGAATGCATTGTGACGTCACAGAATGGATTGTGGGGTGTCAGAATGGATTCTGACGTCACAGAATGCATTGTGACGTCACACTTTGGATTGTGACGTCACAGAATGCATTGTGACGTCACAGAATGGATTGTGACGTCACACTTTGGATTGTGACGTCACAGAATGTATTGTGACGTCACAGAATGCATTGTGACGTCTCAGAATGTATTGTGACGTCACAGAATGGATTGTGACGCGAGGGGATTGTGACGTCACACTTTGGATTGTGACGTCACAGAATGCATTGTGACGTCACAGAATGTATTGTGGGGTGTCAGACTGGATTGTGACGTCACAGAATCCATTGTGACGTCATAGCATGGATTGTGACGTCACAGAATGGATTGTGACGTCACAGAAGGGATTTTGACGCGAGGGGATTGTGACGTCACACTTTGGATTGTGACGTCACAGAATGCATTGTGACGTCACAGAATGGATTGTGGGGTGTCAGACTGGATTGTGACGTCACAGAATGCATTGTGACGTCACAGAATGAATTGTGACTTCACAGAATGGATTGTGGGGTGTCAGAATGGATTCTGACGTCACACTTTGGATTGTGACGTCACAGAATGCATTGTGACTTCACAGAATGTATTGTGTTGTGTCAGAATGGATTGTGACGTCACAGAATGCATTGTGACGTCACACTTTGGATTGTGACGTCACAGAATGCATTGTGACGTCACAGAATGCATTGTGACGTCACACTTTGGATTGTGACGTCACAGAATGCATTGTGACGTCACACTTTGGATTGTGACGTCACAGAATGCATTGTGACGTCACAGAATGCATTGTGACGTCACAGAATGGATTGTGACGTCACAGAATGGATTGTGGGGTGTTAGACTGGATTGTGACGTCACAGAATGCATTGTGACGTCACAGAATGCATTGTGGTGTGTCAGAATGGATTGTGACGTCACAGAATGCATTGTGACGTCACACTTTGGATTGTGACGTCACAGAATCCATTGTGACGTCATAGCATGGATTGCGACGTCACAGAATGGATTGTGACGTCACAGAAGGGATTTTGAGGCGAGGGGATTGTGACGTCACACTTTGGATTGTGACCTCACAGAATGCATTGTGACGTCACAGAATGGATTGTGGGGTGTCAGACTGGATTGTGACGTCACAGAATGCATTGTGACGTCACAGAATGCATTGTGGTGTGTCAGAATGGATTGTGACGTCACAGAATGCATTGTGACGTCACACTTTGGATTGTGACGTCTCAGAATGGATTGTGACGTTACAGAATGGATTGTGGGGTGTCAGACTGGATTGTGACGTCACATAATGCATTGTGACGTCATAGAATGGATTGTGATGTCACAGAAGGGGTTGTGACATCTAAAAATTGATTGTGATGCGAGGGGATTGTGACGTCACACTTTGGATTGTGACGTCACAGAATGCATTGTGACGTCACAGAATGGATTGTGGGGTATCAGACTGGATTGTGACGTCACACTTTGGATTGTGACGTCACAGAATGCATTGTGACGTCACAGAATGGATTGTGGGGTGTCAGAATGGATTGTGACGTCACAGAATGCATTGTGACGTCACACTTTGGATTGTGACGTCACAGAATGCATTGTGACGTCACAGAATGGATTGTGACGTCACACTTTGGATTGTGACGTCACAGAATGTATTGTGACGTCACAGAAGGGATTGTGACGTCACAAGGGATTTTGACGCGAGGGGATTGTGACGTCACACTTTGGATTGTGACGTCACAGAATGCATTGTGACGTCACAGAATGGATTGTGGGGTGTCAGACTGGATTGTGACGTCACAGAATGCATTGTGACGTCATAGAATGGATTGTGATGTCACAGAAGGGGTTGTGACATCTAAAAATGGATTGTGATGCGAGGGGATTGTGACGTCACACTTTGGATTGTGACGTCAGAGAATGGATTGTGACGTTACAGAAGGGATTGTGACATCATCGAATGGATTGTGACGCGAGGGGTTTGTGATGTCACACTTTGGATTGTGATGTCACAGAATGTATTGTGACGTCGCAGAATGGATTGGTGCGTCTCAGACTGGATTGTCACGTCACAGAATCCATTGTGACGTCATAGCATGGATTGTGACGTCACAGAATGCATTGTGACGTCACAGAATGGATTGTGGGGTGTCAGACTGGATTGTGACGTCACAGAATGCATTGTGACGTCACGGAATGGATTGTGATGTCACAGAAGGGATTGTGACATCATCGAATGTATTGTGATGTGAGGGGTTTGTGATGTCACACTTTGGATTGTGACGTCAGAGAATGTATTGTGACGTCACAGAATGCATTGGTGGGTGTCAGACTGGATTGTGACGTCACAGAATGCATTGTGACGTCACAGAATGCATTGTGACGTCTCAGAATGGATTGTGACGTCACAGAATGGATTGAGGCGCGAGGGGATTGTGTCGTCACACTTTGGATTGTGACGTCACAGAATGCATTGTGACGTCACAGAATGGATTGTGGGGTGTCAGATTGGATTGTGACGTCACAGAATTCATTGTGATGTCACAGAATGTATTGTGATGTCACAGAAGGAATTGTGACATCATCGAATGGATTGTGACGCGAGGGGATTGTGACGTCACACTTTGGATTGTGACGTCACAGAATGCATTGTGACGTCACAGAATGGATTGTGGGGTGTCAGAATGGATTCTGACGTCACAGAATGCATTGTGACGTCACACTTTGGATTGTGACGTCACAGAATGCATTGTGACGTCACAGAATGGATTGTGACGTCACACTTTGGATTGTGACGTCACAGAATGTATTGTGACGTCACAGAATGCATTGTGACGTCTCAGAATGTATTGTGACGTCACAGAATGGATTGTGACGCGAGGGGATTGTGACGTCACACTTTGGATTGTGACGTCACAGAATGCATTGTGACGTCACAGAATGTATTGTGGGGTGTCAGACTGGATTGTGACGTCACAGAATCCATTGTGACGTCATAGCATGGATTGTGACGTCACAGAATGGATTGTGACGTCACAGAAGGGATTTTGACGCGAGGGGATTGTGACGTCACACTTTGGATTGTGACGTCACAGAATGCATTGTGACGTCACAGAATGGATTGTGGGGTGTCAGACTGGATTGTGACGTCACAGAATGCATTGTGACGTCACAGAAGGGATTGTGATGTCACAGAAGGGATTGTGACATCATCAAATGTATTGTGACGCGAGGGGTTTGTGATGTCACACTTTGGATTGTGACGTCAGAGAATGTAATTGTGACGTCACAGAATGCATTGTTGGGTGTCAGACTGGATTGTGACGTCACAGAATGCATTGTGACGTCATAGAACGGATTGTGATGTCACAGAAGGGATTATGACATCACAGAATGGATTGTGATGCGAGGGGATTGTGACGTCACACTTTGGATTGTGACGTCACAGAATGCATTGTGACGTCACAGAATGGATTGTGGGGTGTCAGAATGGATTGTGACGTCACAGAATGCATTGTGACGTCACACTTTGGATTGTGACGTCACAGAATGCATTGTGACGTCACAGAATGGATTGTGACGTCACACTTTGGATTGTGACGTCACAGAATGTATTGTGACGTCACAGAATGCATTGTGACGTCACAGAATGGATTGTGACGTCACAGAATGGATTGTGGGGTGTTAGACTGGATTGTGACGTCACAGAATGCATTGTGACGTCACAGAATGCATTGTGGTGTGTCAGAATGGATTGTGACGTCACAGAATGCATTGTGACGTCACACTTTGGATTGTGACGTCACAGAATCCATTGTGACGTCATAGCATGGATTGTGACGTCACAGAATGGATTGTGACGTCACAGAAGGGATTTTGACGCGAGGGGATTGTGACGTCACACTTTGGATTGTGACGTCACAGAATGCATTGTGACGTCACAGAATGGATTGTGGGGTGTCAGACTGGATTGTGACGTCACAGAATGCATTGTGACGTCACAGAATGCATTGTGGTGTGTCAGAATGAATTGTGACGTCACAGAATGCATTGTGACGTCACACTTTGGATTGTGACGTCTCAGAATGGATTGTGACGTTACAGAAGGGATTGTGACATCATCGAATGGATTGTGACGCGAGGGGTTTGTGATGTCACACTTTGGATTGTGATGTCACAGAATGTATTGTGACGTCGCAGAATGGATTGGTGGGTCTCAGACTGGATTGTCACGTCACAGAATCCATTGTGACGTCATAGCATGGATTGTGACGTCGGAGAATGGATTGTGACGTCACAGAACGCATTGGTGGGTGTCAGACTGGATTGTGAAGTTACAGAATGGATTGTGACGTCACAGAATGGATTGTGACGTCACAGAATGGATTTTGACGTGAGGGGATTGTGACGTCACACTTGGGATTGTGACCTCACAGAATGCATTGTGACGTCACAGAAGGGATTGTGACATCATCGAAAGGATTGTGACGCGAGGGGATTTTGACATCACACTTTGGATTGTGACGTCACACTTTGGATTGTGACGTCACAGAATGGATTGTGATTTCACAGAAGGGATTGTGACGTCATCGAATGGATTGTGACGCGAGGGGTTTGTGACGTCACACTTTGGATTGTGACGTCACAGAAGGGATTGTGACGTCACAGAATGGATTGTGATGCGAGGGGATTGTGACGTCACACTTTGGATTGTGACGTCAGAGAATGGATTGTGACGTCACAGAATGAATTTTGACGTCACAGAATGGATTGTGACGTGAGGGGATTGTGACGTCACACTTTGGATTGTGACGTCAGAGAATGGATTGTGACGTTACAGAAGGGATTGTGACATCATCGAATGGATTGTGACGCGAGGGGTTTGTGATGTCACACTTTGGATTGTGATGTCACAGAATGTATTGTGACGTCGCAGAATGGATTGGTGGGTCTCAGACTGGATTGTCACGTCACAGAATCCATTGTGACGTCATAGCATGGATTGTGACGTCACAGAATGGATTGTGACGTCACAGAATGGATTTTGACGCGCGGGGATTGTGACGTCACACTTTGGATTGTGACGTCACAGAATGCATTGTGACGTCACAGAATGGATTGTGGGGTGTCAGACTGGATTGTGACGTCACAGAATGCATTGTGACGTCACAGAATGGATTGTGATGTCACAGAAGGGATTGTGACATCATCGAATGTATTGTGATGTGAGGGGTTTGTGATGTCACACTTTGGATTGTGACGTCAGAGAATGTATTGTGACGTCACAGAATGCATTGGTGGGTGTCAGACTGGATTGTGACGTCACAGAATGCATTGTGACGTCACAGAATGCATTGTGACGTCTCAGAATGGATTGTGACGTCACAGAATGGATTGTGGCGCGAGGGGATTGTGACGTCAAACTTTGGATTGTGACGTCAGAGAATGTAATTGTGACGTCACAGAATGGATTGTGGGGTGTCAGATTGGATTGTGACGTCACAGAATTCATTGTGATGTCACAGAATGTATTGTGATGTCACAGAAGGAATTGTGACATCATCGAATGGATTGTGACGCGAGGGGATTGTGACGTCACACTTTGGATTGTGACGTCACAGAATGCATTGTGACGTCACAGAATGGATTGTGGGGTGTCAGAATGGATTCTGACGTCACACTTTGGATTGTGACGTCACAGAATGCATTGTGACGTCACAGAATGCATTGTGGGGTGTCAGAATGTATTGTGACGTCACAGAATGCATTGTGACGTCACACTTTGGATTGTGACGTCACAGAATGCATTGTGACGTCACAGAATGGATTGTGACGTCACACTTTGGATTGTGACGTCACAGAATGTATTGTGACGTCACAGAATGCATTGTGACGTCACAGAATGGATTGTGGGGTGTCAGACTGGATTGTGACGTCACAGAATGCATTGTGACGTCTCAGAATGTATTGTGACGTCACAGAATGGATTTTGACGCGAGGGGATTGTGACGTCATACTTTGCATTGTGACATCACAGAATGCATTGTGACGTCACAGAATGTATTGTGGGGTGTCAGACTGGATTGTGACGTCACAGAATGCATTGTGATGTCACAGAATGGATTGTGATGTCACAGAAGGGATTGTGACATTATCGAATGGATTGTGACGCGAGGGGGTTGTGACATCACACTTTGGATTGTGACGTCACAGAATGCATTGTGACGTCACAGAATGGATTGTGGGGTGTCAGACTGGATTGTGACGTCACAGAATCCATTGTGACGTCATAGCATGGATTGTGACGTCACAGAATGGATTGTGACGTCACAGAAGGGATTTTGACGCGAGGGGATTGTGACGTCACACTTTGGATTGTGACGTCACAGAATGCATTGTGACGTCACAGAATGGATTGTGGGGTGTCAGACTGGATTGTGACGTCACAGAATGCATTGTGACGTCACAGAAGGGATTGTGATGTCACAGAAGGGATTGTGACATCATCGAATGTATTGTGACGCGAGGGGTTTGTGATGTCACACTTTGGATTGTGACGTCAGAGAATGTAATTGTGACGTCACAGAATGCATTGTTGGGTGTCAGACTGGATTGTGACGTCACAGAATGCATTGTGACGTCATAGAACGGATTGTGATGTCACAGAAGGGATTATGACATCACAGAATGGATTGTGACGCGAGGGGATTGTGACGTCACACTTTGGATTGTGACGTCACAGAATGCATTGTGACGTCACAGAATGGATTGTGGGGTGTCAGAATGGATTGTGACGTCACACTTTGGATTGTGACGTCACAGAATGCATTGTGACATCACAGAATGGATTGTGGGGTGTCAGAATGGATTGTGACGTCACACTTTGGATTGTGACGTCACAGAATGCATTGTGACTTCACAGAATATATTGTGGTGTGTCAGAATGGATTCTGACGTCACACTTGGGATTGTGACGTCACACTTTGGATTGTGACGTCACAGAACGCATTGTGACGTCACAGAATGTATTGTGGGGTGTCAGACTGGATTGTGACGTCACAGAATGTATTGTGACGTCACAGAAGGGATTGTGACGTCACAGAAGGGATTGTGACGTCACAGAATGGATTGTGACGCGAGGGGATTGTGACGTCACACTTTGGATTGTGACGTCACAGAATGCATTGTGACGTCACAGAATGGATTGTGACGCGAGGGGATTGTGACGTCACACTTTGGATTGTGACCTCACAGAATGCATTGTGACGTCACAGAATGGATTGTGGGGTGTCAGACTGGATTGTGACGTCACAGAATGCATTGTGACGTCATAGAATGTATTGTGACGTCACAGAATGGATTTTGACGCGAGGGGATTGTGACGTCATACTTTGCATTGTGACATCACAGAATGCATTGTGACGTCACAGAATGTATTGTGGGGTGTCAGACTGGATTGTGACGTCACAGAATGCATTGTGATGTCACAGAATGGATTGTGATGTCACAGAAGGGATTGTGACATTATCGAATGGATTGTGACGCGAGGGGGTTGTGACATCACACTTTGGATTGTGACGTCACAGAATGCATTGTGACGTCACAGAATGGATTGTGGGGTGTCAGACTGGATTGTGACGTCACAGAATCCATTGTGACGTCATAGCATGGATTGTGACGTCACAGAATGGATTGTGACGTCACAGAAGGGATTTTGACGCGAGGGGATTGTGACGTCACACTTTGGATTGTGACGTCACAGAATGCATTGTGACGTCACAGAATGGATTGTGGGGTGTCAGACTGGATTGTGACGTCACAGAATGCATTGTGACGTCATAGAACGGATTGTGATGTCACAGAAGGGATTATGACATCACAGAATGGATTGTGACGCGAGGGGATTGTGACGTCACACTTTGGATTGTGACGTCACAGAATGCATTGTGACGTCACAGAATGGATTGTGGGGTGTCACAATGGATTTTGACGTCACACTTTGGATTGTGACCTCACAGAATGCATTGTGACGTCACAGAATGGATTGTGGGGTGTCAGAATGGATTGTGACGTCACACTTTGGATTGTGACGTCACAGAATGCATTGTGACTTCACAGAATGTATTGTGGTGTGTCAGAATGGATTCTGACGTCACACTTGGGATTGTGACGTCACACTTTGGATTGTGACGTCACAGAACGCATTGTGACGTCACAGAATGTATTGTGGGGTGTCAGACTGGATTGTGACGTCACAGAATGTATTGTGACGTCACAGAAGGGATTGTGACGTCACAGAAGGGATTGTGACGTCACAGAATGGATTGTGACGCGAGGGGATTGTGACGTCACACTTTGGATTGTGACGTCACAGAATGCATTGTGACGTCACAGAATGGATTGTGACGCGAGGGGATTGTGACGTCACACTTTGGATTGTGACCTCACAGAATGCATTGTGACGTCACAGAATGGATTGTGGGGTGTCAGACTGGATTGTGACGTCACAGAATGCATTGTGACGTCATAGAATGGATTGTGACGTCACAGAATGGATTATGACATCACAGAATGGATTGTGACGCGAGTGGATTGTGACGTCACACTTAGGATTGTGACGTCACAGAATGGATTGGGGGTGTAAGAATGGATTGTGACGTCACTCTTTGGATTGTGACGTCACAGAATGTATTGTGACGTCACAGAATGGATTGTGGGGTGTCAGAATGGATTGTGACGTCACACTTTGGATTGTGACGTCACAGAATGCATTGTGACGTCTCAGAATGCATTGTGGTGTGTCAGAATGGATTGTGACGTCACAGAATATATTGTGACGTCACACTTTGGATTGTGACGTCACAGAATGCATTGTGGTGTGTCAGAATGGATTGTGACGTCACACTTTGGATTGTGACGTCACAGAATGCATTGTGACTTCACAGAATGTATTGTGGGGTGTCAGAATGGATTCTGACGTCACACTTGGGATTGTGACGTCACACTTTGGATTGTGACGTCACAGAACGCATTGTGACGTCACAGAATGTATTGTGGGGTGTCAGACTGGATTGTGACGTCACAGAATGCATTGTGACGTCAAAGAATGCATTGTGACGTCTCAGAATGGATTGTGACGTCACAGAATGGATTGTGACGTCACAGAATGGATTGTGACGTCACAGAATGCATTGTGACGCGTTTGGATTGTGACGTCACACTTTGGATTGTGACCTCACAGAATGCATTGTGACGTCACAGAATGGATTGTGGGGTGTCAGAGTGGATTGTGACGTCACAGAATGCATTGTGATGTCACAGAAGGGATTGTGATGTCACAGAAGGGATTGTGACATCATCGAATGTATTGTGACGCGAGGGGTTTGTGATGTCACACTTTGGATTGTGACGTCAGAGAATGTAATTGTGACGTCACAGAATGCATTGTTGGGTGTCAGACTGGATTGTGACGTCACAGAATGCATTGTGACGTCATAGAACGGATTGTGATGTCACAGAAGGGATTATGACATCACAGAATGGATTGTGACGCGAGGGGATTGTGACGTCACACTTTGGATTGTGACGTCACAGAATGCATTGTGACGTCACAGAATGGATTGTGGGGTGTCAGAATGGATTGTGACGTCACACTTTGGATTGTGACGTCACAGAATGCATTGTGACGTCACAGAATGGATTGTGGGGTGTCAGAATGGATTGTGACGTCACACTTTGGATTGTGACGTCACAGAATGCATTGTGACTTCACAGAATGTATTGTGGTGTGTCAGAATGGATTCTGACGTCACACTTGGGATTGTGACGTCACACTTTGGATTGTTACGTCACAGAACGCATTGTGACGTCACAGAATGTATTGTGGGGTGTCAGACTGGATTGTGACGTCACAGAATGTATTGTGACGTCACAGAAGGGATTGTGACGTCACAGAAGGGATTGTGACGTCACAGAATGGATTGTGACGCGAGTGGATTGTGACGTCACACTTAGGATTGTGACGTCACAGAATGGATTGGGGGTGTAAGAATGGATTGTGACGTCACTCTTTGGATTGTGACGTCACAGAATGTATTGTGACGTCACAGAATGGATTGTGGGGTGTCAGAATGGATTGTGACGTCACACTTTGGATTGTGACGTCACAGAATGCATTGTGACGTCTCAGAATGCATTGTGGTGTGTCAGAATGGATTGTGACGTCACAGAATATATTGTGACGTCACACTTTGGATTGTGACGTCACAGAATGCATTGTGGTGTGTCAGAATGGATTGTGACGTCACACTTTGGATTGTGACGTCACAGAATGCATTGTGACTTCACAGAATGTATTGTGGGGTGTCAGAATGGATTCTGACGTCACACTTGGGATTGTGACGTCACACTTTGGATTGTGACGTCACAGAACGCATTGTGACGTCACAGAATGTATTGTGGGGTGTCAGACTGGATTGTGACGTCACAGAATGCATTGTGACGTCAAAGAATGCATTGTGACGTCTCAGAATGGATTGTGACGTCACAGAATGGATTGTGACGTCACAGAATGCATTGTGACGCGTTTGGATTGTGACGTCACACTTTGGATTGTGACCTCACAGAATGCATTGTGACGTCACAGAATGGATTGTGGGGTGTCAGAGTGGATTGTGACGTCACATAATGCATTGTGACGTCACAGAAGGGATTGTGACGTCACAGAATGCATTGTGACATCTAAAAATGGATTGTGATGCGAGGGGATTGTGACGTCACACTTTGGATTGTGACGTCACAGAATGGATTGTGACGTCACAGAATGAATTTTGACGTCACAGAATGGATTGTGACGTGAGGGGATTGTGACGTCACACTTTGGATTGTGACGTCACAGAATGGATTCTGACGTTACAGAAGGGATTGTGACATCATCGAATGGATTGTGACGCGAGGGGTTTGTGATGTCACACTTTGGATTGTGATGTCACAGAATGTATTGTGACGTCGCAGAATGGATTGGTGGGTCTCAGACTGGATTGTCACGTCACAGAATCCATTGTGACGTCATAGCATGGATTGTGATGTCACAGAATGGATTGTGACGTCACAGAATGGATTGTGACGCGCGGGGATTGTGACGTCACACTTTGGATTGTGACGTCACAGAATGCATTGTGACGTCACAGAATGGATTGTGGGGTGTCAGACTGGATTGTGACGTCACAGAATGCATTGTGACGTCTCAGAATGGATTGTGACGTCACAGAATGGATTGTGGCGCGAGGGGATTGTGACGTCACACTTTGGATTGTGACGTCACAGAATGCATTGTGACATCACAGAATGGATTGTGGGGTGTCAGATTGGATTGTGACGTCACAGAATTCATTGTGATGTCACAGAATGTATTGTGATGTCACAGAAGGAATTGTGACATCATCGAATGGATTGTGACGCGAGGGGATTGTGACGTCACACTTTGGATTGTGACGTCACAGAATGCATTGTCACTTCACAGAATGGATTGTGGGGTGTCAGAATGGATTCTGACGTCACACTTTGGATTGTGACGTCACAGAATGCATTGTGACTTCACAGAATGTATTGTGTTGTGTCAGAATGGATTGTGACGTCACAGAATGCATTGTGACGTCACACTTTGGATTGTGACGTCACAGAATGCATTGTGACGTCACAGAATGCATTGTGACGTCACACTTTGGATTGTGACGTCACAGAATGCATTGTGACGTCACAGAATGGATTGTGGGCTGTCAGACTGGATTGTGACGTCACAGAATGCATTGTGACGTCAAAGAATGCATTGTGGTGTGTCAGAATGGATTGTGACGTCACAGAATGCATTGTGACGTCACAGAATGGATTGTGACGTCACAGAATGCATTGTGACGCGTTTGGATTGTGACGTCACACTTTGGATTGTGACGTCACAGAATGCATTGTGACTTCACAGAATGCATTGTGGAGTGTCAGAATGGATTCTGACGTCACACTTTGGATTGTGACGTCACAGAATGCATTGTGACTTCACAGAATGTATTGTGTTGTGTCAGAATGGATTGTGACGTCACAGAATGCATTGTGACGTCACACTTTGGATTGTGACGTCACAGAATGCATTGTGACGTCACAGAATGCATTGTGACGTCACACTTTGGATTGTGACGTCACAGAACGCATTGTGACGTCACAGAATGTATTGTGGGGTGTCAGACTGGATTGTGACGTCACAGAATGCATTGTGACGTCAAAGAATGCATTGTGGTGTGTCAGAATGGATTGTGACGTCACAGAATGCATTGTGACGTCACAGAATGGATTGTGACGTCACAGAATGCATTGTGACGCGTTTGGATTGTGACGTCACACTTTGGATTGTGACCTCACAGAATGCATTGTGACGTCACAGAATGGATTGTGGGGTGTCAGAGTGGATTGTGACGTCACACTTTGGATTGTGACGTCACAGAAGGGATTGTGACGTCACAGAATGAATTTTGACGTCACAGAATGGATTGTGACGTGAGGGGATTGTGACGTCACACTTTGGATTGTGACGTCAGAGAATGGATTGTGACGTTACAGAAGGGATTGTGACATCATCGAATGGATTGTGACGCGAGGGGGTTGTGATGTCACACTTTGGATTGTGATGTCACAGAATGTATTGTGACGTCGCAGAATGGATTGGTGTGTCTCAGACTGGATTGTCACGTCACAGAATCCATTGTGACGTCATAGCATGGATTGTGACGTCACAGAATGGATTGTGACGTCACAGAATGGATTTTGACGCGCGGGGATTGTGACGTCACACTTTGGATTGTGACGTCACAGAATGCATTGTGACGTCACAGAATGGATTGTGGGGTGTCAGACTGGATTGTGACGTCACAGAATGCATTGTGACGTCACAGAATGGATTGTGATGTCACAGAAGGGATTGTGACATCATCGAATGTATTGTGATGTGAGGGGTTTGTGATGTCACACTTTGGATTGTGATGTCAGAGAATGTATTGTGACGTCACAGAATGCATTGGTGGGTGTCAGACTGGATTGTGACGTCACAGAATGCATTGTGACGTCACAGAATGCATTGTGACGTCTCAGAATGTATTGTGACGTCACAGAATGGATTGTGGCGCGAGGGGATTGTGACGTCACACTTTGGATTGTGACGTCACAGAATGCATTGTGACGTCACAGAATGGATTGTGGGGTGTCAGATTGGATTGTGACGTCACAGAATTCATTGTGATGTCACAGAATGTATTGTGATGTCACAGAAGGAATTGTGACATCATCGAATGGATTGTGACGCGAGGGGATTGTGACGTCACACTTTGGATTGTGACGTCACAGAATGCATTGTGACTTCACAGAATGTATTGTGTTGTGTCAGAATGGATTGTGACGTCACAGAATGCATTGTGACGTCACACTTTGGATTGTGACGTCACAGAATGCATTGTGACGTCACAGAATGCATTGTGACGTCACACTTTGGATTGTGACGTCACAGAATGCATTGTGACGTCACAGAATGTATTGTGGGGTGTCAGACTGGATTGTGACGTCACAGAATCCATTGTGACGTCATAGCATGGATTGTGACGTCACAGAATGGATTGTGACGTCACAGAAGGGATTTTGACGCGAGGGGATTGTGACGTCACACTTTGGATTGTGACGTCACAGAATGCATTGTGACGTCACAGAATGGATTGTGGGGTGTCAGACTGGATTGTGACGTCACAGAATGCATTGTGACGTCACAGAAGGGATTGTGATGTCACAGAAGGGATTGTGACATCATCGAATGTATTGTGACGCGAGGGGTTTGTGATGTCACACTTTGGATTGTGACGTCACAGAATGCATTGTGACGTCACAGACTGGATTGTGACGTCACAGAATGCATTGTGACGTCACAGAATGTATTGTGACGTCACAGAATGCATTGTGACGTCACAGAATGGATTGTGACGCGAGGGGATTGTGACGTCACACTTTGGATTGTGACGTCACAGAATGCATTGTGACGTCACAGAATGGATTGTGGGGTGTCAGAATGGATTTTGACGTCACACTTTGGATTGTGACCTCACAGAATGCATTGTGACGTCACAGAATGGATTGTGGGGTGTCAGAATGGATTGTGACGTCACACTTTGGATTGTGACGTCACAGAATGCATTGTGACTTCACAGAATGTATTGTGGTGTGTCAGAATGGATTCTGACGTCACACTTGGGATTGTGACGTCACACTTTGGATTGTGACGTCACAGAACGCATTGTGACGTCACAGAATGTATTGTGGGGTGTCAGACTGGATTGTGACGTCACAGAATGTATTGTGACGTCACAGAATGTATTGTGACGTCACAGAAGGGATTGTGACGTCACAGAATGAATTGTGACGCGAGGGGATTGTGACGTCACACTTTGGATTGTGACCTCACAGAATGCATTGTGACGTCACAGAATGGATTGTGGGGTGTCAGACTGGATTGTGACGTCACAGCATGCATTGTGACGTCATAGAATGGATTGTGACGTCACAGAATGGATTATGACATCACAGAATGGATTGTGACGCGAGTGGATTGTGACGTCACACTTAGGATTGTGACGTCACAGAATGGATTGGGGGTGTAAGAATGGATTGTGACGTCACTCTTTGGATTGTGACGTCACAGAATGTATTGTGACTTCACAGAATGGATTGTGGGGTGTCAGAATGGATTGTGACGTCACACTTTGGATTGTGACGTCACAGAATACATTGTGACGTCTCAGAATGCATTTTGGTGTGTCAGAATGGATTGTGACGTCACAGAATATATTGTGACGTCACACTTTGGATTGTGACGTCACAGAATGCATTGTGGTGTGTCAGAATGGATTGTGACGTCACACTTTGGATTGTGACGTCACAGAATGCATTGTGGCTTCACAGAATGTATTGTGGGGTGTCAGAATGGATTCTGACGTCACACTTGGGATTATGACGTCACACTTTGGATTGTGACGTCACAGAACGCATTGTGACGTCACAGAATGTATTGTGGGGTGTCAGACTGGATTGTGACGTCACAGAATGCATTGTGACGTCAAAGAATGCATTGTGGTGTGTCAGAATGGATTGTGACGTCACAGAATGCATTGTGACGTCACAGAATGGATTGTGACGTCACAGAATGCATTGTGACGCGTTTGGATTGTGACGTCACACTTTGGATTGTGACCTCACAGAATGCATTGTGACGTCACAGAAGGGATTGTGACGTCACAGAATGCATTGTGACATCACAGAATGGATTCTGATGCGAGGGGATTGTGACGTCACACTTTGGATTGTGACGTCACAGAATGGATTGTGACGTCACAGAATGAATTTTGACGTCACAGAATGGATTGTGACGTGAGGGGATTGTGACGTCACACTTTGGATTGTGACGTCAGAGAATAGATTGTGACGTTACAGAAGGGATTGTGACATCATCGAATGGATTGTGACGCGAGGGGTTTGTGATGTCACACTTTGGATTGTGATGTCACAGAATGTATTGTGACGTCGCAGAATGGATTGGTGTGTCTCAGACTGGATTGTCACGTCACAGAATCCATTGTGACGTCATAGCATGGATTGTGACGTCACACTTTGGATTGTGACGTCACAGAATGCATTGTGACGTCACAGAATGGATTGTGGGGTGTCAGATTGGATTGTGACGTCACAGAATTCATTGTGATGTCACAGAATGTATTGTGATGTCACAGAAGGAATTGTGACATCATCGAATGGATTGTGACGCGAGGGGATTGTGACGTCACACTTTGGATTGTGACGTCACAGAATGAATTGTGACTTCACAGAATGGATTGTGGGGTGTCAGAATGGATTCTGACGTCACACTTTGGATTGTGACGTCACAGAATGCATTGTGACTTCACAGAATGTATTGTGTTGTGTCAGAATGGATTGTGACGTCACAGAATGCATTGTGACGTCACACTTTGGATTGTGACGTCACAGAATGCATTGTGACGTCACAGAATGCATTGTGACGTCACACTTTGGATTGTGACGTCACAGAATGCATTGTGACTTCACAGAATGTATTGTGGGGTGTCAGAATGGATTCTGACGTCACACTTGGGATTGTGACGTCACACTTTTGATTGTGACGTCACAGAACGCATTGTGACGTCACAGAATGTATTGTGGGGTGTCAGACTGGATTGTGACGTCACAGAATGCATTGTGACGTCAAAGAATGCATTGTGGTGTGTCAGAATGGATTGTGACGTCACAGAATGCATTGTGACGTCACAGAATGGATTGTGACGTCACAGAATGCATTGTGACGCGTTTGGATTGTGACGTCACACTTTGGTTTGTGACCTCACAGAATGCATTGTGACGTCACAGAATGTATTGTGGGGTGTCAGAGTGGATTGTGACGTCACATAATGCATTGTGACGTCACAGAAGGGATTGTGACGTCACAGAATGCATTGTGACATCACAGAATGGATTCTGATGCGAGGGGATTGTGACGTCACACTTTGGATTGTGACGTCACAGAATGGATTGTGACGTCACAGAATGAATTTTGACGTCACAGAATGGATTGTGACGTGAGGGGATTGTGACGTCACACTTTGGATTGTGACGTTAGAGAATGGATTGTGACGTTACAGAATGCATTGTGACATCACAGAATGGATTCTGATGCGAGGGGATTGTGACGTCACACTTTGGATTGTGACGTCACAGAATGGATTGTGACGTCACAGAATGAATTTTGACGTCACAGAATGGATTGTGACGTGAGGGGATTGTGATGTCACACTTTGGATTGTGACGTCAGAGAATGGATTGTGACGTTACAGAAGGGATTGTGACATCATCGAATGGATTGTGACGCGAGGGGTTTGTGATGTCACACTTTGGATTGTGATGTCACAGAATGTATTGTGACGTCGCAGAATGGATTGGTGCGTCTCAGACTGGATTGTCACGTCACAGAATCCATTGTGACGTCATAGCATGGATTGTGACGTCACAGAATGCATTGTGACGTCACAGAATGGATTTTGACGCGCGGGGATTGTGACGTCACACTTGGGATTGTGACCTCACAGAATGCATTGTGACGTCACAGAATGGATTGTGGGGTGTCAGACTGGATTGTGACGTCACAGAATGCATTGTGACGTCACAGAATGGATTGTGATGTCACAGAAGGGATTGTGACATCATCGAATGTATTGTGATGTGAGGGGTTTGTGATGTCACACTTTGGATTGTGATGTCAGAGAATGTATTGTGACGTCACAGAATGCATTGGTGGGTGTCAGACTGGATTGTGACGTCACAGAATGCATTGTGACGTCACAGAATGCATTGTGACGTCTCAGAATGTATTGTGACGTCACAGAATGGATTGTGGCGCGAGGGGATTGTGACGTCACACTTTGGATTGTGACGTCACAGAATGCATTGTGACGTCACAGAATGGATTGTGGGGTGTCAGATTGGATTGTGACGTCACAGAATTCATTGTGATGTCACAGAATGTATTGTGATGTCACAGAAGGAATTGTGACATCATCGAATGGATTGTGACGTGAGGGGATTGTGACGTCACACTTTGGATTGTGACGTCACAGAATGAATTGTGACTTCACAGAATGGATTGTGGGGTGTCAGAATGGATTCTGACGTCACACTTTGGATTGTGACGTCACAGAATGCATTGTGACTTCACAGAATGTATTGTGTTGTGTCAGAATGGATTGTGACGTCACAGAATGCATTGTGACGTCACACTTTGGATTGTGACGTCACAGAATGCATTGTGACGTCACAGAATGCATTGTGACGTCACACTTTGGATTGTGACGTCACAGAATGCATTGTGACGTCACAGAATGGATTGTGGGGTGTCAGACTGGATTGTGAGTTCACAGAATCCATTGTGACGTCATAGAATGGATTGTGACGTCACAGAATGGATTGTGACGTCACAGAAGGGATTTTGACGCGAGGGGATTGTGACGTCACACTTTGGATTGTGACGTCACAGAATGCATTGTGACGTCACAGAAGGGATTGTGATGTCACAGAAGGGATTGTGACATCATCGAATGGATTGTGACGCGAGGGGTTTGTGATGTCACACTTTGGATTGTGACGTCACAGAATGCATTGTGACGTCACAGAATGGATTGCGACGTCACACTTTGGATTGTGACGTCACAGAATGTATTGTGACGTCACAGAATGCATTGTGACGTCACAGAATGGATTGTGACGCGAGCGGATTGTGACGTCACACTTTGGATTGTGACCTCACAGAATGCATTGTGACGTCACAGAATGGATTGTGGGGTGTTAGACTTGATTGTGACGTCACAGAATGCATTGTGACGTCACAGAATGCATTGTGACGTCACAGAATGCATTGTGGTTTGTCAGAATGGATTGTGACGTCACAGAATGTATTGTGACGTCACAGAAGGGATTGTGACGTCACAGAAGGGATTGTTACATCATCGGATGGATTGTGACGCGAGGGGATTGTGACGTCACACTTTGGATTGTGACGTCACAGAATGCATTGTGACGTCACAGAATGGATTGTGGGGTGTCAGGCTGGATTGTGACGTCACAGAATGCATTGTGACGTCATAGAATGGATTGTGATGTCTCAGAACGGATTGAGACATTACAGAATGGATTGTGATGCGATCTGATTGTGACGTCACACTTTGGATTGTGACGTCACAGAATGGATTGTGACGTCAGAGAATGGGTTGTGACGCGAGGGGATTGTGACGTCACACTTTGGATTGTGACCTCACAGAATGCATTGTGACGTCACACTTTGGATTGTGACGTCACAGAATGGATTGTGACGTCAGAGAATGGGTTGTGACGCGAGGGGATTGTGACGTCACACTTTGGATTGTGACGTCATAGAATGTATTCTGACGTCACAGAATGAATTTTGACGTCACAGAATGGATTGTGACGTCACAGAAGGGATTGTGACATCATCGAATGGATTGTGACGCGAGGTGATTGTGACGTCAAACTTTGGATTGTGACGTCGGAGAATGGATTGTGACGTCACAGAACGCATTGGTGGGTGTCAGACTGGATTGTGTATTGACAGAATGGATTGTGACGTCACACTTTGTATTGTGACGTCACAGAATGGATTGTGACGTCACAGAATGGATTTTGACGTGAGGGGATTGTGACGTCACACTTTGGATTGTGACCTCACAGAATGCATTGTGACGTCACACTTTGGATTGTGACCTCACAGAATGCATTGTGACGTCACAGAATGCATTGTGACGTCACAGAATGGATTGTGACGTGAGGGGATTGTGACGTCACACTTTGGATTGTGACGTCAGAGAATGGATTGTGACGTTACAGAAGGGATTGTGACATCATCGAATGGATTGTGACGCGAGGGGTTTGTGATGTCACACTTTGGATTGTGATGTCACAGAATGTATTGTGACGTCGCAGAATGGATTGGTGGGTCTCAGACTGGATTGTCACGTCACAGAATCCATTGTGACGTCATAGCATGGATTGTGACGTCACAGAATGGATTGTGACGTCACAGAATGGATTTTGACGCGCGGGGATTGTGACGTCACACTTTGGATTGTGACGTCACAGAATGCATTGTGACGTCACAGAATGGATTGTGGGGTGTCAGACTGGATTGTGACGTCACAGAATGCATTGTGACGTCACAGAATGGATTGTGATGTCACAGAAGGGATTGTGACATCATCGAATGTATTGTGATGTGAGGGGTTTGTGATGTCACACTTTGGATTGTGACGTCAGAGAATGTATTTTGACGTCACAGAATGCATTGGTTGGTGTCAGACTGGATTGTGACGTCACAGAATGCATTGTGACGTCACAGAATGCATTGTGACGTCTCAGAATGGATTGTGACGTCACAGAATGGATTGTGGCGCGAGGGGATTGTGACGTCACACTTTGGATTGTGACGTCAGAGAATGTAATTGTGACGTCACAGAATGGATTGTGGGGTGTCAGATTGGATTGTGACGTCACAGAATTCATTGTGATGTCACAGAATGTATTGTGATGTCACAGAAGGAATTGTGACATCATCGAATGGATTGTGACGCGAGGGGATTGTGACGTCACACTTTGGATTGTGACGTCACAGAATGCATTGTGACGTCACAGAATGGATTGTGGGGTGTCAGAATGGATTCTGACGTCACACTTTGGATTGTGACGTCACAGAATGCATTGTGATGTCACAGAATGCATTGTGGTGTGTCAGAATGGATTGTGACGTCACAGAATGCATTGTGACGTCACACTTTGGATTGTGACGTCACAGAATGCATTGTGACGTCACAGAATGTATTGTGACGTCACACTTTGGATTGTGACGTCACAGAATGTATTGTGACGTCACAGAATGCATTGTGACGTCACAGAATGGATTGTGGGGTGTCAGACTGGATTGTGACGTCACAGAATGCATTGTGACGTCATAGCATGGATTGTGACGTCACAGAATGGATTGTGACGTCACAGAAGGGATTTTGACGCGAGGGGATTGTGACGTCACACTTTGGATTGTGACGTCACAGAATGCATTGTGACGTCACAGAATGGATTGTGGGGTGTCAGACTGGATTGTGACGTCACAGAATGCATTGTGACGTCACAGAAGGGATTGTGATGTCACAGAAGGGATTGTGACATCATCGAATGTATTGTGACGCGAGGGGTTTGTGATGTCACACTTTGGATTGTGACGTCAGAGAATGTAATTGTGACGTCACAGAATGCATTGTTGGGTGTCAGACTGGATTGTGACGTCACAGAATGCATTGTGACGTCATAGAACGGATTGTGATGTCACAGAAGGGATTATGACATCACAGAATGGATTGTGATGCGAGGGGATTGTGACGTCACACTTTGGATTGTGACGTCACAGAATGCATTGTGACGTCACAGAATGGATTGTGGGGTGTCAGAATGGATTGTGACGTCACACTTTGGATTGTGACCTCACAGAATGCATTGTGACGTCACAGAATGGATTGTGGGGTGTCAGAATGGATTGTGACGTCACACTTTGGATTGTGACGTCACAGAATGCATTGTGACTTCACAGAATGTATTGTGGTGTGTCAGAATGGATTCTGACGTCACACTTGGGATTGTGACGTCACACTTTGGATTGTGACGTCACAGAACGCATTGTGACGTCACAGAATGTATTGTGGGGTGTCAGACTGGATTGTGACGTCACAGAATGTATTGTGACGTCACAGAAGGGATTGTGACGTCACAGAAGGGATTGTGACGTCACAGAATGGATTGTGACGCGAGGGGATTGTGACGTCACACTTTGGATTGTGACGTCACAGAATGCATTGTGACGTCACAGAATGGATTGTGACGCGAGGGGATTGTGACGTCACACTTTGGATTGTGACCTCACAGAATGCATTGTGACGTCACAGAATGGATTGTGGGGTGTCAGACTGGATTGTGACGTCACAGAATGCATTGTGACGTCATAGAATGTATTGTGACGTCACAGAATGGATTTTGACGCGAGGGGATTGTGACGTCATACTTTGCATTGTGACATCACAGAATGCATTGTGACGTCACAGAATGTATTGTGGGGTGTCAGACTGGATTGTGACGTCACAGAATGCATTGTGATGTCACAGAATGGATTGTGATGTCACAGAAGGGATTGTGACTTTATCGAATGGATTGTGACGCGAGGGGGTTGTGACATCACACTTTGGATTGTGACGTCACAGAATGCATTGTGACGTCACAGAATGGATTGTGGGGTGTCAGAATGGATTCTGACGTCACAGAATGCATTGTGACGTCACACTTTGGATTGTGACGTCACAGAATGCATTGTGACGTCACAGAATGGATTGTGACGTCACACTTCGGATTGTGACGTCACAGAATGTATTGTGACGTCACAGAATGCATTGTGACGTCACAGAATGGATTGTGACGTCACACTTTGGATTGTGACGTCACAGAATGCATTGTGACGTCACAGAATGGATTGTGGGGTGTCAGACTGGATTGTGACGTCACAGAATCCATTGTGACGTCATAGCATGGATTGTGACGTCACAGAATGGATTGTGACGTCACAGAAGGGATTTTGACGCGAGGGGATTGTGACGTCACACTTTGGATTGTGACGTCACAGAATGCATTGTGACGTCACAGAATGGATTGTGGGGTGTCAGACTGGATTGTGACGTCACAGAATGCATTGTGACGTCACAGAAGGGATTGTGATGTCACAGAAGGGATTGTGACATCATCGAATGTATTGTGACGCGAGGGGTTTGTGATGTCACACTTTGGATTGTGACGTCACAGAATGCATTGTGACGTCACAGAATGGATTGTGACGTCACACTTTGGATTGTGACGTCACAGAATGTATTGTGACGTCACAGAATGCATTGTGACGTCACAGAATGGATTGTGACGTCACAGAATGGATTGTGACGCGAGCGGATTGTGACGTCACACTTTGGATTGTGACCTCACAGAATGCATTGTGACGTCACAGAATGGATTGTGGGGTGTTAGACTTGATTGTGACGTCACAGAATGCATTGTGACGTCACAGAATGCATTGTGACGTCACAGAATGCATTGTGGTTTGTCAGAATGGATTGTGACGTCACAGAATGTATTGTGACGTCACAGAAGGGATTGTGACGTCACAGAAGGGATTGTTACATCATCGGATGGATTGTGACGCGAGGGGATTGTGATGTCACACTTTGGATTGTGACGTCACAGAATGCATTGTGACGTCACAGAATGGATTGTGGGGTGTCAGGCTGGATTGTGACGTCACAGAATGCATTGTGACGTCATAGAATGGATTGTGATGTCTCAGAACGGATTGAGACATTACAGAATGGATTGTGATGCGATCTGATTGTGACGTCACACTTTGGATTGTGACGTCACAGAATGGATTGTGACGTCAGAGAATGGGTTGTGACGCGAGGGGATTGTGACGTCACACTTTGGATTGTGACCTCACAGAATGCATTGTGACGTCACACTTTGGATTGTGACGTCACAGAATGGATTGTGACGTCAGAGAATGGGTTGTGACGCGAGGGGATTGTGACGTCACACTTTGGATTGTGACGTCATAGAATGTATTCTGACGTCACAGAATGAATTTTGACGTCACAGAATGGATTGTGACGTCACAGAAGGGATTGTGACATCATCGAATGGATTGTGACGCGAGGTGATTGTGACGTCAAACTTTGGATTGTGACGTCGGAGAATGGATTGTGACGTCACAGAACGCATTGGTGGGTGTCAGACTGGATTGTGAATTGACAGAATGGATTGTGACGTCACAGAATGGATTGTGACGTCACAGAATGGATTTTGACGTGAGGGGATTGTGACGTCACACTTTGGATTGTGACCTCACAGAATGCATTGTGACGTCACACTTTGGATTGTGACCTCACAGAATGCATTGTGACGTCACAGAATGCATGGTGACCTCACAGAATGGATTGTGACGTGAGGGGATTGTGACGTCACACTTTGGATTGTGACGTCAGAGAATGGATTGTGACGTTACAGAAGGGATTGTGACATCATCGAATGGATTGTGACGCGAGGGGTTTGTGATGTCACACTTTGGATTGTGATGTCACAGAATGTATTGTGACGTCGCAGAATGGATTGGTGGGTCTCAGACTGGATTGTCACGTCACAGAATCCATTGTGACGTCATAGCATGGATTGTGACGTCACAGAATGGATTGTGACGTCACAGAATGGATTTTGACGCGCGGGGATTGTGACGTCACACTTTGGATTGTGACGTCACAGAATGCATTGTGACGTCACAGAATGGATTGTGGGGTGTCAGACTGGATTGTGACGTCACAGAATGCATTGTGACGTCACAGAATGGATTGTGATGTCACAGAAGGGATTGTGACATCATCGAATGTATTGTGATGTGAGGGGTTTGTGATGTCACACTTTAGATTGTGACGTCAGAGAATGTATTGTGACGTCACAGAATGCATTGGTGGGTGTCAGACTGGATTGTGACGTCACAGAATGCATTGTGACGTCACAGAATGCATTGTGACGTCTCAGAATGTATTGTGACGTCACAGAATGGATTGTGGCGCGAGGGGATTGTGACGTCACACTTTGGATTGTGACGTCACAGAATGCATTGTGACGTCACAGAATGGATTGTGGGGTGTCAGATTGGATTGTGACGTCACAGAATTCATTGTGATGTCACAGAATGTATTGTGATGTCACAGAAGGAATTGTGACATCATCGAATGGATTGTGACGCGAGGGGATTGTGACGTCACACTTTGGATTGTGACGTCACAGAATGCATTGTGACGTCACAGAATGGATTGTGGGGTGTCAGAATGGATTCTGACGTCACACTTTGGATTGTGACGTCACAGAATGCATTGTGATGTCACAGAATGCATTGTGGTGTGTCAGAATGGATTGTGACGTCACAGAATGCATTGTGACGTCACACTTTGGATTGTGACGTCACAGAATGCATTGTGACGTCACAGAATGGATTGTGACGTCACACTTTGGATTGTGACGTCACAGAATGTATTGTGACGTCACAGAATGCATTGTGACGTCACAGAATGGATTGTGACGTCACACTTCGGATTGTGACGTCACAGAATGCATTGTGACGTCACAGAATGGATTGTGACGCGAGCGGATTGTGACGTCACACTTTGGATTGTGACCTCACAGAATGCATTGTGACGTCACAGAATGGATTGTGGGGTGTTAGACTTGATTGTGACGTCACAGAATCCATTGTGACGTCACAGAATGCATTGTGACGTCACAGAATGCATTGTGGTTTGTCAGAATGGATTGTGACGTCACAGAATGTATTGTGACGTCACAGAAGGGATTGTGACGTCACAGAAGGGATTGTTACATCATCGGATGGATTGTGACGCGAGGGGATTGTGACGTCACACTTTGGATTGTGACGTCACAGAATGCATTGTGACGTCACAGAATGGATTGTGGGGTGTCAGGCTGGATTGTGACGTCACAGAATGCATTGTGACGTCATAGAATGGATTGTGATGTCTCAGAACGGATTGAGACATTACAGAATGGATTGTGATGCGATCTGATTGTGACGTCACACTTTGGATTGTGACGTCACAGAATGGATTGTGACGTCAGAGAATGGGTTGTGACGCGAGGGGATTGTGACGTCACACTTTGGATTGTGACCTCACAGAATGCATTGTGACGTCACACTTTGGATTGTGACGTCACAGAATGGATTGTGACGTCAGAGAATGGGTTGTGACGCGAGGGGATTGTGACGTCACACTTTGGATTGTGACGTCATAGAATGTATTCTGACGTCACAGAATGAATTTTGACGTCACAGAATGGATTGTGACGTCACAGAAGGGATTGTGACATCATCGAATGGATTGTGACGCGAGGTGATTGTGACGTCAAACTTTGGATTGTGACGTCGGAGAATGGATTGTGACGTCACAGAACGCATTGGTGGGTGTCAGACTGGATTGTGTATTGACAGAATGGATTGTGACGTCACAGAATGGATTGTGACGTCACAGAATGGATTTTGACGTGAGGGGATTGTGACGTCACACTTTGGATTGTGACCTCACAGAATGCATTGTGACGTCACACTTTGGATTGTGACCTCACAGAATGCATTGTGACGTCACAGAATGCATTGTGACGTCACAGAATGGATTGTGACGTGAGGGGATTGTGACGTCACACTTTGGATTGTGACGTCAGAGAATGGATTGTGACGTTACAGAAGGGATTGTGAC
Organism: Gallinula chloropus; assembly: GCF_964237585.1. Classification (NCBI taxonomy): domain Eukaryota; kingdom Metazoa; phylum Chordata; class Aves; order Gruiformes; family Rallidae; genus Gallinula; species Gallinula chloropus. Next base: position 226,126 of record NW_028168119.1, on the reverse strand, counting down.
ATCATCGAATGGATTGTGACGCGAGGGGTTTGTGATGTCACACTTTGGATTGTGATGTCACAGAATGTATTGTGACGTCGCAGAATGGATTGGTGGGTCTCAGACTGGATTGTCACGTCACAGAATCCATTGTGACGTCATAGCATGGATTGTGACGTCACAGAATGGATTGTGACGTCACAGAATGGATTTTGACGCGCGGGGATTGTGACGTCACACTTTGGATTGTGACGTCACAGAATGCATTGTGACGTCACAGAATGGATTGTGGGGTGTCAGACTGGATTGTGACGTCACAGAATGCATTGTGACGTCACAGAATGGATTGTGATGTCACAGAAGGGATTGTGACATCATCGAATGTATTGTGATGTGAGGGGTTTGTGATGTCACACTTTGGATTGTGACGTCAGAGAATGTATTTTGACGTCACAGAATGCATTGGTTGGTGTCAGACTGGATTGTGACGTCACAGAATGCATTGTGACGTCACAGAATGCATTGTGACGTCTCAGAATGGATTGTGACGTCACAGAATGGATTGTGGCGCGAGGGGATTGTGACGTCACACTTTGGATTGTGACGTCAGAGAATGTAATTGTGACGTCACAGAATGGATTGTGGGGTGTCAGATTGGATTGTGACGTCACAGAATTCATTGTGATGTCACAGAATGTATTGTGATGTCACAGAAGGAATTGTGACATCATCGAATGGATTGTGACGCGAGGGGATTGTGACGTCACACTTTGGATTGTGACGTCACAGAATGCATTGTGACGTCACAGAATGGATTGTGGGGTGTCAGAATGGATTCTGACGTCACACTTTGGATTGTGACCTCACAGAATGCATTGTGATGTCACAGAATGCATTGTGGTGTGTCAGAATGGATTGTGACGTCACAGAATGCATTGTGACGTCACACTTTGGATTGTGACGTCACAGAATGCATTGTGACGTCACAGAATGTATTGTGACGTCACACTTTGGATTGTGACGTCACAGAATGTATTGTGACGTCACAGAATGCATTGTGACGTCACAGAATGGATTGTGGGGTGTCAGACTGGATTGTGACGTCACAGAATGCATTGTGACGTCATAGCATGGATTGTGACGTCACAGAATGGATTGTGACGTCACAGAAGGGATTTTGACGCGAGGGGATTGTGACGTCACACTTTGGATTGTGACGTCACAGAATGCATTGTGACGTCACAGAATGGATTGTGGGGTGTCAGACTGGATTGTGACGTCACAGAATGCATTGTGACGTCACAGAAGGGATTGTGATGTCACAGAAGGGATTGTGACATCATCGAATGTATTGTGACGCGAGGGGTTTGTGATGTCACACTTTGGATTGTGACGTCAGAGAATGTAATTGTGACGTCACAGAATGCATTGTTGGGTGTCAGACTGGATTGTGACGTCACAGAATGCATTGTGACGTCATAGAACGGATTGTGATGTCACAGAAGGGATTATGACATCACAGAATGGATTGTGATGCGAGGGGATTGTGACGTCACACTTTGGATTGTGACGTCACAGAATGCATTGTGACGTCACAGAATGGATTGTGGGGTGTCAGAATGGATTGTGACGTCACACTTTGGATTGTGACCTCACAGAATGCATTGTGACGTCACAGAATGGATTGTGGGGTGTCAGAATGGATTGTGACGTCACACTTTGGATTGTGACGTCACAGAATGCATTGTGACTTCACAGAATGTATTGTGGTGTGTCAGAATGGATTCTGACGTCACACTTGGGATTGTGACGTCACACTTTGGATTGTGACGTCACAGAACGCATTGTGACGTCACAGAATGTATTGTGGGGTGTCAGACTGGATTGTGACGTCACAGAATGTATTGTGACGTCACAGAAGGGATTGTGACGTCACAGAAGGGATTGTGACGTCACAGAATGGATTGTGACGCGAGGGGATTGTGACGTCACACTTTGGATTGTGACGTCACAGAATGCATTGTGACGTCACAGTATGGATTGTGACGCGAGGGGATTGTGACGTCACACTTTGGATTGTGACCTCACAGAATGCATTGTGACGTCACAGAATGGATTGTGGGGTGTCAGACTGGATTGTGACGTCACAGAATGCATTGTGACGTCATAGAATGTATTGTGACGTCACAGAATGGATTTTGACGCGAGGGGATTGTGACGTCATACTTTGCATTGTGACATCACAGAATGCATTGTGACGTCACAGAATGTATTGTGGGGTGTCAGACTGGATTGTGACGTCACAGAATGCATTGTGATGTCACAGAATGGATTGTGATGTCACAGAAGGGATTGTGACTTTATCGAATGGATTGTGACGCGAGGGGGTTGTGACATCACACTTTGGATTGTGACGTCACAGAATGCATTGTGACGTCACAGAATGGATTGTGGGGTGTCAGAATGGATTCTGACGTCACAGAATGCATTGTGACGTCACACTTTGGATTGTGACGTCACAGAATGCACTGTGACGTCACAGAATGGATTGTGACGTCACACTTCGGATTGTGACGTCACAGAATGTATTGTGACGTCACAGAATGCATTGTGACGTCACAGAATGGATTGTGACGTCACACTTTGGATTGTGACGTCACAGAATGCATTGTGACGTCACAGAATGGATTGTGGGGTGTCAGACTGGATTGTGACGTCACAGAATGCATTGTGACGTCACAGAAGGGATTGTGATGTCACAGAAGGGATTGTGACATCATCGAATGTATTGTGACGCGAGGGGTTTGTGATGTCACACTTTGGATTGTGACGTCACAGAATGCATTGTGACGTCACAGAATGGATTGTGACGTCACACTTTGGATTGTGACGTCACAGAATGTATTGTGACGTCACAGAATGCATTGTGACGTCACAGAATGGATTGTGACGTCACAGAATGGATTGTGACGCGAGCGGATTGTGACGTCACACTTTGGATTGTGACCTCACAGAATGCATTGTGACGTCACAGAATGGATTGTGGGGTGTCAGACTGGATTGTGACGTCACAGAATGCATTGTGACGTCACAGAATGGATTGTGATGTCACAGAAGGGATTGTGACATCATCGAATGTATTGTGATGTGAGGGGTTTGTGATGTCACACTTTGGATTGTGACGTCAGAGAATGTATTTTGACGTCACAGAATGCATTGGTTGGTGTCAGACTGGATTGTGACGTCACAGAATGCATTGTGACGTCACAGAATGCATTGTGACGTCTCAGAATGGATTGTGACGTCACAGAATGGATTGTGGCGCGAGGGGATTGTGACGTCACACTTTGGATTGTGACGTCAGAGAATGTAATTGTGACGTCACAGAATGGATTGTGGGGTGTCAGATTGGATTGTGACGTCACAGAATTCATTGTGATGTCACAGAATGTATTGTGATGTCACAGAAGGAATTGTGACATCATCGAATGGATTGTGACGCGAGGGGATTGTGACGTCACACTTTGGATTGTGACGTCACAGAATGCATTGTCACTTCACAGAATGGATTGTGGGGTGTCAGAATGGATTCTGACGTCACACTTTGGATTGTGACGTCACAGAATGCATTGTGACTTCACAGAATGTATTGTGTTGTGTCAGAATGGATTCTGACGTCACTCTTTGGATTGTGACGTCACAGAATGTATTGTGACGTCACAGAATGGATTGTGGGGTGTCAGAATGGATTGTGACGTCACACTTTGGATTGTGACGTCACAGAATGCATTGTGACGTCTCAGAATGCATTGTGGTGTGTCAGAATGGATTGTGACGTCACAGAATATATTGTGACGTCACACTTTGGATTGTGACGTCACAGAATGCATTGTGGTGTGTCAGAATGTATTGTGACGTCACACTTTGGATTGTGACGTCACAGAATGCATTGTGACTTCACAGAATGTATTGTGGGGTGTCAGAATGGATTCTGACGTCACACTTGGGATTGTGACGTCACACTTTGGATTGTGACGTCACAGAACGCATTGTGACGTCACAGAATGTATTGTGGGGTGTCCGACTGGATTGTGACGTCACAGAATGCATTGTGACGTCAAAGAATGCATTGTGGTGTGTCAGAATGGATTGTGACGTCACAGAATGCATTGTGACGTCACAGAATGGATTGTGACGTCACAGAATGCATTGTGACGCGTTTGGATTGTGACGTCACACTTTGGATTGTGACCTCACAGAATGCATTGTGACGTCACAGAATGGATTGTGGGGTGTCAGAATGGATTGTGACGTCACATAATGCATTGTGACGTCACAGAAGGGATTGTGACGTCACAGAATGCATTGTGACATCACAGAATGGATTCTGATGCGAGGGGATTGTGACGTCACACTTTGGATTGTGACGTCACAGAATGGATTGTGACGTCACAGAATGAATTTTGACGTCACAGAATGGATTGTGACGTGAGGGGATTGTGACGTCACACTTTGGATTGTGACGTCAGAGAATGGATTGTGACGTTACAGAAGGGATTGTGACATCATCGAATGGATTGTGACGCGAGGGGTTTGTGATGTCACACTTTGGATTGTGATGTCACAGAATGTATTGTGACGTCGCAGAATGGATTGGAGGGTCTCAGACTGGATTGTCACGTCACAGAATCCATTGTGACGTCATAGCATGGATTGTGACGTCACAGAATGGATTGTGACGTCACAGAATGGATTGTGACGCGCGGGGATTGTGACGTCACACTTTGGATTGTGACGTCACAGAATGCATTGTGACGTCACAGAATGGATTGTGGGGTGTCAGACTGGATTGTGACGTCACAGAATGCATTGTGACGTCGCAGAATGGATTGTGATGTCACAGAAGGGATTGTGACATCATCGAATGTATTGTGATGTGAGGGGTTTGTGATGTCACACTTTGGATTGTGACGTCAGAGAATGTATTGTGACGTCACAGAATGCATTGGTGGGTGTCAGACTGGATTGTGACGTCACAGAATGCATTGTGACGTCACAGAATGCATTGTGACGTCTCAGAATGTATTGTGACGTCACAGAATGGATTGTGGCGCGAGGGGATTGTGACGTCACACTTTGGATTGTGACGTCACAGAATGCATTGTGACGTCACAGAATGGATTGTGGGGTGTCAGATTGGATTGTGACGTTACAGAATTCATTGTGATGTCACAGAATGTATTGTGATGTCACAGAAGGAATTGTGACATCATCGAATGGATTGTGACGCGAGGGGATTGTGACGTCACACTTTGGATTGTGACGTCACAGAATGCATTGTGACTTCACAGAATGGATTGTGGGGTGTCAGAATGGATTCTGACGTCACACTTTGGATTGTGACGTCACAGAATGCATTGTGACTTCACAGAATGTATTGTGTTGTGTCAGAATGGATTGTGACGTCACAGAATGCATTGTGACGTCACACTTTGGATTGTGACGTCACAGAATGCATTGTGACGTCACAGAATGCATTGTGACGTCACACTTTGGATTGTGACGTCACAGAATGCATTGTGACGTCACAGAATGGATTGTGGGCTGTCAGACTGGATTGTGACGTCACAGAATGCATTGTGACGTCAAAGAATGCATTGTGGTGTGTCAGAATGGATTGTGACGTCACAGAATGCATTGTGACGTCACAGAATGGATTGTGACGTCACAGAATGCATTGTGACGCGTTTGGATTGTGACGTCACACTTTGGATTGTGACGTCACAGAATGCATTGTGACTTCACAGAATGGATTGTGGAGTGTCAGAATGGATTCTGACGTCACACTTTGGATTGTGACGTCACAGAATGCATTGTGACTTCACAGAATGTATTGTGTTGTGTCAGAATGGATTGTGACGTCACAGAATGCATTGTGACGTCACACTTTGGATTGTGACGTCACAGAATGCATTGTGACGTCACAGAATGCATTGTGACGTCACACTTTGGATTGTGACGTCACAGAACGCATTGTGACGTCACAGAATGTATTGTGGGGTGTCAGACTGGATTGTGACGTCACAGAATGCATTGTGACGTCAAAGAATGCATTGTGGTGTGTCAGAATGGATTGTGACGTCACAGGATGCATTGTGACGTCACAGAATGGATTGTGACGTCACAGAATGCATTGTGACGCGTTTGGATTGTGACGTCACACTTTGGATTGTGACCTCACAGAATGCATTGTGACGTCACAGAATGGATTGTGGGGTGTCAGAGTGGATTGTGACGTCACATAATGCATTGTGACGTCACAGAATGCATTGTGACATCACAGAATGCATTGTGACATCACAGAATGGATTCTGATGCGAGGGGATTGTGACGTCACACTTTGGATTGTGACGTCACAGAATGGATTGTGACGTCACAGAATGAATTTTGACGTCACAGAATGGATTGTGACGTGAGGGGATTGTGACGTCACACTTTGGATTGTGACGTCAGAGAATGGATTGTGACGTTACAGAAGGGATTGTGACATCATCGAATGGATTGTGACGCGAGGGGTTTGTGATGTCACACTTTGGATTGTGATGTCACAGAATGTATTGTGACGTCGCAGAATGGATTGGTGTGTCTCAGACTGGATTGTCACGTCACAGAATCCATTGTGACGTCATAGCATGGATTGTGACGTCACAGAATGGATTGTGACGTCACAGAATGGATTTTGACGCGCGGGGATTGTGACGTCACACTTTGGATTGTGACGTCACAGAATGCATTGTGACGTCACAGAATGGATTGTGGGGTGTCAGACTGGATTGTGACGTCACAGAATGCATTGTGACGTCACAGAATGGATTGTGATGTCACAGAAGGGATTGTGACATCATCGAATGTATTGTGATGTGAGGGGTTTGTGATGTCACACTTTAGATTGTGACGTCAGAGAATGTATTGTGACATCACAGAATGCATTGGTGGGTGTCAGACTGGATTGTGACGTCACAGAATGCATTGTGACGTCACAGAATGCATTGTGACGTCTCAGAATGTATTGTGACGTCACAGAATGGATTGTGGCGCGAGGGGATTGTGACGTCACACTTTGGATTGTGACGTCACAGAATGCATTGTGACGTCACAGAATGGATTGTGGGGTGTCAGATTGGATTGTGACGTCACAGAATTCATTGTGATGTCACAGAATGTATTGTGATGTCACAGAAGGAATTGTGACATCATCGAATGGATTGTGACGCGAGGGGATTGTGACGTCACACTTTGGATTGTGACGTCACAGAATGCATTGTCACTTCACAGAATGGATTGTGGGGTGTCAGAATGGATTCTGACGTCACACTTTGGATTGTGACGTCACAGAATGCATTGTGACTTCACAGAATGTATTGTGTTGTGTCAGAATGGATTCTGACGTCACTCTTTGGATTGTGACGTCACAGAATGTATTGTGACGTCACAGAATGGATTGTGGGGTGTCAGAATGGATTGTGACGTCACACTTTGGATTGTGACGTCACAGAATGCATTGTGACGTCTCAGAATGCATTGTGGTGTGTCAGAATGGATTGTGACGTCACAGAATATATTGTGACGTCACACTTTGGATTGTGACGTCACAGAATGCATTGTGGTGTGTCAGAATGTATTGTGACGTCACACTTTGGATTGTGACGTCACAGAATGCATTGTGACTTCACAGAATGTATTGTGGGGTGTCAGAATGGATTCTGACGTCACACTTGGGATTGTGACGTCACACTTTGGATTGTGACGTCACAGAACGCATTGTGACGTCACAGAATGTATTGTGGGGTGTCCGACTGGATTGTGACGTCACAGAATGCATTGTGACGTCAAAGAATGCATTGTGGTGTGTCAGAATGGATTGTGACGTCACAGAATGCATTGTGACGTCACAGAATGGATTGTGACGTCACAGAATGCATTGTGACGCGTTTGGATTGTGACGTCACACTTTGGATTGTGACCTCACAGAATGCATTGTGACGTCACAGAATGGATTGTGGGGTGTCAGAATGGATTGTGACGTCACATAATGCATTGTGACGTCACAGAAGGGATTGTGACGTCACAGAATGCATTGTGACATCACAGAATGGATTCTGATGCGAGGGGATTGTGACGTCACACTTTGGATTGTGACGTCACAGAATGGATTGTGACGTCACAGAATGAATTTTGACGTCACAGAATGGATTGTGACGTGAGGGGATTGTGACGTCACACTTTGGATTGTGACGTCAGAGAATGGATTGTGACGTTACAGAAGGGATTGTGACATCATCGAATGGATTGTGACGCGAGGGGTTTGTGATGTCACACTTTGGATTGTGATGTCACAGAATGTATTGTGACGTCGCAGAATGGATTGGAGGGTCTCAGACTGGATTGTCACGTCACAGAATCCATTGTGACGTCATAGCATGGATTGTGACGTCACAGAATGGATTGTGACGTCACAGAATGGATTGTGACGCGCGGGGATTGTGACGTCACACTTTGGATTGTGACGTCACAGAATGCATTGTGACGTCACAGAATGGATTGTGGGGTGTCAGACTGGATTGTGACGTCACAGAATGCATTGTGACGTCACAGAATGGATTGTGATGTCACAGAAGGGATTGTGACATCATCGAATGTATTGTGATGTGAGGGGTTTGTGATGTCACACTTTGGATTGTGACGTCAGAGAATGTATTGTGACGTCACAGAATGCATTGGTGGGTGTCAGACTGGATTGTGACGTCACAGAATGCATTGTGACGTCACAGAATGCATTGTGACGTCTCAGAATGTATTGTGACGTCACAGAATGGATTGTGGCGCGAGGGGATTGTGACGTCACACTTTGGATTGTGACGTCACAGAATGCATTGTGACGTCACAGAATGGATTGTGGGGTGTCAGATTGGATTGTGACGTTACAGAATTCATTGTGATGTCACAGAATGTATTGTGATGTCACAGAAGGAATTGTGACATCATCGAATGGATTGTGACGCGAGGGGATTGTGACGTCACACTTTGGATTGTGACGTCACAGAATGCATTGTGACTTCACAGAATGGATTGTGGGGTGTCAGAATGGATTCTGACGTCACACTTTGGATTGTGACGTCACAGAATGCATTGTGACTTCACAGAATGTATTGTGTTGTGTCAGAATGGATTGTGACGTCACAGAATGCATTGTGACGTCACACTTTGGATTGTGACGTCACAGAATGCATTGTGACGTCACAGAATGCATTGTGACGTCACACTTTGGATTGTGACGTCACAGAATGCATTGTGACGTCACAGAATGGATTGTGGGCTGTCAGACTGGATTGTGACGTCACAGAATGCATTGTGACGTCAAAGAATGCATTGTGGTGTGTCAGAATGGATTGTGACGTCACAGAATGCATTGTGACGTCACAGAATGGATTGTGACGTCACAGAATGCATTGTGACGCGTTTGGATTGTGACGTCACACTTTGGATTGTGACGTCACAGAATGCATTGTGACTTCACAGAATGGATTGTGGAGTGTCAGAATGGATTCTGACGTCACACTTTGGATTGTGACGTCACAGAATGCATTGTGACTTCACAGAATGTATTGTGTTGTGTCAGAATGGATTGTGACGTCACAGAATGCATTGTGACGTCACACTTTGGATTGTGACGTCACAGAATGCATTGTGACGTCACAGAATGCATTGTGACGTCACACTTTGGATTGTGACGTCACAGAACGCATTGTGACGTCACAGAATGTATTGTGGGGTGTCAGACTGGATTGTGACGTCACAGAATGCATTGTGACGTCAAAGAATGCATTGTGGTGTGTCAGAATGGATTGTGACGTCACAGAATGCATTGTGACGTCACAGAATGGATTGTGACGTCACAGAATGCATTGTGACGCATTTGGATTGTGACGTCACACTTTGGATTGTGACCTCACAGAATGCATTGTGACGTCACAGAATGGATTGTGGGGTGTCAGAGTGGATTGTGACGTCACATAATGCATTGTGACGTCACAGAATGCATTGTGACATCACAGAATGCATTGTGACATCACAGAATGGATTCTGATGCGAGGGGATTGTGACGTCACACTTTGGATTGTGACGTCACAGAATGGATTGTGACGTCACAGAATGAATTTTGACGTCACAGAATGGATTGTGACGTGAGGGGATTGTGACGTCACACTTTGGATTGTGACGTCAGAGAATGGATTGTGACGTTACAGAAGGGATTGTGACATCATCGAATGGATTGTGACGCGAGGGGTTTGTGATGTCACACTTTGGATTGTGATGTCACAGAATGTATTGTGACGTCGCAGAATGGATTGGTGTGTCTCAGACTGGATTGTCACGTCACAGAATCCATTGTGACGTCATAGCATGGATTGTGACGTCACAGAATGGATTGTGACGTCACAGAATGGATTTTGACGCGCGGGGATTGTGACGTCACACTTTGGATTGTGACGTCACAGAATGCATTGTGACGTCACAGAATGGATTGTGGGGTGTCAGACTGGATTGTGACGTCACAGAATGCATTGTGACGTCACAGAATGGATTGTGATGTCACAGAAGGGATTGTGACATCATCGAATGTATTGTGATGTGAGGGGTTTGTGATGTCACACTTTGGATTGTGACGTCAGAGAATGTATTGTGACGTCACAGAATGCATTGGTGGGTGTCAGACTGGATTGTGACGTCACAGAATGCATTGTGACGTCACAGAATGCATTGTGACGTCTCAGAATGTATTGTGACGTCACAGAATGGATTGTGGCGCGAGGGGATTGTGACGTCACACTTTGGATTGTGACGTCACAGAATGCATTGTGACGTCACAGAATGGATTGTGGGGTGTCAGATTGGATTGTGACGTCACAGAATTCATTGTGATGTCACAGAATGTATTGTGATGTCACAGAAGGAATTGTGACATCATCGAATGGATTGTGACGCGAGGGGATTGTGACGTCACACTTTGGATTGTGACGTCACAGAATGCATTGTGACTTCACAGAATGGATTGTGGGGTGTCAGAATGGATTCTGACGTCACACTTTGGATTGTGACGTCACAGAATGCATTGTGACTTCACAGAATGTATTGTGTTGTGTCAGAATGGATTCTGACGTCACACTTGGGATTGTGACGTCACACTTTGGATTGTGACGTCACAGAACGCATTGTGACGTCACAGAATGGATTGTGGGGTGTCAGACTGGATTGTGACGTCACAGAATGTATTGTGACGTCACAGAAGGGATTGTGACGTCACAGAATGGATTGTGGGGTGTCAGACTGGATTGTGACGCGAGGGGATTGTGACGTAACACTTTGGATTGTGACGTCACAGAATGCATTGTGACGTCACAGAATGGATTGTGACGCGAGGGGATTGTGACGTCACACTTTGGATTGTGACCTCACAGAATGCATTGTGACGTCACAGAATGGATTGTGGGGTGTCAGACTGGATTGTGACGTCACAGAATGCATTGTGACGTCATAGAATGGATTGTGACGTCACAGAATGGATTATGACATCACAGAATGGATTGTGACGCGAGTGGATTGTGACGTCACACTTAGGATTGTGACGTCACAGAATGGATTGGGGGTGTAAGAATGGATTGTGACGTCACTCTTTGGATTGTGACGTCACAGAATGTATTGTGACGTCACAGAATGGATTGTGGGGTGTCAGAATGGATTGTGACGTCACACTTTGGATTGTGACGTCACAGAATGCATTGTGACGTCTCAGAATGCATTGTGGTGTGTCAGAATGGATTGTGACGTCACAGAATATATTGTGACGTCACACTTTGGATTGTGACGTCACAGAATGCATTGTGGTGTGTCAGAATGGATTGTGACGTCACACTTTGGATTGTGACGTCACAGAATGCATTGTGACTTCACAGAATGTATTGTGGGGTGTCAGAATGGATTCTGACGTCACACTTGGGATTGTGACGTCACACTTTGGATTGTGACGTCACAGAACGCATTGTGACGTCACAGAATGTATTGTGGGGTGTCAGACTGGATTGTGACGTCACAGAATGCATTGTGACGTCAAAGAATGCATTGTGGTGTGTCAGAATGGATTGTGACGTCACAGAATGCATTGTGACGTCACAGAATGGATTGTGACGTCACAGAATGCATTGTGACGCGTTTGGATTGTGACGTCACACTTTGGATTGTGACCTCACAGAATGCATTGTGACGTCACAGAATGGATTGTGGGGTGTCAGAGTGGATTGTGACGTCACATAATGCATTGTGACGTCACAGAAGGGATTGTGACGTCCCAGAATGCATTGTGACATCACAGAATGGATTCTGATGCGAGGGGATTGTGACATCACACTTTGGATTGTGACGTCACAGAATGGATTGTGACGTCACAGAATGAATTTTGACGTCACAGAATGGATTGTGACGTGAGGGGATTGTGACGTCACACTTTGGATTGTGACGTCAGAGAATGGATTGTGACGTTACAGAAGGGATTGTGACATCATCGAATGGATTGTGACGCGAGGGGTTTGTGATGTCACACTTTGGATTGTGATGTCACAGAATGTATTGTGACGTTGCAGAATGGATTGGTGTGTCTCAGACTGGATTGTCACGTCACAGAATCCATTGTGACGTCATAGCATGGATTGTGACGTCACAGAATGGATTGTGACGTCACAGAATGGATTTTGACGCGCGGGGATTGTGACGTCACACTTTGGATTGTGACGTCACAGAATGCATTGTGACGTCACAGAATGGATTGTGGGGTGTCAGACTGGATTGTGACGTCACAGAATGCATTGTGACGTCACAGAATGGATTGTGATGTCACAGAAGGGATTGTGACATCATCGAATGTATTGTGATGTGAGGGGTTTGTGATGTCACACTTTGGATTGTGATGTCAGAGAATGTATTGTGACGTCACAGAATGCATTGGTGGGTGTCAGACTGGATTGTGACGTCACAGAATGCATTGTGACGTCACAGAATGCATTGTGACGTCTCAGAATGTATTGTGACGTCACAGAATGGATTGTGGCGCGAGGGGATTGTGACGTCACACTTTGGATTGTGACGTCACAGAATGCATTGTGACGTCACACTTTGGATTGTGACGTCACAGAATGTATTGTGACGTCACAGAATTCATTGTGATGTCACAGAATGTATTGTGATGTCACAGAAGGAATTGTGACATCATCGAATGGATTGTGACGCGAGGGGATTGTGACGTCACACTTTGGATTGTGACGTCAATGAATGCATTGTGACTTCACAGAATGGATTGTGGGGTGTCAGAATGGATTCTGACGTCACACTTTGGATTGTGACGTCACAGAATGCATTGTGACTTCACAGAATGTATTGTGTTTTGTCAGAATGGATTGTGACGTCACAGAATGCATTGTGACGTCACACTTTGGATTGTGACGTCACAGAATGCATTGTGACGTCACAGAATGGATTGTGGGGTGTCAGACTGGATTGTGACGTCACAGAATCCATTGTGACGTCATAGCATGGATTGTGACGTCACAGAATGGATTGTGACGTCACAGAAGGGATTTTGACGCGAGGGGATTGTGACGTCACACTTTGGATTGTGACGTCACAGAATGCATTGTGACGTCACAGAATGGATTGTGGGGTGTCAGACTGGATTGTGACGTCACAGAATGCATTGTGACGTCACAGAAGGGATTGTGATGTCACAGAAGGGATTGTGACATCATCGAATGTATTGTGACGCGAGGGGTTTGTGATGTCACACTTTGGATTGTGACGTCACAGAATGCATTGTGACGTCACAGAATGGATTGTGACGTCACACTTTGGATTGTGACGTCACAGAATGTATTGTGACGTCACAGAATGCATTGTGACGTCACAGAATGGATTGTGACGTCACAGAATGGATTGTGACGCGAGCGGATTGTGACGTCACACTTTGGATTGTGACCTCACAGAATGCATTGTGACGTCACAGAATGGATTGTGGGGTGTTAGACTTGATTGTGACGTCACAGAATGCATTGTGACGTCACAGAATGCATTGTGACGTCACAGAATGCATTGTGGTTTGTCAGAATGGATTGTGACGTCACAGAATGTATTGTGACGTCACAGAAGGGATTGTGACGTCACAGAAGGGATTGTGACGTCACAGAAGGGATTGTTACATCACCGGATGGATTGTGACGCGAGGGGATTGTGACGTCACACTTTGGATTGTGACGTCACAGAATGCATTGTGACGTCACAGAATGGATTGTGGGGTGTCAGGCTGGATTGTGACGTCACAGAATGCATTGTGACGTCATAGAATGGATTGTGATGTCTCAGAACGGATTGAGACATTACAGAATGGATTGTGATGCGATCTGATTGTGACGTCACACTTTGGATTGTGACGTCACAGAATGGATTGTGACGTCAGAGAATGGGTTGTGACGCGAGGGGATTGTGACGTCACACTTTGGATTGTGACATCATAGAATGTATTCTGACGTCACAGAATGAATTTTGACGTCACAGAATTGATTGTGACGTCACAGAAGGGATTGTGACATCATCGAATGGATTGTGACGCGAGGTGATTGTGACGTCAAACTTTGGATTGTGACATCGGAGAATGGATTGTGACGTCACAGAACGCATTGGTGGGTGTCAGACTGGATTGTGAAGTTACAGAATGGATTGTGACGTCACAGAATGGATTGTGACGTCACAGAATGGATTTTGACGTGAGGGGATTGTGACGTCACACTTTGGATTGTGACCTCACAGAATGCATTGTGACGTCACACTTTGGATTGTGACCTCACAGAATGCATTGTGACGTCACAGAATGCATTGTGACGTCACAGAATTTATTGTGACGTCACAGAAAGAATTGTGACATCACCGAATGGATTGTGACGCGAGGGGGTTGTGACATCACACTTTGGATTGTGACGTCACAGAATGCATTGTGACGTCACAGAATGGATTGTGGGGTGTCAGACTGGATTGTGACGTCACAGAATCCATTGTGACGTCATAGCATGGATTGTGACGTCACAGAATGGATTGTGACGTCACAAGGGATTTTGACGCGAGGGGATTGTGACGTCATACTTTGCATTGTGACATCACAGAATGCATTGTGACGTCACAGAATGGATTGTGGGGTGTCAGACTGGATTGTGACGTCACAGAATGCATTGTGACGTCACAGAAGGGATTGTGATGTCACAGAAGGGATTGTGACATCATCGAATGTATTGTGACGCGAGGGGTTTGTGATGTCACACTTTGGATTGTGACGTCAGAGAATGTAATTGTGACGTCACAGAATGCATTGTTGGGTGTCAGACTGGATTGTGACGTCACAGAATGCATTGTGACGTCATAGAACGGATTGTGATGTCACAGAAGGGATTATGACATCACAGAATGGATTGTGACGCGAGGGGATTGTGACGTCACACTTTGGATTGTGACGTCACAGAATGCATTGTGACGTCACAGAATGGATTGTGGGGTGTCAGAATGGATTTTGACGTCACACTTTGGATTGTGACCTCACAGAATGCATTGTGACGTCACAGAATGGATTGTGGGGTGTCAG
Source organism: Gallinula chloropus (assembly GCF_964237585.1). Classification (NCBI taxonomy): domain Eukaryota; kingdom Metazoa; phylum Chordata; class Aves; order Gruiformes; family Rallidae; genus Gallinula; species Gallinula chloropus. The sequence goes on along the minus strand of NW_028168119.1, from coordinate 210,414 downwards.
AATGGATTGTGACGTCACACTTTGGATTGTGACGTCACAGAATGCATTGTGACTTCACAGAATGTATTGTGGTGTGTCAGAATGGATTCTGACGTCACACTTGGGATTGTGACGTCACACTTTGGATTGTGACGTCACAGAACGCATTGTGACGTCACAGAATGTATTGTGGGGTGTCAGACTGGATTGTGACGTCACAGAATGTATTGTGACGTCACAGAAGGGATTGTGACGTCACAGAAGGGATTGTGACGTCACAGAATGAATTGTGACGCGAGGGGATTGTGACGTCACACTTTGGATTGTGACCTCACAGAATGCATTGTGACGTCACAGAATGAATTTTGACGTCACAGAATGGATTGTGACGTGAGGGGATTGTGACGTCACACTTTGGATTGTGACGTCAGAGAATGGATTGTGACGTTACAGAAGGGATTGTGACATCATCGAATGGATTGTGACGCGAGGGGTTTGTGATGTCACACTTTGGATTGTGATGTCACAGAATGTATTGTGACGTCGCAGAATGGATTGGTGTGTCTCAGACTGGATTGTCACGTCACAGAATCCATTGTGACGTCATAGCATGGATTGTGACGTCACAGAATGGATTGTGACGTCACAGAATGGATTTTGACGCGCGGGGATTGTGACGTCACACCTTGGGTTGTGACGTCACAGAATGCATTGTGACGTCACAGAATGGATTGTGGGGTGTCAGACTGGATTGTGACGTCACAGAATGCATTGTGACGTCACAGAAGGGATTGTGATGTCACAGAAGGGATTGTGACATCATCGAATGTATTGTGATGTGAGGGGTTTGTGATGTCACACTTTGGATTGTGATGTCAGAGAATGTATTGTGACGTCACAGAATGCATTGGTGGGTGTCAGACTGGATTGTGACGTCACAGAATGCATTGTGACGTCACAGAATGCATTGTGACGTCTCAGAATGTATTGTGACGTCACAGAATGGATTGTGGCGCGAGGGGATTGTGACGTCACACTTTGGATTGTGACGTCACAGAATGCATTGTGACGTCACAGAATGGATTGTGGGGTGTCAGATTGGATTGTGACGTCACAGAATTCATTGTGATGTCACAGAATGTATTGTGATGTCACAGAAGGAATTGTGACATCATCGAATGGATTGTGACGCGAGGGGATTGTGACGTCACACTTTGGATTGTGACGTCACAGAATGAATTGTGACTTCACAGAATGGATTGTGGGGTGTCAGAATGGATTCTGACGTCACACTTTGGATTGTGACGTCACAGAATGCATTGTGACTTCACAGAATGTATTGTGTTGTGTCAGAATGGATTGTGACGTCACAGAAAGCATTGTGACGTCACACTTTGGATTGTGACGTCACAGAATGCATTGTGACGTCACAGAATGCATTGTGACGTCACACTTTGGATTGTGACGTCACAGAATGCATTGTGACTTCACAGAATGTATTGTGGGGTGTCAGAATGGATTCTGACGTCACACTTGGGATTGTGACGTCACACTTTGGATTGTGACGTCACAGAACGAATTGTGACGTCACAGAATGTATTGTGGGGTGTCAGACTGGATTGTGACGTCACAGAATGCATTGTGACGTCAAAGAATGCATTGTGGTGTGTCAGAATGGATTGTGACGTCACAGAATGCATTGTGACGTCACAGAATGGATTGTGACGTCACAGAATGCATTGTGACGCGTTTGGATTGTGACGTCACACTTTGGATTGTGACCTCACAGAATGCATTGTGACGTCACAGAATGTATTGTGGGGTGTCAGAGTGGATTGTGACGTCACATAATGCATTGTGACGTCACAGAAGGGATTGTGACGTCACAGAATGCATTGTGACATCACAGAATGGATTCTGATGCGAGGGGATTGTGACGTCACACTTTGGATTGTGACGTCACAGAATGGATTGTGACGTCACAGAATGAATTTTGACGTCACAGAATGGATTGTGACGTGAGGGGATTGTGACGTCACACTTTGGATTGTGACGTCAGAGAATGGATTGTGACGTTACAGAAGGGATTGTGACATCATCGAATGGATTTTGACGCGCGGGGATTGTGACGTCACACTTTGGATTGTGACGTCACAGAATGCATTGTGACGTCACAGAATGGATTGTGGGGTGTCAGACTGGATTGTGACGTCACAGAATGCATTGTGACGTCACAGAATGGATTGTGATGTCACAGAAGGGATTGTGACATCATCGAATGTATTGTGATGTGAGGTGTTTTGTGATGTCACACTTTAGATTGTGATGTCAGAGAATGTATTGTGACGTCACAGAATGCATTGGTGGGTGTCAGACTGGATTGTGACGTCACAGAATGCATTGTGACGTCACAGAATGCATTGTGACGTCTCAGAATGGATTGTGACGTCACAGAATGGATTGTGGCGCGAGGGGATTGTGACGTCACACTTTGGATTGTGACGTCACAGAATGCATTGTGACGTCACAGAATGGATTGTGGGGTGTCAGATTGGATTGTGACGTCACAGAATTCATTGTGATGTCACAGAATGTATTGTGATGTCACAGAAGGAATTGTGACATCATCGAATGGATTGTGACGTGAGGGGATTGTGACGTCACACTTTGGATTGTGACGTCACAGAATGAATTGTGACTTCACAGAATGGATTGTGGGGTGTCAGAATGGATTCTGACGTCACACTTTGGATTGTGACGTCACAGAATGCATTGTGACTTCACAGAATGTATTGTGTTGTGTCAGAATGGATTGTGACGTCACAGAATGCATTGTGACGTCACACTTTGGATTGTGACGTCACAGAATGCATTGTGACGTCACAGAATGCATTGTGACGTCACACTTTGGATTGTGACGTCACAGAATGCATTGTGACGTCACAGAATGGATTGTGGGGTGTCAGACTGGATTGTGACGTCACAGAATCCATTGTGACATCATAGCATGGATTGTGACGTCACAGAATGGATTGTGACGTCACAGAAGGGATTTTGACGCGAGGGGATTGTGACGTCACACTTTGGATTGTGACGTCACAGAATGCATTGTGACGTCACAGAATGGATTGTGGGGTGTCAGACTGGATTGTGACGTCACAGAATGCATTGTGACGTCACAGAAGGGATTGTGATGTCACAGAAGGGATTGTGACATCATCGAATGTATTGTGACGCGAGGGGTTTGTGATGTCACACTTTGGATTGTGACGTCACAGAATGCATTGTGACGTCACAGAATGGATTGTGACGTCACACTTTGGATTGTGACGTCACAGAATGTATTGTGACGTCACAGAATGCATTGTGACGTCACAGAATGGATTGTGACGTCACAGAATGGATTGTGACGCGAGCGGATTGTGACATCACACTTTGGATTGTGACGTCACAGAATGCATTGTGACATCACAGAATGGATTGTGGGGTGTCAGGCTGGATTGGGACGTCACAGAATGCATTGTGACGTCATAGAATGGATTGTGATGTCTCAGAACGGATTGAGACATTACAGAATGGATTGTGATGCGATCTGATTGTGACGTCACACTTTGGATTGTGACGTCACAGAATGGATTGTGACGTCAGAGAATGGGTTGTGACGCGAGGGGATTGTGACGTCACACTTTGGATTGTGACATCATAGAATGTATTCTGACGTCACAGAATGAATTTTGACGTCACAGAATGGATTGTGACGTCACAGAAGGGATTGTGACATCATCGAATGGATTGTGACGCGAGGTGATTGTGACGTCAAACTTTGGATTGTGACGTCGGAGAATGGATTGTGACGTCACAGAACGCATTGGTGGGTGTCAGACTGGATTGTGAATTGACAGAATGGATTGTGACGTCACAGAATGGATTGTGACGTCACAGAATGGATTTTGACGTGAGGGGATTGTGACGTCACACTTTGGATTGTGACCTCACAGAATGCATTGTGACGTCACACTTTGGATTGTGACCTCACAGAATGCATTGTGACGTCACAGAATGCATTGTGACGTCACAGAATGTATTGTGACGTCACAGAAAGGATTGTGACATCATCGAATGGATTGTGACGCGAGGGGATTGTGCCGTCAAACTTTCGATTGTGACGTCACAGAATGCATTGTGACGTCACAGAATGGATTGTGGGGTGTCAGACTGGATTGTGACGTCACAGAATCCATTGTGACGTCATAGAATGGATTGTGATGTCACAGAAGGGGTTGTGACATCTAAAAATGGATTGTGATGCGAGGGGATTGTGACGTCACACTTTGGATTGTGACGTCACAGAATGCATTGTGACGTCACAGAATGGATTGTGGGGTGTCAGACTGGATTGTGACGTCACAGAATGCATTGTGACGTCACACTTTGGATTGTGACGTCACAGAATGCATTGTGACGTCACAGAATGGATTGTGACGTCACACTTTGGATTGTGACGTCACAGAATGTATTGTGACGTCACAGAATGCATTGTGACGTCTCAGAATGGATTGTGACGTCACAGAATGGATTTTGACGCCAGGGGATTGTGACGTCACACTTTGGATTGTGACCTCACAGAATGCATTGTGACGTCACAGAATGGATTGTGGGGTGTTAGACTGGATTGTGACGTCACAGAATGCATTGTGACGTCACAGAATGCATTGTGGTGTGTCAGAATGGATTGTGACGTCACAGAATGCATTGTGACGTCACACTTTGGATTGTGACGTCACAGAATGCATTGTGACGTCACAGAATGTATTGTGACGTCACAGAATGCATTGTGACTTCACAGAATGGATTGTGACGTCACAGAATGGATTGAGACATCATCGGATGGATTGTGACGCGAGGGGATTGTGACGTCACACTTTGGATTGTGACCTCACAGAATGCATTGTGACGTCACACTTTCGATTGTGACCTCACAGAATGCATTGTGACGTCACAGAATGCATTGTGACGTCACAGAAGGGATTGTGACGTCAGAGAATGGGTTGTGACGCGAGGGGATTGTGACGTCAAACTTTCGATTGTGACGTCACAGAATGTATTCTGACGTCACAGAATGAATTTTGATATCACAGAATGGATTGTGACGTCACAGAATGGATTGTGACGTCACAGAATGGATTTTGACGTGAGGGGATTGTGACGTCACACTTTGGATTGTGACCTCACAGAATGCATTGTGACGTCACAGAATGGATTGTGGGGTGTCAGACTGGATTGTGACGTCACAGAATGCATTGTGACGTCATACAATGGATTGTGATGTCACAGAAGGGGTTGTGACATCATCGAATGGATTGTGACGCGAGGGGATTGTGACGTCACACTTTGGATTGTGACGTCACAGAATGCATTGTGACGTCACAGAATGGATTGTGGGGTGTCAGACTGGATTGTGACGTCACAGAATGCATTGTGACGTCATAGAATGGATTGTGACGTCACAGAATGGATTGTGACGTCACAGAATGGATTTTGACACGAGGGGATTGTGACGTCACACTTTGGATTGTGACGTCACAGAATGCATTGTGACGTCACAGAATGGATTGTGGGGTGTCAGACTGGATTGTGACGTCACAGAATGCATTGTGACATCACAGAAGGGATTGTGATGTCACAGAAGGGATTGTGACATCATCGAATGTATTGTGACGCGAGGGGTTTGTGATGTCACACTTTGGATTGTGACGTCAGAGAATGTAATTGTGACGTCACAGAATGCATTGTTGGGTGTCAGACTGGATTGTGACGTCACAGAATGCATTGTGACGTCATAGAATGGATTGTGACGTCACAGAAGGGATTATGACATCACAGAATGGATTGTGGGGTGTCAGAACGGATTGTGACGTCACACTTTGGGTTGTGACGTCACAGAATGCATTGTGACTTCACAGAATGTATTGTGGGGTGTCAGAATGGATTGTGACGTCACACTTGGTATTGTGACGTCACACTTTGGATTGTGACGTCACAGAAGGCATTGTGACGTCACAGAATGTATTGTGGGGTGTCAGACTGGATTGTGACGTCACAGAATGGATTGTGACGTCACAGAAGGGATTGTGACATCATCGAATGGATTGTGACGCGAGGGGGTTGTGACGTCACACTTTGGATTGTGACGTCACAGAAGGGATTGTGACGTCACAGAATGGATTGTGATGCGAGGGGATTGTGACGTCACACTTTGGATTGTGACGTCACAGAATGGATTGTGACGTCACAGAATGAATTTTGACGTCACAGAATGGATTGTGACGTGAGGGGATTGTGACGTCACACTTTGGATTGTGACGTCAGAGAATGGATTGTGACGTTACAGAAGGGATTGTGACATCATCGAATGGATTGTGACGCGAGGGGTTTGTGATGTCACACTTTGGATTGTGATGTCACAGAATGTATTGTGACGTCGCAGAATGGATTGGTGGGTCTCAGACTGGATTGTGACGTCACAGACTGCATTGTGACGTCATAGCATGGATTGTGACGTCACAGAATGGATTGTGACGTCACAGAATGGATTTTGACGCGCGGGAATTGTGACGTCACACTTTGGATTGTGACGTCACAGAATGCATTGTGACGTCACAGAATGGATTGTGGGGTGTCAGACTGGATTGTGACGTCACAGAATGCATTGTGACGTCACAGAATGGATTGTGATGTCACAGAAGGGATTGTGACATCATCGAATGTATTGTAACGCGAGGGGTTTGTGATGTCACACTTTGGATTGTGACGTCAGAGAATGTATTGTGACGTCACAGAATGCATTGGTGGGTGTCAGACTGGATTGTGACGTCACAGAATGCATTGTGACGTCACAGAATGCATTGTGACGTCTCAGAATGTATTGTGACGTCACAGAATGGATTGTGGCGTGAGGGTTTGTGACGTCACACTTTGGATTGTGACGTCACAGAATGCATTGTGACGTCACAGAATGGATTGTGGGGTGTCAGATTGGATTGTGACGTGACAGAATGCATTGTGACGTCACAGAATGCATTGTGACGTCACAGAAGGGATTGTGACATCATCGAATGGATTGTGATGTGAGGGGATTGTGACGTCACACTTTGGATTGTGACGTCACAGAATGCATTGTGACGTCACAGAATGCATTGTGACGTCACACTTTGGATTGTGACGTCACAGAATGGATTGTCACGTCACACAATGGATTGTGACGTCACACTTTGGATTGTGACGTCACAGAATGCATTGTGACGTCACAGAATGGATTGTGGTTTGTCAGAATGGATTGTGACGTCACAGAATGCATTGTGACGTCACACTTTGGATTGTGACGTCACAGAATGCATTGTGACGTCACAGAATGGATTGTGACGTCACACTTTGGATTGTGACGTCACAGAATGTATTGTGACGTCACAGAATGCATTGTGACGTCACAGAATGGATTGTGATGTCACAGAATGGATTGTGACGCGAGCGGATTGTGACGTCACACTTTGGATTGTGACCTCACAGAATGCATTGTGACGTCACAGAATGGATTGTGGGGTGTCAGAATGGATTGTGACGTCACACTTGGGATTGTGACGTCACAGAATGCATTGTGACGTCACAGAACGCATTGTGACGTCACAGAATGTATTGTGGGGTGTCAGACTGGATTGTGACGTCACAGAAGGGATTGTGACGTCACAGAAGGGATTGTGACGTCACAGAAGGGATTGTTACATCATCGGATGGATTGTGACGCGAGGGGATTGTGACGTCACACTTTGGATTGTGACGTCACAGAATGCATTGTGACGTCACAGAATGGATTGTGGGGTGTCAGGCTGGATTGTGACGTCACAGAATGCATTGTGACGTCATAGAATGGATTGTGATGTCTCAGAACGGATTGAGACATTACAGAATGGATTGTGATGCGATCTGATTGTGACGTCACACTTTGGATTGTGACGTCACAGAATGGATTGTGACGTCAGAGAATGGGTTGTGACGCGAGGGGATTGTGACGTCACACTTTGGATTGTGACGTCATAGAATGTATTCTGACGTCACAGAATGAATTTTGACGTCACAGAATGGATTGTGACGTCACAGAAGGGATTGTGACATCATCGAATGGATTGTGACGCGAGGGGATTGTGACGTCAAACTTTCGATTGTGACGTCACAGAATGCATTGTGACGTCACAGAATGGATTGTGGGGTGTCAGACTGGATTGTGACGTCACAGAATGCATTGTGACGTCATACAATGGATTGTGATGTCACAGAAGGGGTTGTGACATCTAAAAATGGATTGTGATGCGAGGGGATTGTGACGTCACACTTTGGATTGTGCCGTCACAGAATGCATTGTGACGTCACAGAATGTATTGTGGGGTGTCAGAATGGATTGTGACGTCACACTTTGGATTGTGACGTCACAGAATGCATTGTGACGTCACAGAATGAATTGTGGGGTGTCAGAATGGATTGTGACGTCACAGAATGCATTGTGACGTCACACTTTGGATTGTGACGTCACAGAATGCATTGTGACGTCACAGAATGGATTGTGACGTCACACTTTGGATTGTGACGTCACAGAATGTATTGTGACCTCACAGAATGCATTGTGACGTCACAGAATGCATTGGTGGGTGTCAGACTGGGTTGTGACGTCACAGAATGCATTGTGACGTCACAGAATGTATTGTGACGTCACAGAAGGGATTGTGACATCATCGAATGGATTGTGACGCGAGGGGATTGTGACGTCAAACTTTCGATTGTGACGTCACAGAATGCATTGTGACGTCACAGAATGGATTGTGGGGTGTCAGACTGGATTGTGACGTCACAGAATGCATTGTGACGTCATAGAATGGATTGTGATGTCACAGAAGGGGTTGTGACATCTAAAAATGGATTGTGATGCGAGGGGATTGTGACGTCACACTTTGGATTGTGACGTCACAGAATGCATTGTGACGTCACAGAATGGATTGTTGGGTGTCAGACTGGATTGTAACGTCACAATGCATTCTGTGACGTCACAATCCAGTCTGGATTGGATTGTGACGTCACAGAATGCATTGTGACGTCACAGAATGGATTGTGACGTCACACTTTGGATTGTGACGTCACAGAATGTATTGTGACGTCACAGAATGCATTGTGACGTCTCAGAATGGATTGTGACGTCACAGAATGGATTTTGACGCCAGGGGATTGTGACGTCACACTTTGGATTGTGACCTCACAGAATGCATTGTGACGTCACAGAATGGATTGTGGGGTGTTAGACTGGATTGTGACATCACAGAATGCATTGTGACGTCACAGAATGCATTGTGGTGTGTCAGAATGGATTGTGAAGTTACAGAATGGATTGTGACGTCACAGAATGGATTGTGACGTCACAGAATGGATTTTGACGTGAGGGGATTGTGACGTCACACTTTGGATTCTGACCTCACAGAATGCATTGTGACGTCACAGAATGCATTGGTGGGTGTCAGACTGGGTTGTGACGTCACAGAATGCATTGTGACGTCACAGAATGCATTGTGACGTCACACTTTGGATTGTGACCTCACAGAATGCATTGTGACGTCACACTTTGGATTGTGACCTCACAGAATGCATTGTGACGTCACAGAATGCATTGTGACGTCACAGAAGGGATTGTGACGTCAGAGAATGGGTTGTGACGCGAGGGGATTGTGACGTCAAACTTTCGATTGTGACGTCACAGAATGTATTCTGACGTCACAGAATGAATTTTGATGTCACAGAATGGATTGTGACGTCACAGAAGGGATTGTGACATCATCGAATGGATTGTGACGCGAGGGGATTGTGACGTCAAACTTTGGATTGTGACGTCGGAGAATGGATTGTGACGTCACAGAACGCATTGGTGGGTGTCAGACTGGATTGTGAAGTTACAGAATGGATTGTGACGTCACAGAATGGATTGTGACATCATCGAATGGATTGTGACGCGAGGGGATTGTGACGTCAAACTTTCGATTGTGACGTCACAGAATGCATTGTGACGTCACAGAATGGATTGTGGGGTGTCAGACTGGATTGTGACGTCACAGAATGCATTGTGACGTCATACAATGGATTGTGATGTCACAGAAGGGGTTGTGACATCTAAAAATGGATTGTGATGCGAGGGGATTGTGACGTCACACTTTGGATTGTGACGTCACAGAATGCATTGTGACGTCACAGAATGTATTGTGGGGTGTCAGAATGGATTGTGACGTCACACTTTGGATTGTGACGTCACAGAATGCATTGTGACGTCACAGAATGAATTGTGGGGTGTCAGAATGGATTGTGACGTCACAGAATGCATTGTGACGTCACACTTTGGATTGTGACGTCACAGAATGCATTGTGACGTCACAGAATGGATTGTGACGTCACACTTTGGATTGTGACGTCACAGAATGTATTGTGACGTCACAGAATGCATTGTGACGTCACAGAATGGATTGTGACGTCACAGAATGGATTGTGGGGTGTTAGACTGGATTGTGACGTCACAGAATGCATTGTGACGTCACAGAATGCATTGTGGTGTGTCATAATGTATTGTGACGTCACAGAATGCATTGTGACGTCACACTTTGGATTGTGACGTCACAGAATCCATTGTGACGTCATAGCATGGATTGTGACGTCACAGAATGGATTGTGACGTCACAGAAGGGATTTTGAGGCGAGGGGATTGTGACGTCACACTTTGGATTGTGACGTCACAGAATGCATTGTGACGTCACAGAATGGATTGTGGGGTGTCAGAATGGATTGTGACGTCACAGAATGCATTGTGACGTCACAGAATGCATTGTGGTGTGTCAGAATGGATTGTGATGTCACAGAATGCATTGTGACGTCACACTTTGGATTGTGACGTCTCAGAATGGATTGTGACGTTACAGAAGGGATTGTGACATCATCGAATGGATTGTGACGCGAGGGGTTTGTGATGTCACACTTTGGATTGTGATGTCACAGAATGTATTGTGACGTCGCAGAATGGATTGGTGGGTCTCAGACTGGATTGTCACGTCACAGAATCCATTGTGACGTCATAGCATGGATTGTGACGTCGGAGAATGGATTGTGACGTCACAGAACGCATTGGTGGGTGTCAGACTGGATTGTGAAGTTACAGAATGGATTGTGACGTCACAGAATGGATTGTGACGTCACAGAATGGATTTTGACGTGAGGGGATTGTGACGTCACACTTTGGATTGTGACCTCACAGAATGCATTGTGACGTCACAGAATGCATTGGTGGGTGTCAGACTGGGTTGTGACGTCACAGAATGCATTGTGACGTCACAGAATGTATTGTGACGTCACAGAAGGGATTGTGACATCATCGAATGGATTGTGACGCGAGGGGATTGTGACGTCAAACTTTCGATTGTGACGTCACAGAATGCATTGTGACGTCACAGAATGGATTGTGGGGTGTCAGACTGGATTGTGACGTCACAGAATGCATTGTGACGTCATAGAATTTACTGTGATGTCACAGAAGGGGTTGTGACATCATCGAATGGATTGTGACGCGAGGGGGTTGTGACATCACACTTTGGATTGTGACGTCACAGAATGCATTGTGACGTCACAGAATGCATTGTGGGGTGTCAGACTGGATTGTGACGTCACAGAATGCATTGTGACGTCACAGAATGGATTGTGACGTCACAGAAGGGATTTTGACGCGCGGGGATTGTGACGTCACACTTTGGATTGTGACGTCACAGAATGCATTGTGACGTCACAGAATGGATTGTGGGGTGTCAGACTGGATTGTGACGTCACAGAATGCATTGTGACGTCACAGAATGGATTGTGATGTCACAGAAGGGATTGTGACATCATCGAATGTATTGTGACGCGAGGGGTTTGTGATGTCACACTTTGGATTGTGACGTCAGAGAATGTAATTGTGACGTCACAGAATGCATTGTTGGGTGTCAGACTGGATTGTGACGTCACAGAATGCATTGTGACGTCATAGAACTGATTGTGATGTCACAGAAGGGATTATGACATCACAGAATGGATTGTGGGGTGTCAGAATGGATTGTGACGTCACACTTTGGATTGTGACGTCACAGAATGCATTGTGACTTCACAGAATGTATTGTGGGGTGTCAGAATGGATTGTGACGTCACACTTGGGATTGTGACGTCACACTTTGGATTGTGACGTCACAGAAGGCATTGTGACGTCACAGAATGTATTGTGGGGTGTCAGACTGGATTGTGACGTCACAGAATGGATTGTGACGTCACAGAAGGGATTGTGACATCATCGAATGGATTGTGACGCGAGGGGGTTGTGACGTCACACTTTGGATTGTGACGTCACAGAAGGGATTGTGACGTCACAGAATGGATTGTGATGCGAGGGGATTGTGACGTCACACTTTGGATTGTGACGTCACAGAATGGATTGTGACGTCACAGAATGAATTTTGACGTCACAGAATGGATTGTGACGTGAGGGGATTGTGACGTCACACTTTGGATTGTGACGTCAGAGAATGGATTGTGACGTTACAGAAGGGATTGTGACATCATCGAATGTATTGTGACGCGAGGGGTTTGTGATGTCACACTTTGGATTGTGACGTCAGAGAATGTATTGTGACGTCACAGAATGCATTGGTGGGTGTCAGACTGGATTGTGACGTCACAGAATGCATTGTGACGTCACAGAATGCATTGTGACGTCTCAGAATGTATTGTGACGTCACAGAATGGATTGTGGCGTGAGGGTTTGTGACGTCACACTTTGGATTGTGACGTCACAGAATGCATTGTGACGTCACAGAATGGATTGTGGTTTGTCAGAATGGATTGTGACGTCACAGAATGCATTGTGACGTCACAGAAGGGATTGTGATGTCACAGAAGGGATTGTGACATCATCGAATGGATTGTGATGCGAGGGGATTGTGACGTCACACTTTGGATTGTGACGTCACAGAATGCATTGTGACGTCACAGAATGGATTGTGGGGTGTCAGAATGGATTCTGACGTCACACTTTGGATTGTGACGTCACAGAATGCATTGTGACGTCACAGAATGCATTGTGGTGTGTCAGAATGGATTGTGACGTCACAGAATGCATTGTGACGTCACACTTTGGGTTGTGACGTCACAGAATGCATTGTGACTTCACAGAATGTATTGTGGGGTGTCAGAATGGATTGTGACGTCACACTTGGGATTGTGACGTCACACTTTGGATTGTGACGTCACAGAAGGCATTGTGACGTCACAGAATGTATTGTGGGGTGTCAGACTGGATTGTGACGTCACAGAATGGATTGTGACGTCACAGAAGGGATTGTGACATCATCGAATGGATTGTGACGCGAAGGGGTTGTGACGTCACACTTTGGATTGTGACGTCACAGAAGGGATTGTGACGTCACAGAATGGATTGTGATGCGAGGGGATTGTGACGTCACACTTTGGATTGTGACGTCACAGAATGGATTGTGACGTCACAGAATGAATTTTGACGTCACAGAATGGATTGTGACGTGAGGGGATTGTGACGTCACACTTTGGATTGTGACGTCAGAGAATGGATTGTGACGTTACAGAAGGGATTGTGACATCATCGAATGTATTGTGACGCGAGGGTTTTGTGATGTCACACTTTGGATTGTGACGTCAGAGAATGTATTGTGACGTCACAGAATGCATTGGTGGGTGTCAGACTGGATTGTGACGTCACAGAATGCATTGTGACATCACAGAATGCATTGTGACGTCTCAGAATGTATTGTGACGTCACAGAATGGATTGTGGCGTGAGGGTTTGTGACGTCACACTTTGGATTGTGACGTCACAGAATGCATTGTGACGTCACAGAATGGATTGTGGGGTGTCAGATTGGATTGTGACGTCACAGAATGCATTGTGACGTCACAGAAGGGATTGTGATGTCACAGAAGGGATTGTGACATCATCGAATGGATTGTGATGCGAGGGGATTGTGACGTCACACTTTGGATTGTGACGTCACAGAATGCATTGTGACGTCACAGAATGGATTGTGGGGTGTCAGAATGGATTCTGACGTCACACTTTGGATTGTGACGTCACAGAATGCATTGTGACGTCACAGAATGCATTGTGGTGTGTCAGAATGGATTGTGACGTCACAGAATGCATTGTGACGTCACACTTTGGATTGTGACGTCACAGAATGCATTGTGACGTCACAGAATGGATTGTGACGTCACAGAATGGATTGTGATGTCACAGAATGGATTGTGACGCGAGCGGATTGTGACGTCACACTTTGGATTGTGACCTCACAGAATGCATTGTGACGTCACAGAATGGATTGTGGGGTGTCAGAATGGATTGTGACGTCACACTTTGGATTGTGACGTCACATAATGCATTGTGACTTCACAGAATGTATTGTGGGGTGTCAGAATGGATTGTGACGTCACACTTGGGATTGTGACGTCACACTTTGGATTGTGACGTCACAGAACGCATTGTGACGTCACAGAATGTATTGTGGGGTGTCAGACTGGATTGTGACGTCACAGAAGGGATTGTGACGTCACAGAAGGGATTGTGACGTCACAGAAGGGATTGTTACATCATCGGATGGATTGTGACGCGAGGGGATTGTGACGTCACACTTTGGATTGTGACGTCACAGAATGCATTGTGACGTCACAGAATTGATTGTGGGGTGTCAGGCTGGATTGTGACGTCACAGAATGCATTGTGACGTCATAGAATGGATTGTGATGTCTCAGAACGGATTGAGACATTACAGAATGGATTGTGATGCGATCTGATTGTGACGTCACACTTTGGATTGTGACGTCACAGAATGGATTGTGACGTCAGAGAATGGGTTGTGACGCGAGGGGATTGTGACGTCACACTTTGGATTGTGACGTCATAGAATGTATTCTGACGTCACAGAATGAATTTTGACGTCGGAGAATGGATTATGACGTCACAGAACGCATTGGTGGGTGTCAGACTGGATTGTGAAGTTACAGAATGGATTGTGACGTCACAGAATGGATTGTGACGTCACAGAATGGATTTTGAAGTGAGGGGATTGTGACGTCACACTTTGGATTGTGACCTCACAGAATGCATTGTGACGTCACAGAATGCATTGGTGGGTGTCAGACTGGGTTGTGACGTCACAGAATGCATTGTGACGTCACAGAATGTATTGTGACGTCACAGAAGGGATTGTGACATCATCGAATGGATTGTGACCCGAGGGGATTTTGACGTCAAACTTTCGATTGTGACGTCACAGAATGCATTGTGACGTCACAGAATGCATTGTGACGTCATAGAATGGATTGTGATGTCACAGAAGGTGTTGTGACATCTAAAAATGGATTGTGATGCGAGGGGATTGTGACGTCACACTTTGGATTGTGACGTCACAGAATGCATTGTGATGTCACAGAATGCATTGTGGTGTGTCAGAATGGATTGTGACGTCACAGAATGCATTGTGACGTCACACTTTGGATTGTGACGTCACAGAATGCATTGTGACGTCACAGAATGGATTGTGACGTCACACTTTGGATTGTGACGTCACAGAATGTATTGTGGGGTGTCAGAATGGATTCTGACGTCACATTTTGGATTGTGACGTCACAGAATTCATTGTGACGTCACAGAATGCATTGTGGTGTGTCAGAATGGATTGTGACGTCACAGAATGCATTGTGAGGTCACACTTTGGATTGTGACGTCACAGAATGCATTGTGACGTCACAGAATGGATTGTGACGTCACACTTTGGATTGTGACGTCACAGAATGTATTGTGACGTCACAGAATGCATTGTGACGTCACAGAATGGATTGTGACGTCACAGAATGGATTGTGACGCGAGCGGATTGTGACGTCACACTTTGGATAGTGACCTCACAGAATGCATTGTGACGTCACAGAATGGATTGTGGGGTGTTAGACTGGATTGTTACGTCACAGAATGCATTGTGACGTCACAGAATGCATTGTGACGTCACAGAATGCATTGTGGGGTGTCAGAATGGATTGTGACGTCACAGAATGCATTGTGACGTCACACTTTGGATTGTGACGTCACAGAATGCATTGTGACGTCACAGAATGGATTGTGACGTCACACTTTGGATTGTGACGTCACAGAATGTATTGTGACCTCACAGAATGCATTGTGACGTCACAGAATGCATTGGTGGGTGTCAGACTGGGTTGTGACGTCACAGAATGCATTGTGACGTCACAGAATGTATTGTGACGTCACAGAAGGGATTGTGACATCATCGAATGGATTGTGACGCGAGGGGATTGTGACGTCAAACTTTCGATTGTGACGTCACAGAATGCATTGTGACGTCACAGAATGGATTGTGGGGTGTCAGACTGGATTGTGACGTCACAGAATGCATTGTGACGTCATAGAATGGATTGTGATGTCACAGAAGGGGTTGTGACATCTAAAAATGGATTGTGATGCGAGGGGATTGTGACGTCACACTTTGGATTGTGACGTCACAGAATGCATTGTGACGTCACAGAATGGATTGTTGGGTGTCAGACTGGATTGTAACGTCACAATGCATTCTGTGACGTCACAATCCAGTCTGGATTGGATTGTGACGTCACAGAATGCATTGTGACGTCACAGAATGGATTGTGACGTCACACTTTGGATTGTGACGTCACAGAATGTATTGTGACGTCACAGAATGCATTGTGACGTCTCAGAATGGATTGTGACGTCACAGAATGGATTTTGACGCCAGGGGATTGTGACGTCACACTTTGGATTGTGACCTCACAGAATGCATTGTGACGTCACAGAATGGATTGTGGGGTGTTAGACTGGATTGTGACATCACAGAATGCATTGTGACGTCACAGAATGCATTGTGGTGTGTCAGAATGGATTGTGAAGTTACAGAATGGATTGTGACGTCACAGAATGGATTGTGACGTCACAGAATGGATTTTGACGTGAGGGGATTGTGACGTCACACTTTGGATTCTGACCTCACAGAATGCATTGTGACGTCACAGAATGCATTGGTGGGTGTCAGACTGGGTTGTGACGTCACAGAATGCATTGTGACGTCACAGAATGCATTGTGACGTCACACTTTGGATTGTGACCTCACAGAATGCATTGTGACGTCACACTTTGGATTGTGACCTCACAGAATGCATTGTGACGTCACAGAATGCATTGTGACGTCACAGAAGGGATTGTGACGTCAGAGAATGGGTTGTGACGCGAGGGGATTGTGACGTCAAACTTTCGATTGTGACGTCACAGAATGTATTCTGACGTCACAGAATGAATTTTGATGTCACAGAATGGATTGTGACGTCACAGAAGGGATTGTGACATCATCGAATGGATTGTGACGCGAGGGGATTGTGACGTCAAACTTTGGATTGTGACGTCGGAGAATGGATTGTGACGTCACAGAACGCATTGGTGGGTGTCAGACTGGATTGTGAAGTTACAGAATGGATTGTGACGTCACAGAATGGATTGTGACATCATCGAATGGATTGTGACGCGAGGGGATTGTGACGTCAAACTTTCGATTGTGACGTCACAGAATGCATTGTGACGTCACAGAATGGATTGTGGGGTGTCAGACTGGATTGTGACGTCACAGAATGCATTGTGACGTCATACAATGGATTGTGATGTCACAGAAGGGGTTGTGACATCTAAAAATGGATTGTGATGCGAGGGGATTGTGACGTCACACTTTGGATTGTGACGTCACAGAATGCATTGTGACGTCACAGAATGTATTGTGGGGTGTCAGAATGGATTGTGACGTCACACTTTGGATTGTGACGTCACAGAATGCATTGTGACGTCACAGAATGAATTGTGGGGTGTCAGAATGGATTGTGACGTCACAGAATGCATTGTGACGTCACACTTTGGATTGTGACGTCACAGAATGCATTGTGACGTCACAGAATGGATTGTGACGTCACACTTTGGATTGTGACGTCACAGAATGTATTGTGACGTCACAGAATGCATTGTGACGTCACAGAATGGATTGTGACGTCACAGAATGGATTGTGGGGTGTTAGACTGGATTGTGACGTCACAGAATGCATTGTGACGTCACAGAATGCATTGTGGTGTGTCATAATGTATTGTGACGTCACAGAATGCATTGTGACGTCACACTTTGGATTGTGACGTCACAGAATCCATTGTGACGTCATAGCATGGATTGTGACGTCACAGAATGGATTGTGACGTCACAGAAGGGATTTTGAGGCGAGGGGATTGTGACGTCACACTTTGGATTGTGACGTCACAGAATGCATTGTGACGTCACAGAATGGATTGTGGGGTGTCAGAATGGATTGTGACGTCACAGAATGCATTGTGACGTCACAGAATGCATTGTGGTGTGTCAGAATGGATTGTGATGTCACAGAATGCATTGTGACGTCACACTTTGGATTGTGACGTCTCAGAATGGATTGTGACGTTACAGAAGGGATTGTGACATCATCGAATGGATTGTGACGCGAGGGGTTTGTGATGTCACACTTTGGATTGTGATGTCACAGAATGTATTGTGACGTCGCAGAATGGATTGGTGGGTCTCAGACTGGATTGTCACGTCACAGAATCCATTGTGACGTCATAGCATGGATTGTGACGTCGGAGAATGGATTGTGACGTCACAGAACGCATTGGTGGGTGTCAGACTGGATTGTGAAGTTACAGAATGGATTGTGACGTCACAGAATGGATTGTGACGTCACAGAATGGATTTTGACGTGAGGGGATTGTGACGTCACACTTTGGATTGTGACCTCACAGAATGCATTGTGACGTCACAGAATGCATTGGTGGGTGTCAGACTGGGTTGTGACGTCACAGAATGCATTGTGACGTCACAGAATGTATTGTGACGTCACAGAAGGGATTGTGACATCATCGAATGGATTGTGACGCGAGGGGATTGTGACGTCAAACTTTCGATTGTGACGTCACAGAATGCATTGTGACGTCACAGAATGGATTGTGGGGTGTCAGACTGGATTGTGACGTCACAGAATGCATTGTGACGTCATAGAATTTACTGTGATGTCACAGAAGGGGTTGTGACATCATCGAATGGATTGTGACGCGAGGGGGTTGTGACATCACACTTTGGATTGTGACGTCACAGAATGCATTGTGACGTCACAGAATGCATTGTGGGGTGTCAGACTGGATTGTGACGTCACAGAATGCATTGTGACGTCACAGAATGGATTGTGACGTCACAGAAGGGATTTTGACGCGCGGGGATTGTGACGTCACACTTTGGATTGTGACGTCACAGAATGCATTGTGACGTCACAGAATGGATTGTGGGGTGTCAGACTGGATTGTGACGTCACAGAATGCATTGTGACGTCACAGAATGGATTGTGATGTCACAGAAGGGATTGTGACATCATCGAATGTATTGTGACGCGAGGGGTTTGTGATGTCACACTTTGGATTGTGACGTCAGAGAATGTAATTGTGACGTCACAGAATGCATTGTTGGGTGTCAGACTGGATTGTGACGTCACAGAATGCATTGTGACGTCATAGAACTGATTGTGATGTCACAGAAGGGATTATGACATCACAGAATGGATTGTGGGGTGTCAGAATGGATTGTGACGTCACACTTTGGATTGTGACGTCACAGAATGCATTGTGACTTCACAGAATGTATTGTGGGGTGTCAGAATGGATTGTGACGTCACACTTGGGATTGTGACGTCACACTTTGGATTGTGACGTCACAGAAGGCATTGTGACGTCACAGAATGTATTGTGGGGTGTCAGACTGGATTGTGACGTCACAGAATGGATTGTGACGTCACAGAAGGGATTGTGACATCATCGAATGGATTGTGACGCGAGGGGGTTGTGACGTCACACTTTGGATTGTGACGTCACAGAAGGGATTGTGACGTCACAGAATGGATTGTGATGCGAGGGGATTGTGACGTCACACTTTGGATTGTGACGTCACAGAATGGATTGTGACGTCACAGAATGAATTTTGACGTCACAGAATGGATTGTGACGTGAGGGGATTGTGACGTCACACTTTGGATTGTGACGTCAGAGAATGGATTGTGACGTTACAGAAGGGATTGTGACATCATCGAATGTATTGTGACGCGAGGGGTTTGTGATGTCACACTTTGGATTGTGACGTCAGAGAATGTATTGTGACGTCACAGAATGCATTGGTGGGTGTCAGACTGGATTGTGACGTCACAGAATGCATTGTGACGTCACAGAATGCATTGTGACGTCTCAGAATGTATTGTGACGTCACAGAATGGATTGTGGCGTGAGGGTTTGTGACGTCACACTTTGGATTGTGACGTCACAGAATGCATTGTGACGTCACAGAATGGATTGTGGTTTGTCAGAATGGATTGTGACGTCACAGAATGCATTGTGACGTCACAGAAGGGATTGTGATGTCACAGAAGGGATTGTGACATCATCGAATGGATTGTGATGCGAGGGGATTGTGACGTCACACTTTGGATTGTGACGTCACAGAATGCATTGTGACGTCACAGAATGGATTGTGGGGTGTCAGAATGGATTCTGACGTCACACTTTGGATTGTGACGTCACAGAATGCATTGTGACGTCACAGAATGCATTGTGGTGTGTCAGAATGGATTGTGACGTCACAGAATGCATTGTGACGTCACACTTTGGGTTGTGACGTCACAGAATGCATTGTGACTTCACAGAATGTATTGTGGGGTGTCAGAATGGATTGTGACGTCACACTTGGGATTGTGACGTCACACTTTGGATTGTGACGTCACAGAAGGCATTGTGACGTCACAGAATGTATTGTGGGGTGTCAGACTGGATTGTGACGTCACAGAATGGATTGTGACGTCACAGAAGGGATTGTGACATCATCGAATGGATTGTGACGCGAAGGGGTTGTGACGTCACACTTTGGATTGTGACGTCACAGAAGGGATTGTGACGTCACAGAATGGATTGTGATGCGAGGGGATTGTGACGTCACACTTTGGATTGTGACGTCACAGAATGGATTGTGACGTCACAGAATGAATTTTGACGTCACAGAATGGATTGTGACGTGAGGGGATTGTGACGTCACACTTTGGATTGTGACGTCAGAGAATGGATTGTGACGTTACAGAAGGGATTGTGACATCATCGAATGTATTGTGACGCGAGGGTTTTGTGATGTCACACTTTGGATTGTGACGTCAGAGAATGTATTGTGACGTCACAGAATGCATTGGTGGGTGTCAGACTGGATTGTGACGTCACAGAATGCATTGTGACATCACAGAATGCATTGTGACGTCTCAGAATGTATTGTGACGTCACAGAATGGATTGTGGCGTGAGGGTTTGTGACGTCACACTTTGGATTGTGACGTCACAGAATGCATTGTGACGTCACAGAATGGATTGTGGGGTGTCAGATTGGATTGTGACGTCACAGAATGCATTGTGACGTCACAGAAGGGATTGTGATGTCACAGAAGGGATTGTGACATCATCGAATGGATTGTGATGCGAGGGGATTGTGACGTCACACTTTGGATTGTGACGTCACAGAATGCATTGTGACGTCACAGAATGGATTGTGGGGTGTCAGAATGGATTCTGACGTCACACTTTGGATTGTGACGTCACAGAATGCATTGTGACGTCACAGAATGCATTGTGGTGTGTCAGAATGGATTGTGACGTCACAGAATGCATTGTGACGTCACACTTTGGATTGTGACGTCACAGAATGCATTGTGACGTCACAGAATGGATTGTGACGTCACAGAATGGATTGTGATGTCACAGAATGGATTGTGACGCGAGCGGATTGTGACGTCACACTTTGGATTGTGACCTCACAGAATGCATTGTGACGTCACAGAATGGATTGTGGGGTGTCAGAATGGATTGTGACGTCACACTTTGGATTGTGACGTCACATAATGCATTGTGACTTCACAGAATGTATTGTGGGGTGTCAGAATGGATTGTGACGTCACACTTGGGATTGTGACGTCACACTTTGGATTGTGACGTCACAGAACGCATTGTGACGTCACAGAATGTATTGTGGGGTGTCAGACTGGATTGTGACGTCACAGAAGGGATTGTGACGTCACAGAAGGGATTGTGACGTCACAGAAGGGATTGTTACATCATCGGATGGATTGTGACGCGAGGGGATTGTGACGTCACACTTTGGATTGTGACGTCACAGAATGCATTGTGACGTCACAGAATTGATTGTGGGGTGTCAGGCTGGATTGTGACGTCACAGAATGCATTGTGACGTCATAGAATGGATTGTGATGTCTCAGAACGGATTGAGACATTACAGAATGGATTGTGATGCGATCTGATTGTGACGTCACACTTTGGATTGTGACGTCACAGAATGGATTGTGACGTCAGAGAATGGGTTGTGACGCGAGGGGATTGTGACGTCACACTTTGGATTGTGACGTCATAGAATGTATTCTGACGTCACAGAATGAATTTTGACGTCGGAGAATGGATTATGACGTCACAGAACGCATTGGTGGGTGTCAGACTGGATTGTGAAGTTACAGAATGGATTGTGACGTCACAGAATGGATTGTGACGTCACAGAATGGATTTTGAAGTGAGGGGATTGTGACGTCACACTTTGGATTGTGACCTCACAGAATGCATTGTGACGTCACAGAATGCATTGGTGGGTGTCAGACTGGGTTGTGACGTCACAGAATGCATTGTGACGTCACAGAATGTATTGTGACGTCACAGAAGGGATTGTGACATCATCGAATGGATTGTGACCCGAGGGGATTTTGACGTCAAACTTTCGATTGTGACGTCACAGAATGCATTGTGACGTCACAGAATGCATTGTGACGTCATAGAATGGATTGTGATGTCACAGAAGGTGTTGTGACATCTAAAAATGGATTGTGATGCGAGGGGATTGTGACGTCACACTTTGGATTGTGACGTCACAGAATGCATTGTGATGTCACAGAATGCATTGTGGTGTGTCAGAATGGATTGTGACGTCACAGAATGCATTGTGACGTCACACTTTGGATTGTGACGTCACAGAATGCATTGTGACGTCACAGAATGGATTGTGACGTCACACTTTGGATTGTGACGTCACAGAATGTATTGTGATGTCACAGAATGCATTGTGACGTCACAGAATGTATTGTGGGGTGTCAGAATGGATTCTGACGTCACATTTTGGATTGTGACGTCACAGAATTCATTGTGACGTCACAGAATGCATTGTGGTGTGTCAGAATGGATTGTGACGTCACAGAATGCATTGTGAGGTCACACTTTGGATTGTGACGTCACAGAATGCATTGTGACGTCACAGAATGGATTGTGACGTCACACTTTGGATTGTGACGTCACAGAATGTATTGTGACGTCACAGAATGCATTGTGACGTCACAGAATGGATTGTGACGTCACAGAATGGATTGTGACGCGAGCGGATTGTGACGTCACACTTTGGATAGTGACCTCACAGAATGCATTGTGACGTCACAGAATGGATTGTGGGGTGTTAGACTGGATTGTTACGTCACAGAATGCATTGTGACGTCACAGAATGCATTGTGACGTCACAGAATGCATTGTGGTTTGTCAGAATGGATTGTGACGTCACAGAATGTATTGTGACGTCACAGAAGGTATTGTGACGTCACAGAAGGGATTGTGACGTCACAGAAGGGATTGTTACATCATCGGATGGATTGTGACGCGAGGGGATTGTGACGTCACACTTTGGATTGTGACGTCACAGAATGCATTGTGACGTCACAGAATGGATTGTGGGGTGTCAGAATGGATTCTGACGTCACAGAATGCATTGTGACGTCACAGAATGGATTGTGACGTCAGAGAATGGGTTGTGACGCGAGGGGATTGTGACGTCACACTTTGGATTGTGACGTCATAGAATGTATTCTGACGTCACAGAATGAATTTTGACGTCACAGAATGGATTGTGACGTCACAGAATGGATTGTGACGTCACAGAATGGATTTTGACGTGAGGGGATTGTGACGTCACACTTTGGATTGTGACCTCACAGAATGCATTGTGACGTCACACTTTGGATTGTGACCTCACAGAATGCATTGTGACGTCACAGAATGCATTGTGACGTCACAGAAGGTATTGTGACATCATCGAATGGATTGTGACGCGAGGGGATTGTGACGTCACACTTTGGATTGTGACGTCACAGAATGCATTGTGACGTCACAGAATGGATTGTGGGGTGTCAGACTGGATTGTGATGTCACAGAATGCATTGTGACGTCATAGAATGGATTGTGATGTCACAGAAGGGGTTGTGACATCTAAAAATGGATTGTGATGCGAGGGGATTGTGACGTCACACTTTGGATTGTGACGTCACAGAATGCATTGTGACGTCACAGAATGGATTGTGGGGTATCAGACTGGATTGTGACGTCACACTTTGGATTGTGACGTCACAGAATGCATTGTGACGTCACAGAATGGATTGTGGGGTGTCAGAATGGATTGTGACGTCACAGAATGCATTGTGACGTCACACTTTGGATTGTGACGTCACAGAATGCATTGTGACGTCACAGAATGGATTGTGACGTCACAGAATGGATTGTGACGTCACAGAAGGGATTGTGACGTCACAGAATGGATTGTGACGTCACAGAATGGATTGTGACGCGAGCGGATTGTGACGTCACACTTTGGATTGTGACCTCACAGAATGCATTGTGACGTCACAGAATGGATTGTGGGGTGTTAGACTGGATTGTGACGTCACAGAATGCATTGTGACGTCACAGAATGCATTGTGGTGTGTCAGAATGGATTGAGACGTCACAGAATGCATTGTGACGTCACACTTTGGATTGTGACGTCACAGAATGCATTGTGACTTCACACTTTGGATTGTGACGTCACAGAATGGATTGAGACATCATCGGATGGATTGTGACGCGAGGGGATTGTGACGTCACACTTTGGATTGTGACGTCACAGAATGCATTGTGACGTCACAGAATGGATTTTGGGGTGTCAGGCTGGATTGTGACGTCACAGAATGCATTGTGACGTCATAGAATGGATTGTGATGTCTCAGAACGGATTGAGACATTACAGAATGGATTGTGATGCGATCTGATTGTGACGTCACACTTTGGATTGTGACGTCACAGAATGGATTGTGACGTCAGAGAATGGGTTGTGACGCGAGGGGATTGTGACTTCACACTTTGGATTGTGACGTCATAGAATGTATTCTGACGTCACAGAATGAATTTTGATGTCACAGAATGGATTGTGACGTCACAGAAGGGATTGTGACATCATCGAATGGATTGTGACGCGAGGGGATTGTGACGTCAAACTTTGGATTGTGACGTCGGAGAATGGATTGTGACGTCACAGAACGCATTGGTGGGTGTCAGACTGGATTGTGAAGTTACAGAATGGATTGTGACGTCACAGAATGGATTGTGACGTCACAGAATGGATTTTGACGTGAGGGGATTGTGACGTCACACTTTGGATTGTGACCTCACAGAATGCATTGTGACGTCACAGAATGCATTGGTGGGTGTCAGACTGGGTTGTGACGTCACAGAATGCATTGTGACGTCACAGAATGTATTGTGACGTCACAGAAGGGATTGTGACATCATCGAATGGATTGTGACGCGAGGGGATTGTGACGTCAAACTTTCGATTGCGACGTCACAGAATGCATTGTGACGTCACAGAATGGATTGTGGGGTGTCAGACTGGATTGTGACGTCACAGAATGCATTGTGACGTCATAGAATGGATTGTGATGTCACAGAAGGGGTTGTGACATCTAAAAATGGATTGTGATGCGAGGGGATTGTGACGTCACACTTTGGATTGTGACGTCACAGAATGCATTGTGACGTCACAGAATGGATTGTGGGGTGTCAGAATGGATTGTGACGTCACACTTTGGATTGTGACGTCACAGAATGCATTGTGACGTCACAGAATGGATTGTGGGGTGTCAGAATGGATTGTGACGTCACAGAATGCATTGTGACGTCACACTTTGGATTGTGACGTCACAGAATGCATTGTGACGTCACAGAATGGATTGTGACGTCACACTTTGGATTGTGACGTCACAGAATGTATTGTGACGTCACAGAATGGATTGTGACGTCACAGAATGGATTGTGGGGTGTTAGACTGGATTGTGACGTCACAGAATGCATTGTGACGTCACAGAATGCATTGTGACGTCACAGAATGCATTGTGGTGTGTCAGAATGGATTGTGACGTCACAGAATGCATTGTGACGTCACACTTTGGATTGTGACGTCACAGAATCCATTGTGACGTCATAGCATGGATTGTGACGTCACAGAATGCATTGTGACGTCACAGAATGGATTGTGGGGTGTCAGACTGGATTGTGACGTCACAGAATGCATTGTGACGTCACAGAATGCATTGTGGTGTGTCAGAATGGATTGTGATGTCACAGAATACATTGTGACGTCACACTTTGGATTGTGACGTCTCAGAATGGATAGTGACGTTACAGAAGGGATTGTGACATCATCGAATGGATTGTGACGCGAGGGGTTTGTGATGTCACACTTTGGATTGTGATGTCACAGAATGTATTGTGACGTCGCAGAATGGATTGGTGGGTCTCAGACTGGATTGTCACGTCACAGAATCCATTGTGACGTCATAGCATGGATTGTGACGTCGGAGAATGGATTGTGACGTCACAGAACGCATTGGTGGGTGTCAGACTGGATTGTGAAGTTACAGAATGGATTGTGACGTCACAGAATGGATTGTGACGTCACAGAATGGATTTTGACGTGAGGGGATTGTGACGTCACACTTGGGATTGTGACCTCACAGAATGCATTGTGACGTCACAGAATGCATTGGTGGGTGTCAGACTGGGTTGTGACGTCACAGAATGCATTGTGACGTCACAGAATGTATTGTGACGTCACAGAAGGGATTGTGACATCATCGAATGGATTGTGACGCGAGGGGATTGTGACGTCAAACTTTCGATTGTGACGTCACAGAATGCATTGTGACGTCACAGAATGGATTGTGGGGTGTCAGACTGGATTGTGACGTCACAGAATGCATTGTGACGTCATAGAATGGATTGTGACTTCACAGAATGGATTGTGACGTCACAGAATGGATTTTGACACGAGGGGATTGTGACGTCACACTTTGGATTGTGACGTCACAGAATGTATAGTGACGTTACAGAAGGGATTGTGACATCATCGAATGGATTGTGACGCGAGGGGTTTGTGATGTCACACTTTGGATTGTGACGTCAGAGAATGTATTGTGACGTCACAGAATGCATTGGTGGGTGTCAGACTGGATTGTGACGTCACAGAATGCATTGTGACGTCACAGAATGCATTGTGACGTCTCAGAATGTATTGTGACGTCACAGAATGGATTGTGGCGTGAGGGTTTGTGACGTCACACTTTGGATTGTGACGTCACAGAATGCATTGTGACGTCACAGAATGGATTGTGGTTTGTCAGAATGGATTGTGACGTCACAGAATGCATTGTGACGTCACAGAAGGGATTGTGATGTCACAGAAGGGATTGTGACATCATCGAATGGATTGTGATGCGAGGGGATTGTGACGTCACACTTTGGATTGTGACGTCACAGAATGCATTGTGACGTCACAGAATGGATTGTGGGGTGTCAGAATGGATTCTGACGTCACACTTTGGATTGTGACGTCACAGAATGCATTGTGACGTCACAGAATGCATTGTGGTGTGTCAGAATGGATTGTGACGTCACAGAATGCATTGTGACGTCACACTTTGGGTTGTGACGTCACAGAATGCATTGTGACTTCACAGAATGTATTGTGGGGTGTCAGAATGGATTGTGACGTCACACTTGGGATTGTGACGTCACACTTTGGATTGTGACGTCACAGAAGGCATTGTGACGTCACAGAATGTATTGTGGGGTGTCAGACTGGATTGTGACGTCACAGAATGGATTGTGACGTCACAGAAGGGATTGTGACATCATCGAATGGATTGTGACGCGAAGGGGTTGTGACGTCACACTTTGGATTGTGACGTCACAGAAGGGATTGTGACGTCACAGAATGGATTGTGATGCGAGGGGATTGTGACGTCACACTTTGGATTGTGACGTCACAGAATGGATTGTGACGTCACAGAATGAATTTTGACGTCACAGAATGGATTGTGACGTGAGGGGATTGTGACGTCACACTTTGGATTGTGACGTCAGAGAATGGATTGTGACGTTACAGAAGGGATTGTGACATCATCGAATGTATTGTGACGCGAGGGTTTTGTGATGTCACACTTTGGATTGTGACGTCAGAGAATGTATTGTGACGTCACAGAATGCATTGGTGGGTGTCAGACTGGATTGTGACGTCACAGAATGCATTGTGACATCACAGAATGCATTGTGACGTCTCAGAATGTATTGTGACGTCACAGAATGGATTGTGGCGTGAGGGTTTGTGACGTCACACTTTGGATTGTGACGTCACAGAATGCATTGTGACGTCACAGAATGGATTGTGGGGTGTCAGATTGGATTGTGACGTCACAGAATGCATTGTGACGTCACAGAAGGGATTGTGATGTCACAGAAGGGATTGTGACATCATCGAATGGATTGTGATGCGAGGGGATTGTGACGTCACACTTTGGATTGTGACGTCACAGAATGCATTGTGACGTCACAGAATGGATTGTGGGGTGTCAGAATGGATTCTGACGTCACACTTTGGATTGTGACGTCACAGAATGCATTGTGACGTCACAGAATGCATTGTGGTGTGTCAGAATGGATTGTGACGTCACAGAATGCATTGTGACGTCACACTTTGGATTGTGACGTCACAGAATGCATTGTGACGTCACAGAATGGATTGTGACGTCACAGAATGGATTGTGATGTCACAGAATGGATTGTGACGCGAGCGGATTGTGACGTCACACTTTGGATTGTGACCTCACAGAATGCATTGTGACGTCACAGAATGGATTGTGGGGTGTCAGAATGGATTGTGACGTCACACTTTGGATTGTGACGTCACATAATGCATTGTGACTTCACAGAATGTATTGTGGGGTGTCAGAATGGATTGTGACGTCACACTTGGGATTGTGACGTCACACTTTGGATTGTGACGTCACAGAACGCATTGTGACGTCACAGAATGTATTGTGGGGTGTCAGACTGGATTGTGACGTCACAGAAGGGATTGTGACGTCACAGAAGGGATTGTGACGTCACAGAAGGGATTGTTACATCATCGGATGGATTGTGACGCGAGGGGATTGTGACGTCACACTTTGGATTGTGACGTCACAGAATGCATTGTGACGTCACAGAATTGATTGTGGGGTGTCAGGCTGGATTGTGACGTCACAGAATGCATTGTGACGTCATAGAATGGATTGTGATGTCTCAGAACGGATTGAGACATTACAGAATGGATTGTGATGCGATCTGATTGTGACGTCACACTTTGGATTGTGACGTCACAGAATGGATTGTGACGTCAGAGAATGGGTTGTGACGCGAGGGGATTGTGACGTCACACTTTGGATTGTGACGTCATAGAATGTATTCTGACGTCACAGAATGAATTTTGACGTCGGAGAATGGATTATGACGTCACAGAACGCATTGGTGGGTGTCAGACTGGATTGTGAAGTTACAGAATGGATTGTGACGTCACAGAATGGATTGTGACGTCACAGAATGGATTTTGAAGTGAGGGGATTGTGACGTCACACTTTGGATTGTGACCTCACAGAATGCATTGTGACGTCACAGAATGCATTGGTGGGTGTCAGACTGGGTTGTGACGTCACAGAATGCATTGTGACGTCACAGAATGTATTGTGACGTCACAGAAGGGATTGTGACATCATCGAATGGATTGTGACCCGAGGGGATTTTGACGTCAAACTTTCGATTGTGACGTCACAGAATGCATTGTGACGTCACAGAATGCATTGTGACGTCATAGAATGGATTGTGATGTCACAGAAGGTGTTGTGACATCTAAAAATGGATTGTGATGCGAGGGGATTGTGACGTCACACTTTGGATTGTGACGTCACAGAATGCATTGTGATGTCACAGAATGCATTGTGGTGTGTCAGAATGGATTGTGACGTCACAGAATGCATTGTGACGTCACACTTTGGATTGTGACGTCACAGAATGCATTGTGACGTCACAGAATGGATTGTGACGTCACACTTTGGATTGTGACGTCACAGAATGTATTGTGATGTCACAGAATGCATTGTGACGTCACAGAATGTATTGTGGGGTGTCAGAATGGATTCTGACGTCACATTTTGGATTGTGACGTCACAGAATTCATTGTGACGTCACAGAATGCATTGTGGTGTGTCAGAATGGATTGTGACGTCACAGAATGCATTGTGAGGTCACACTTTGGATTGTGACGTCACAGAATGCATTGTGACGTCACAGAATGGATTGTGACGTCACACTTTGGATTGTGACGTCACAGAATGTATTGTGACGTCACAGAATGCATTGTGACGTCACAGAATGGATTGTGACGTCACAGAATGGATTGTGACGCGAGCGGATTGTGACGTCACACTTTGGATAGTGACCTCACAGAATGCATTGTGACGTCACAGAATGGATTGTGGGGTGTTAGACAGGATTGTTACGTCACAGAATGCATTGTGACGTCACAGAATGCATTGTGACGTCACAGAATGCATTGTGGTTTGTCAGAATGGATTGTGACGTCACAGAATGTATTGTGACGTCACAGAAGGTATTGTGACGTCACAGAAGGGATTGTGACGTCACAGAAGGGATTGTTACATCATCGGATGGATTGTGACGCGAGGGGATTGTGACGTCACACTTTGGATTGTGACGTCACAGAATGCATTGTGACGTCACAGAATGGATTGTGGGGTGTCAGAATGGATTCTGACGTCACAGAATGCATTGTGACGTCACAGAATGGATTGTGACGTCAGAGAATGGGTTGTGACGCGAGGGGATTGTGACGTCACACTTTGGATTGTGACGTCATAGAATGTATTCTGACGTCACAGAATGAATTTTGACGTCACAGAATGGATTGTGACGTCACAGAATGGATTGTGACGTCACAGAATGGATTTTGACGTGAGGGGATTGTGACGTCACACTTTGGATTGTGACCTCACAGAATGCATTGTGACGTCACACTTTGGATTGTGACCTCACAGAATGCATTGTGACGTCACAGAATGCATTGTGACGTCACAGAAGGTATTGTGACATCATCGAATGGATTGTGACGCGAGGGGATTGTGACGTCACACTTTGGATTGTGACGTCACAGAATGCATTGTGACGTCACAGAATGGATTGTGGGGTGTCAGACTGGATTGTGACGTCACAGAATGCATTGTGACGTCATAGAATGGATTGTGATGTCACAGAAGGGGTTGTGACATCTAAAAATGGATTGTGATGCGAGGGGATTGTGACGTCACACTTTGGATTGTGACGTCACAGAATGCATTGTGACGTCACAGAATGGATTGTGGGGTATCAGACTGGATTGTGACGTCACACTTTGGATTGTGACGTCACAGAATGCATTGTGACGTCACAGAATGGATTGTGGGGTGTCAGAATGGATTGTGACGTCACAGAATGCATTGTGACGTCACACTTTGGATTGTGACGTCACAGAATGCATTGTGACGTCACAGAATGGATTGTGACGTCACAGAATGGATTGTGACGTCACAGAAGGGATTGTGACGTCACAGAATGGATTGTGACGTCACAGAATGGATTGTGACGCGAGCGGATTGTGACGTCACACTTTGGATTGTGACCTCACAGAATGCATTGTGACGTCACAGAATGGATTGTGGGGTGTTAGACTGGATTGTGACGTCACAGAATGCATTGTGACGTCACAGAATGCATTGTGGTGTGTCAGAATGGATTGAGACGTCACAGAATGCATTGTGACGTCACACTTTGGATTGTGACGTCACAGAATGCATTGTGACTTCACACTTTGGATTGTGACGTCACAGAATGGATTGAGACATCATCGGATGGATTGTGACGCGAGGGGATTGTGACGTCACACTTTGGATTGTGACGTCACAGAATGCATTGTGACGTCACAGAATGGATTTTGGGGTGTCAGGCTGGATTGTGACGTCACAGAATGCATTGTGACGTCATAGAATGGATTGTGATGTCTCAGAACGGATTGAGACATTACAGAATGGATTGTGATGCGATCTGAGTGTGACGTCACACTTTGGATTGTGACGTCACAGAATGGATTGTGACGTCAGAGAATGGGTTGTGACGCGAGGGGATTGTGACTTCACACTTTGGATTGTGACGTCATAGAATGTATTCTGACGTCACAGAATGAATTTTGATGTCACAGAATGGATTGTGACGTCACAGAAGGGATTGTGACATCATCGAATGGATTGTGACGCGAGGGGATTGTGACGTCAAACTTTGGATTGTGACGTCGGAGAATGGATTGTGACGTCACAGAACGCATTGGTGGGTGTCAGACTGGATTGTGAAGTTACAGAATGGATTGTGACGTCACAGAATGGATTGTGACGTCACAGAATGGATTTTGACGTGAGGGGATTGTGACGTCACACTTTGGATTGTGACCTCACAGAATGCATTGTGACGTCACAGAATGCATTGGTGGGTGTCAGACTGGGTTGTGACGTCACAGAATGCATTGTGACGTCACAGAATGTATTGTGACGTCACAGAAGGGATTGTGACATCATCGAATGGATTGTGACGCGAGGGGATTGTGACGTCAAACTTTCGATTGCGACGTCACAGAATGCATTGTGACGTCACAGAATGGATTGTGGGGTGTCAGACTGGATTGTGACGTCACAGAATGCATTGTGACGTCATAGAATGGATTGTGATGTCACAGAAGGGGTTGTGACATCTAAAAATGGATTGTGATGCGAGGGGATTGTGACGTCACACTTTGGATTGTGACGTCACAGAATGCATTGTGACGTCACAGAATGGATTGTGGGGTGTCAGAATGGATTGTGACGTCACACTTTGGATTGTGACGTCACAGAATGCATTGTGACGTCACAGAATGGATTGTGGGGTGTCAGAATGGATTGTGACGTCACAGAATGCATTGTGACGTCACACTTTGGATTGTGACGTCACAGAATGCATTGTGACGTCACAGAATGGATTGTGACGTCACACTTTGGATTGTGACGTCACAGAATGTATTGTGACGTCACAGAATGGATTGTGACGTCACAGAATGGATTGTGGGGTGTTAGACTGGATTGTGACGTCACAGAATGCATTGTGACGTCACAGAATGCATTGTGACGTCACAGAATGCATTGTGGTGTGTCAGAATGGATTGTGACGTCACAGAATGCATTGTGACGTCACACTTTGGATTGTGACGTCACAGAATCCATTGTGACGTCATAGCATGGATTGTGACGTCACAGAATGCATTGTGACGTCACAGAATGGATTGTGGGGTGTCAGACTGGATTGTGACGTCACAGAATGCATTGTGACGTCACAGAATGCATTGTGGTGTGTCAGAATGGATTGTGATGTCACAGAATACATTGTGACGTCACACTTTGGATTGTGACGTCACAGAATGTATAGTGACGTTACAGAAGGGATTGTGACATCATCGAATGGATTGTGACGCGAGGGGTTTGTGATGTCACACTTTGGATTGTGATGTCACAGAATGTATTGTGACGTCGCAGAATGGATTGGTGGGTCTCAGACTGGATTGTCACGTCACAGAATCCATTGTGACGTCATAGCATGGATTGTGACGTCGGAGAATGGATTGTGACGTCACAGAACGCATTGGTGGGTGTCAGACTGGATTGTGAAGTTACAGAATGGATTGTGACGTCACAGAATGGATTGTGACGTCACAGAATGGATTTTGACGTGAGGGGATTGTGACGTCACACTTGGGATTGTGACCTCACAGAATGCATTGTGACGTCACAGAATGCATTGGTGGGTGTCAGACTGGGTTGTGACGTCACAGAATGCATTGTGACGTCACAGATTGCATTGTGACGTCACAGAATGGATTGTGGGGTGTCAGACTGGATTGTTACGTCACAGAATGGATTGTGACGTCACAGAATGGATTGTGATGTCAGAGAAGGGATTGTGACATCATCGAATGGATTCTGACGCGAGCGGGTTGTGACGTCGAACTTTGGATTGTGACTTCACAGAATGTATTGTGACGTCACAGAATGCATTGGTGGGTGTCAGACTGGATTGTGACGTCACAGAATGCATTGTGACGTCACAGAAGGGATTGTGACATCATCGAAAGGATTGTGACGCGAGGGGATTTTGACATCACACTTTGGATTGTGACGTCACACTTTGGATTGTGACGTCACAGAATGGATTGTGACGTCACAGAAGGGATTGTGACGTCATCGAATGGATTGTGACGCGAGGGGTTTGTGACGTCACACTTTGGATTGTGACGTCACAGAAGGGATTGTGACGTCACAGAATGGATTGTGATGCGAGGGGATTGTGACGTCACACTTTGGATTGTGACGTCAGAGAATGGATTGTGACGTCACAGAATGAATTTTGACGTCACAGAATGGATTGTGACGTGAGGGGATTGTGACGTCACACTTTGGATTGTGACGTCAGAGAATGGATTGTGACGTTACAGAAGGGATTGTGACATCATCGAATGGATTGTGACGCGAGGGGTTTGTGATGTCACACTTTGGATTGTGATGTCACAGAATGTATTGTGACGTCGCAGAATGGATTGGTGGGTCTCAGACTGGATTGTCACGTCACAGAATCCATTGTCACGTCATAGCATGGATTGTGACGTCACAGAATGGATTGTGACGTCACAGATTGGATTTTGACGCGCGGGGATTGTGACGTCACACTTTGGATTGTGACGTCACAGAATGCATTGTGACGTCACAGAATGGATTGTGGGGTGTTAGACTGGATTGTGACGTCACAGAATGCATTGTGACGTCACAGAATGCATTGTGACGTCACAGAATGCATTGTGGTGTGTCAGAATGGATTGTGACGTCACAGAATGCATTGTGACGTCACACTTTGGATTGTGACGTCACAGAATCCATTGTGACGTCATAGCATGGATTGTGACGTCACAGAATGCATTGTGACGTCACAGAATGGATTGTGGGGTGTCAGACTGGATTGTGACGTCACAGAATGCATTGTGACGTCACAGAATGCATTGTGGTGTGTCAGAATGGATTGTGATGTCACAGAATACATTGTGACGTCACACTTTGGATTGTGACGTCTCAGAATGGATAGTGACGTTACAGAAGGGATTGTGACATCATCGAATGGATTGTGACGCGAGGGGTTTGTGATGTCACACTTTGGATTGTGATGTCACAGAATGTATTGTGACGTCGCAGAATGGATTGGTGGGTCTCAGACTGGATTGTCACGTCACAGAATCCATTGTGACGTCATAGCATGGATTGTGACGTCGGAGAATGGATTGTGACGTCACAGAACGCATTGGTGGGTGTCAGACTGGATTGTGAAGTTACAGAATGGATTGTGACGTCACAGAATGGATTGTGACGTCACAGAATGGATTTTGACGTGAGGGGATTGTGACGTCACACTTGGGATTGTGACCTCACAGAATGCATTGTGACGTCACAGAATGCATTGGTGGGTGTCAGACTGGGTTGTGACGTCACAGAATGCATTGTGACGTCACAGATTGCATTGTGACGTCACAGAATGGATTGTGGTGTGTCAGACTGGATTGTTACGTCA
This sequence comes from Gallinula chloropus, assembly GCF_964237585.1. Lineage (NCBI taxonomy): Eukaryota > Metazoa > Chordata > Aves > Gruiformes > Rallidae > Gallinula > Gallinula chloropus. The sequence continues at coordinate 174,288 of NW_028168119.1, read as the reverse complement.
CAGAATGGATTGTGACGTCACAGAATGGATTGTGATGTCAGAGAAGGGATTGTGACATCATCGAATGGATTCTGACGCGAGCGGGTTGTGACGTCGAACTTTGGATTGTGACTTCACAGAATGTATTGTGACGTCACAGAATGCATTGGTGGGTGTCAGACTGGATTGTGACGTCACAGAATGCATTGTGACGTCACAGAAGGGATTGTGACATCATCGAAAGGATTGTGACGCGAGGGGATTTTGACATCACACTTTGGATTGTGACGTCACACTTTGGATTGTGACGTCACAGAATGGATTGTGACGTCACAGAAGGGATTGTGACGTCATCGAATGGATTGTGACGCGAGGGGTTTGTGACGTCACACTTTGGATTGTGACGTCACAGAAGGGATTGTGACGTCACAGAATGGATTGTGATGCGAGGGGATTGTGACGTCACACTTTGGATTGTGACGTCAGAGAATGGATTGTGACGTCACAGAATGAATTTTGACGTCACAGAATGGATTGTGACGTGAGGGGATTGTGACGTCACACTTTGGATTGTGACGTCAGAGAATGGATTGTGACGTTACAGAAGGGATTGTGACATCATCGAATGGATTGTGACGCGAGGGGTTTGTGATGTCACACTTTGGATTGTGATGTCACAGAATGTATTGTGACGTCGCAGAATGGATTGGTGGGTCTCAGACTGGATTGTCACGTCACAGAATCCATTGTCACGTCATAGCATGGATTGTGACGTCACAGAATGGATTGTGACGTCACAGATTGGATTTTGACGCGCGGGGATTGTGACGTCACACTTTGGATTGTGACGTCACAGAATGCATTGTGACGTCACAGAATGGATTGTGGGGTGTCAGACTTGATTGTGACGTCACAGAATGCATTGTGACGTCACAGAATGGATTGTGACGTCACAGAAGGGATTGTGACATCATCGAATGTATTGTGATGTGAGGGGTTTGTGATGTCACACTTTGGATTGTGACGTCAGAGAATGTATTGTGACGTCACAGAATGCATTGGTGGGTGTCAGACTGGATTGTGACGTCACAGAATGCATTGTGACGTCACAGAATGTATTGTGGGGTGTCAGAATGGATTGTGACGTCACACTTTGGATTGTGACGTCACAGAATGCATTGTGACGTCACAGAATGGATTGTGGGGTGTCAGAATGGATTGTGACGTCACAGAATGCATTGTGACGTCACACTTTGGATTGTGACGTCACAGAATGCATTGTGACGTCACACTTTGGATTGTGACGTCACAGAATGTATTGTGACGTCACAGAATGCATTGTGACGTCACAGAATGGATTGTGACGTCACAGAATGGATTGTGGGGTGTTAGACTGGATTGTGACGTCACAGAATGCATTGTGACGTCACAGAATGCATTGTGGTGTGTCAGAATGGATTGTGACGTCACAGAATGCATTGTGACGTCACACTTTGGATTGTGACGTCACAGAATCCATTGTGACGTCATAGCATGGATTGCGACGTCACAGAATGGATTGTGACGTCACAGAAGGGATTTTGAGGCGAGGGGATTGTGACGTCACACTTTGGATTGTGACCTCACAGAATGCATTGTGACGTCACAGAATGGATTGTGGGGTGTCAGACTGGATTGTGACGTCACAGAATGCATTGTGTAGTCACAGAATGCATTGTGGTGTGTCAGAATGGATTGTGACGTCACAGAATGCATTGTGACGTCACACTTTGGATTGTGACGTCTCAGAATGGATTGTGACGTTACAGAATGGATTGTGGGGTGTCAGACTGGATTGTGACGTCACAGAATGCATTGTGACGTCATAGAATGGATTGTGATGTCACAGAAGGGGTTGTGACATCTAAAAATGGATTGTGATGCGAGGGGATTGTGACGTCACACTTTGGATTGTGACGTCACAGAATGCATTGTGACGTCACAGAATGGATTGTGGGGTATCAGACTGGATTGTGACGTCACACTTTGGATTGTGACGTCACAGAATGCATTGTGACGTCACAGAATGGATTGTGGGGTGTCAGAATGGATTGTGACGTCACAGAATGCATTGTGACGTCACACTTTGGATTGTGACGTCACAGAATGCATTGTGACGTCACAGAATGGATTGTGACGTCACACTTTGGATTGTGACGTCACAGAAGGGATTGTGACGTCACAGAAGGGATTGTGACGTCACAGAATGGATTGTGACGTCACAGAATGGATTGTGACGCGAGCGGATTGTGACGTCACACTTTGGATTGTGACCTCACAGAATGCATTGTGACGTCACAGAATGGATTGTGGGGTGTTAGACTGGATTGTGACGTCACAGAATGCATTGTGACGTCACAGAATGCATTGTGGTGTGTCAGAATGGATTGTGACGTCACAGAATGCATTGTGACGTCACACTTTGGATAGTGACGTCACAGAATGCATTGTGACGTCACAGAATGTATTGTGACGTCACAGAATGCATTGTGACTTCACAGAATGGATTGTGACGTCACAGAATGGATTGAGACATCATCGGATGGATTGTGACGCGAGGGGATTGTGACGTCACACTTTGGATTGTGACGTCACAGAATGCATTGTGACGTCACAGAATGGATTTTGGGGTGTCAGGCTGGATTGTGACGTCACAGAATGCATTGTGACGTCATAGAATGGATTGTGATGTCTCAGAACGGATTGAGACATTACAGAATGGATTGTGATGCGATCTGATTGTGACGTCACACTTTGGATTGTGACGTCACAGAATGGATTGTGACGTCAGAGAATGGGTTGTGACGCGAGGGGATTGTGACTTCACACTTTGGATTGTGACGTCATAGAATGTATTCTGACGTCACAGAATGAATTTTGACGTCACAGAATGGATTGTGACGTCACAGAAGGGATTGTGACATCATCGAATGGATTGTGACGCGAGGGGATTGTGACGTCAAACTTTGGATTGTGACGTCGGAGAATGGATTGTGACGTCACAGAACGCATTGGTGGGTGTCAGACTGGATTGTGAAGTTACAGAATGGATTGTGACGTCACAGAATGGATTGTGACGTCACAGAATGGATTTTGACGTGAGGGGATTGTGACGTCACACTTTGGATTGTGACCTCACAGAATGCATTGTGACGTCACAGAATGCATTGGTGGGTGTCAGACTGGGTTGTGACGTCACAGAATGCATTGTGACGTCACAGAATGTATTGTGACGTCACAGAAGGGATTGTGACATCATCGAATGTATTGTGATGTGAGGGGTTTGTGATGTCACACTTTGGATTGTGACGTCAGAGAATGTATTGTGACGTCACAGAATGCATTGGTGGGTGTCAGACTGGATTGTGACGTCACAGAATGCATTGTGACGTCACAGAATGTATTGTGGGGTGTCAGAATGGATTGTGACGTCACACTTTGGATTGTGACGTCACAGAATGCATTGTGACGTCACAGAATGGATTGTGGGGTGTCAGAATGGATTGTGACGTCACAGAATGCATTGTGACGTCACACTTTGGATTGTGACGTCACAGAATGCATTGTGACGTCACACTTTGGATTGTGACGTCACAGAATGTATTGTGACGTCACAGAATGCATTGTGACGTCACAGAATGGATTGTGACGTCACAGAATGGATTGTGGGGTGTTAGACTGGATTGTGACGTCACAGAATGCATTGTGACGTCACAGAATGCATTGTGGTGTGTCAGAATGGATTGTGACGTCACAGAATGCATTGTGACGTCACACTTTGGATTGTGACGTCACAGAATCCATTGTGACGTCATAGCATGGATTGCGACGTCACAGAATGGATTGTGACGTCACAGAAGGGATTTTGAGGCGAGGGGATTGTGACGTCACACTTTGGATTGTGACCTCACAGAATGCATTGTGACGTCACAGAATGGATTGTGGGGTGTCAGACTGGATTGTGACGTCACAGAATGCATTGTGTAGTCACAGAATGCATTGTGGTGTGTCAGAATGGATTGTGACGTCACAGAATGCATTGTGACGTCACACTTTGGATTGTGACGTCTCAGAATGGATTGTGACGTTACAGAATGGATTGTGGGGTGTCAGACTGGATTGTGACGTCACAGAATGCATTGTGACGTCATAGAATGGATTGTGATGTCACAGAAGGGGTTGTGACATCTAAAAATGGATTGTGATGCGAGGGGATTGTGACGTCACACTTTGGATTGTGACGTCACAGAATGCATTGTGACGTCACAGAATGGATTGTGGGGTATCAGACTGGATTGTGACGTCACACTTTGGATTGTGACGTCACAGAATGCATTGTGACGTCACAGAATGGATTGTGGGGTGTCAGAATGGATTGTGACGTCACAGAATGCATTGTGACGTCACACTTTGGATTGTGACGTCACAGAATGCATTGTGACGTCACAGAATGGATTGTGACGTCACACTTTGGATTGTGACGTCACAGAAGGGATTGTGACGTCACAGAAGGGATTGTGACGTCACAGAATGGATTGTGACGTCACAGAATGGATTGTGACGCGAGCGGATTGTGACGTCACACTTTGGATTGTGACCTCACAGAATGCATTGTGACGTCACAGAATGGATTGTGGGGTGTTAGACTGGATTGTGACGTCACAGAATGCATTGTGACGTCACAGAATGCATTGTGGTGTGTCAGAATGGATTGTGACGTCACAGAATGCATTGTGACGTCACACTTTGGATAGTGACGTCACAGAATGCATTGTGACGTCACAGAATGTATTGTGACGTCACAGAATGCATTGTGACTTCACAGAATGGATTGTGACGTCACAGAATGGATTGAGACATCATCGGATGGATTGTGACGCGAGGGGATTGTGACGTCACACTTTGGATTGTGACGTCACAGAATGCATTGTGACGTCACAGAATGGATTTTGGGGTGTCAGGCTGGATTGTGACGTCACAGAATGCATTGTGACGTCATAGAATGGATTGTGATGTCTCAGAACGGATTGAGACATTACAGAATGGATTGTGATGCGATCTGATTGTGACGTCACACTTTGGATTGTGACGTCACAGAATGGATTGTGACGTCAGAGAATGGGTTGTGACGCGAGGGGATTGTGACTTCACACTTTGGATTGTGACGTCATAGAATGTATTCTGACGTCACAGAATGAATTTTGACGTCACAGAATGGATTGTGACGTCACAGAAGGGATTGTGACATCATCGAATGGATTGTGACGCGAGGGGATTGTGACGTCAAACTTTGGATTGTGACGTCGGAGAATGGATTGTGACGTCACAGAACGCATTGGTGGGTGTCAGACTGGATTGTGAAGTTACAGAATGGATTGTGACGTCACAGAATGGATTGTGACGTCACAGAATGGATTTTGACGTGAGGGGATTGTGACGTCACACTTTGGATTGTGACCTCACAGAATGCATTGTGACGTCACAGAATGCATTGGTGGGTGTCAGACTGGGTTGTGACGTCACAGAATGCATTGTGACGTCACAGAATGTATTGTGACGTCACAGAAGGGATTGTGACATCATCGAATGTATTGTGATGTGAGGGGTTTGTGATGTCACACTTTGGATTGTGACGTCAGAGAATGTATTGTGACGTCACAGAATGCATTGGTGGGTGTCAGACTGGATTGTGACGTCACAGAATGCATTGTGACGTCACAGAATGCATTGTGACGTCTCAGAATGGATTGTGACGTCACAGAATGGATTGTGACGCGAGGGGGTTGTGACATCACACTTTGGATTGTGACGTCACAGAATGCATTGTGACGTCACAGAATGGATTGTGGGGTGTCAGATTGGATTGTGACGTCACAGAATTCATTGTGATGTCACAGAATGTATTGTGATGTCACAGAAGGAATTGTGACATCATCGAATGGATTGTGACGCGAGGGGATTGTGACGTCACACTTTGGATTGTGACGTCACAGAATGCATTGTGACGTCACAGAATGGATTGTGGGGTGTCAGAATGGATTCTGACGTCACAGAATGCATTGTGACGTCACACTTTGGATTGTGACGTCACAGAATGCATTGTGACGTCACAGAATGCATTGTGACGTCACACTTTGGATTGTGACGTCACAGAATGTATTGTGACGTCACAGAATGCATTGTGACGTCACAGAATGGATTGTGGGGTGTCAGACTGGATTGTGACGTCACAGAATGCATTGTGACGTCTCAGAATGTATTGTGACGTCACAGAATGGATTTTGACGCGAGGGGATTGTGACGTCATACTTTGCATTGTGACATCACAGAATGCATTGTAACGTCACAGAATGTATTGTGGGGTGTCAGACTGGATTGTGACGTCACAGAATGCATTGTGATGTCACAGAATGGATTGTGATGTCACAGAAGGGATTGTGACATTATCGAATGGATTGTGACGCGAGGGGGTTGTGACATCACACTTTGGATTGTGACGTCACAGAATGCATTGTGACGTCACAGAATGGATTGTGGGGTGTCAGACTGGATTGTGACGTCACAGAATCCATTGTGACGTCATAGCATGGATTGTGACGTCACAGAATGGATTGTGACGTCACAAGGGATTTTGACGCGAGGGGATTGTGACGTCACACTTTGGATTGTGACGTCACAGAATGCATTGTGACGTCACAGAATGGATTGTGGGGTGTCAGACTGGATTGTGACGTCACAGAATGCATTGTGATGTCACAGAAGGGATTGTGATGTCACAGAAGGGATTGTGACATCATCGAATGTATTGTGACGCGAGGGGTTTGTGACGTCACACTTTGGATTGTGACGTCAGAGAATGTAATTGTGACGTCACAGAATGCATTGTTGGGTGTCAGACTGGATTGTGACGTCACAGAATGCATTGTGACGTCATAGAACGGATTGTGATGTCACAGAAGGGTTTATGACATCACAGAATGGATTGTGACGCGAGGGGATTGTGACGTCACACTTTGGATTGTGACGTCACAGAATGCATTGTGACGTCACAGAATGTATTGTGGGGTGTCAGAATGGATTGTGACGTCACACTTTGGATTGTGACGTCACAGAATGCATTGTGACGTCACAGAATGGATTGTGGGGTGTCAGAATGGATTGTGACGTCACAGAATGCATTGTGACGTCACACTTTGGATTGTGACGTCACAGAATGCATTGTGACGTCACAGAATGGATTGTGACGTCACACTTTGGATTGTGACGTCACAGAATGTATTGTGACGTCACAGAATGCATTGTGACGTCACAGAATGGATTGTGACGTCACAGAATGGATTGTGGGGTGTTAGACTGGATTGTGACGTCACAGAATGCATTGTGACGTCACAGAATGCATTGTGGTGTGTCAGAATGGATTGTGACGTCACAGAATGCATTGTGACTTCACACTTTGGATTGTGACGTCACAGAATCCATTGTGACGTCATAGCATGGATTGTGACGTCACAGAATGGATTGTGACGTCACAGAAGGGATTTTGAGGCGAGGGGATTGTGACGTCACACTTTGGATTGTGACCTCACAGAATGCATTGTGACGTCACAGAATGGATTGTGGGGTGTCAGACTGGATTGTGACGTCACAGAATGCATTGTGACGTCACAGAATGCATTGTGGTGTGTCAGAATGGATTGTGACGTCACAGAATGCATTGTGACGTCACACTTTGGATTGTGACGTCACAGAATGCATTGTGACGTCACAGAATGGATTGTGGGGTATCAGACTGGATTGTGACGTCACACTTTGGATTGTGACGTCACAGAATGCATTGTGACGTCACAGAATGGATTGTGGGGTGTCAGAATGGATTGTGACGTCACAGAATGCATTGTGACGTCACACTTTGGATTGTGACGTCACAGAATGCATTGTGACGTCACAGAATGGATTGTGACGTCACACTTTGGATTGTGACGTCACAGAATGTATTGTGACGTCACAGAATGCATTGTGACGTCACAGAATGGATTGTGACGTCACAGAATGGATTGTGGGGTGTTAGACTGGATTGTGACGTCACAGAATGCATTGTGACGTCACAGAATGCATTGTGGTGTGTCAGAATGGATTGTGACGTCACAGAATGCATTGTGACGTCACACTTTGGATTGTGACGTCACAGAATCCATTGTGACGTCATAGCATGGATTGTGACGTCACAGAATGGATTGTGACGTCACAGAAGGGGTTTTGAGGCGAGGGGATTGTGACGTCACACTTTGGATTGTGACCTCACAGAATGCATTGTGACGTCACAGAATGGATTGTGGGGTGTCAGACTGGATTGTGACGTCACAGAATGCATTGTGACGTCACAGAATGCATTGTGGTGTGTCAGAATGGATTGTGACGTCACAGAATGCATTGTGACGTCACACTTTGGATTGTGACGTCTCAGAATGCATTGTGACGTCACAGAATGGATTGTGGGGTGTCAGACTGGATTGTGACGTCACAGAATGCATTGTGACGTCACAGAATGCATTGTGGTGTGTCAGAATGGATTGTGACGTCACAGAATGCATTGTGACGTCACACTTTGGATTGTGACGTCTCAGAATGCATTGTGACGTTACAGAATGGATTGTGGGGTGTCAGACTGGATTGTGACGTCACAGAATGCATTGTGACGTCATAGAATGGATTGTGATGTCACAGAAGGGGTTGTGACATCTAAAAATGGATTGTGATGCGAGGGGATTGTGACGTCACACTTTGGATTGTGACGTCACAGAATGCATTGTGACGTCACAGAATGGATTGTGGGGTATCAGACTGGATTGTGACGTCACACTTTGGATTGTGACGTCACAGAATGCATTGTGACGTCACAGAATGGATTGTGGGGTGTCAGAATGGATTGTGACGTCACAGAATGCATTGTGACGTCACACTTTGGATTGTGACGTCACAGAATGCATTGTGACGTCACAGAATGGATTGTGACGTCACACTTTGGATTGTGACGTCACAGAATGCATTGTGACGTCACAGAAGGGATTGTGACGTCACAGAATGGATTGTGACGCGAGCGGATTGTGACGTCACACTTTGGATTGTGACCTCACAGAATGCATTGTGACGTCACAGAATGGATTGTGGGGTGTTAGACTGGATTGTGACGTCACAGAATGCATTGTGACGTCACAGAATGCATTGTGGTGTGTCAGAATGGATTGTGACGTCACAGAATGCATTGTGACGTCACACTTTGGATTGTGACGTCACAGAATGCATTGTGACGTCACAGAATGTATTGTGACGTCACAGAATGCATTGTGACTTCACAGAATGGATTGTGACGTCACAGAATGGATTGAGACATCATCGGATGGATTGTGATTCGAGGGGATTGTGACGTCACACTTTGGATTGTGACGTCACAGAATGCATTGTGACGTCACAGAATGGATTTTGGGGTGTCAGGCTGGATTGTGACGTCACAGAATGCATTGTGACGTCATAGAATGGATTGTGATGTCTCAGAACGGATTGAGACATTACAGAATGGATTGTGATGCGATCTGATTGTGACGTCACACTTTGGATTGTGACGTCACAGAATGGATTGTGACGTCAGAGAATGGGTTGTGACGCGAGGGGATTGTGACTTCACACTTTGGATTGTGACGTCATAGAATGTATTCTGACGTCACAGAATGAATTTTGATGTCACAGAATGGATTGTGACGTCACAGAAGGGATTGTGACATCATCGAATGGATTGTGACGCGAGGGGATTGTGACGTCAAACTTTGGATTGTGACGTCGGAGAATGGATTGTGACGTCACAGAACGCATTGGTGGGTGTCAGACTGGATTGTGAAGTTACAGAATGGATTGTGACGTCACAGAATGGATTGTGACGTCACAGAATGGATTTTTGACGTGAGGGGATTGTGACGTCACACTTGGGATTGTGACCTCACAGAATGCATTGTGACGTCACAGAATGCATTGGTGGGTGTCAGACTGGGTTGTGACGTCACAGAATGCATTGTGACGTCACAGAATGGATTGTGACGTCACAGAAGGGATTGTGACATCATCGAATGGATTGTGACGCGAGGGGATTGTGACGTCAAACTTTCGATTGTGACGTCACAGAATGCATTGTGACGTCACAGAATGGATTGTGGGGTGTCAGACTGGATTGTGACGTCACAGAATGCATTGTGACGTCATAGAATTTATTGTGATGTCACAGAAGGGGTTGTGACATCATCGAATGGATTGTGACGCGAGGGGGTTGTGACATCACACTTTGGATTGTGACGTCACAGAATGCATTGTGACGTCACAGAATGCATTGTGGGGTGTCAGACTGGATTGTGACGTCACAGAATGCATTGTGACGTCACAGAATGGATTGTGACGTCACAGAATGGATTTTGACACGAGGGGATTGTGACGTCACACTTTGGATTGTGACGTCACAGAATGCATTGTGACGTCACAGAATGGATTGTGGGGTGTCAGACTGGATTGTGACGTCACAGAATGCATTGTGACATCACAGAAGGGATTGTGATGTCACAGAAGGGATTGTGACATCATCGAATGTATTGTGACGCGAGGGGTTTGTGATGTCACACTTTGGATTGTGACGTCAGAGAATGTAATTGTGACGTCACAGAATGCATTGTTGGGTGTCAGACTGGATTGTGACGTCACAGAATGCATTGTGACGTCATAGAACTGATTGTGATGTCACAGAAGGGATTATGACATCACAGAATGGATTGTGGGGTGTCAGAATGGATTGTGATGTCACACTTTGGGTTGTGACGTCACAGAAGGCATTGTGACTTCACAGAATGTATTGTGGGGTGTCAGAATGGATTGTGACGTCACACTTGGGATTGTGACGTCACACTTTGGATTGTGACGTCACAGAAGGCATTGTGACGTCACAGAATGGATTGTGACGTCAGAGAATGGGTTGTGACGCGAGGGGATTGTGACTTCACACTTTGGATTGTGACGTCATAGAATGTATTCTGACGTCACAGAATGAATTTTGATGTCACAGAATGGATTGTGACGTCACAGAAGGGATTGTGACATCATCGAATGGATTGTGACGCGAGGGGATTGTGACGTCAAACTTTGGATTGTGACGTCGGAGAATGGATTGTGACGTCACAGAACGCATTGGTGGGTGTCAGACTGGATTGTGAAGTTACAGAATGGATTGTGACGTCACAGAATGGATTGTGACGTCACAGAATGGATTTTGACGTGAGGGGATTGTGACGTCACACTTTGGATTGTGACCTCACAGAATGCATTGTGACGTCACAGAATGCATTGGTGGGTGTCAGACTGGGTTGTGACGTCACAGAATGCATTGTGACGTCACAGAATGTATTGTGACGTCACAGAAGGGATTGTGACATCATCGAATGTATTGTGATGTGAGGGGTTTGTGATGTCACACTTTGGATTGTGACGTCAGAGAATGTATTGTGACGTCACAGAATGCATTGGTGGGTGTCAGACTGGATTGTGACGTCACAGAATGCATTGTGACGTCACAGAATGCATTGTGACGTCTCAGAATGGATTGTGACGTCACAGAATGGATTGTGACGCGAGGGGGTTGTGACATCACACTTTGGATTGTGACGTCACAGAATGCATTGTGACGTCACAGAATGGATTGTGGGGTGTCAGATTGGATTGTGACGTCACAGAATTCATTGTGATGTCACAGAATGTATTGTGATGTCACAGAAGGAATTGTGACATCATCGAATGGATTGTGACGCGAGGGGATTGTGACGTCACACTTTGGATTGTGACGTCACAGAATGCATTGTGACGTCACAGAATGGATTGTGGGGTGTCAGAATGGATTCTGACGTCACAGAATGCATTGTGACGTCACACTTTGGATTGTGACGTCACAGAATGCATTGTGACGTCACAGAATGCATTGTGACGTCACACTTTGGATTGTGACGTCACAGAATGTATTGTGACGTCACAGAATGCATTGTGACGTCACAGAATGGATTGTGGGGTGTCAGACTGGATTGTGACGTCACAGAATGCATTGTGACGTCTCAGAATGTATTGTGACGTCACAGAATGGATTTTGACGCGAGGGGATTGTGACGTCATACTTTGCATTGTGACATCACAGAATGCATTGTAACGTCACAGAATGTATTGTGGGGTGTCAGACTGGATTGTGACGTCACAGAATGCATTGTGATGTCACAGAATGGATTGTGATGTCACAGAAGGGATTGTGACATTATCGAATGGATTGTGACGCGAGGGGATTGTGACGTCACACTTTGGATTGTGACGTCACAGAATGCATTGTGACGTCACAGAATGGATTGTGGGGTGTCAGACTGGATTGTGACGTCACAGAATGCATTGTGATGTCACAGAAGGGATTGTGATGTCACAGAAGGGATTGTGACATCATCGAATGTATTGTGACGCGAGGGGTTTGTGACGTCACACTTTGGATTGTGACGTCAGAGAATGTAATTGTGACGTCACAGAATGCATTGTTGGGTGTCAGACTGGATTGTGACGTCACAGAATGCATTGTGACGTCATAGAACGGATTGTGATGTCACAGAAGGGTTTATGACATCACAGAATGGATTGTGACGCGAGGGGATTGTGACGTCACACTTTGGATTGTGACGTCACAGAATGCATTGTGACGTCACAGAATGTATTGTGGGGTGTCAGAATGGATTGTGACGTCACACTTTGGATTGTGACGTCACAGAATGCATTGTGACGTCACAGAATGGATTGTGGGGTGTCAGAATGGATTGTGACGTCACAGAATGCATTGTGACGTCACACTTTGGATTGTGACGTCACAGAATGCATTGTGACGTCACAGAATGGATTGTGACGTCACACTTTGGATTGTGACGTCACAGAATGTATTGTGACGTCACAGAATGCATTGTGACGTCACAGAATGGATTGTGACGTCACAGAATGGATTGTGGGGTGTTAGACTGGATTGTGACGTCACAGAATGCATTGTGACGTCACAGAATGCATTGTGGTGTGTCAGAATGGATTGTGACGTCACAGAATGCATTGTGACGTCACACTTTGGATTGTGACGTCACAGAATCCATTGTGACGTCATAGCATGGATTGTGACGTCACAGAATGGATTGTGACGTCACAGAAGGGATTTTGAGGCGAGGGGATTGTGACGTCACACTTTGGATTGTGACCTCACAGAATGCATTGTGACGTCACAGAATGGATTGTGGGGTGTCAGACTGGATTGTGACGTCACAGAATGCATTGTGACGTCACAGAATGCATTGTGGTGTGTCAGAATGGATTGTGACGTCACAGAATGCATTGTGACGTCACACTTTGGATTGTGACGTCTCAGAATGGATTGTGACGTTACAGAATGGATTGTGGGGTGTCAGACTGGATTGTGACGTCACAGAATGCATTGTGACGTCATAGAATGGATTGTGATGTCACAGAAGGGGTTGTGACATCTAAAAATGGATTGTGATGCGAGGGGATTGTGACGTCACACTTTGGATTGTGACGTCACAGAATGCATTGTGACGTCACAGAATGGATTGTGGGGTATCAGACTGGATTGTGACGTCACACTTTGGATTGTGACGTCACAGAATGCATTGTGACGTCACAGAATGGATTGTGGGGTGTCAGAATGGATTGTGACGTCACAGAATGCATTGTGACGTCACACTTTGGATTGTGACGTCACAGAATGCATTGTGACGTCACAGAATGGATTGTGACGTCACACTTTGGATTGTGACGTCACAGAATGTATTGTGACGTCACAGAATGCATTGTGACGTCACAGAATGGATTGTGACGTCACAGAATGGATTGTGGGGTGTTAGACTGGATTGTGACGTCACAGAATGCATTGTGACGTCACAGAATGCATTGTGGTGTGTCAGAATGGATTGTGACGTCACAGAATGCATTGTGACGTCACACTTTGGATTGTGACGTCACAGAATCCATTGTGACGTCATAGCATGGATTGTGACGTCACAGAATGGATTGTGACGTCACAGAAGGGATTTTGAGGCGAGGGGATTGTGACGTCACACTTTGGATTGTGACCTCACAGAATGCATTGTGACGTCACAGAATGGATTGTGGGGTGTCAGACTGGATTGTGACGTCACAGAATGCATTGTGACGTCACAGAATGCATTGTGGTGTGTCAGAATGGATTGTGACGTCACATAATGCATTGTGACGTCACACTTTGGATTGTGACGTCTCAGAATGGATTGTGACGTTACAGAATGGATTGTGGGGTGTCAGACTGGATTGTGACGTCACAGAATGCATTGTGACGTCATAGAATGGATTGTGATGTCACAGAAGGGGTTGTGACATCTAAAAATGGATTGTGATGCGAGGGGATTGTGACGTCACACTTTGGATTGTGACGTCACAGAATGCATTGTGACGTCACAGAATGGATTGTGGGGTATCAGACTGGATTGTGACGTCACACTTTGGATTGTGACGTCACAGAATGCATTGTGACGTCACAGAATGGATTGTGGGGTGTCAGAATGGATTGTGACGTCACAGAATGCATTGTGACGTCACACTTTGGATTGTGACGTCACAGAATGCATTGTGACGTCACAGAATGGATTGTGACGTCACACTTTGGATTGTGACGTCACAGAATGTATTGTGACGTCACAGAATGCATTGTGACGTCACAGAATGGATTGTGACGTCACAGAATGGATTGTGGGGTGTTAGACTGGATTGTGACGTCACAGAATGCATTGTGACGTCACAGAATGCATTGTGGTGTGTCAGAATGGATTGTGACGTCACAGAATGCATTGTGACGTCACACTTTGGATTGTGACGTCACAGAATCCATTGTGACGTCATAGCATGGATTGTGACGTCACAAAATGGATTGTGACGTCACAGAAGGGATTTTGAGGCGAGGGGATTGTGACGTCACACTTTGGATTGTGACCTCACAGAATGCATTGTGACGTCACAGAATGGATTGTGGGGTGTCAGACTGGATTGTGACGTCACAGAATGCATTGTGACGTCACAGAATGCATTGTGGTGTGTCAGAATGGATTGTGACGTCACAGAATGCATTGTGACGTCACACTTTGGATTGTGACGTCTCAGAATGGATTGTGACGTTACAGAATGGATTGTGGGGTGTCAGACTGGATTGTGACGTCACAGAATGCATTGTGACGTCATAGAATGGATTGTGATGTCACAGAAGGGGTTGTGACATCTAAAAATGGATTGTGATGCGAGGGGATTGTGACGTCACACTTTGGATTGTGACGTCACAGAATGCATTGTGACGTCACAGAATGGATTGTGGGGTATCAGACTGGATTGTGACGTCACACTTTGGATTGTGACGTCACAGAATGCATTGTGACGTCACAGAATGGATTGTGGGGTGTCAGAATGGATTGTGACGTCACAGAATGCATTGTGACGTCACACTTTGGATTGTGACGTCACAGAATGCATTGTGACGTCACAGAATGGATTGTGACGTCACACTTTGGATTGTGACGTCACAGAATGCATTGTGACGTCACAGAAGGGATTGTGACGTCACAGAATGGATTGTGACATCACAGAATGGATTGTGACGCGAGCGGATTGTGACGTCACACTTTGGATTGTGACCTCACAGAATGCATTGTGACGTCACAGAATGGATTGTGGGGTGTTAGACTGGATTGTGACGTCACAGAATGCATTGTGACGTCACAGAATGCATTGTGGTGTGTCAGAATGGATTGTGACGTCACAGAATGCATTGTGACGTCACACTTTGGATTGTGACGTCACAGAATGCATTGTGACGTCACAGAATGTATTGTGACGTCACAGAATGCATTGTGACTTCACAGAATGGATTGTGACGTCACAGAATGGATTGAGACATCATCGGATGGATTGTGATGCGAGGGGATTGTGACGTCACACTTTGGATTGTGACGTCACAGAATGCATTGTGACGTCACAGAATGGATTTTGGGGTGTCAGGCTGGATTGTGACGTCACAGAATGCATTGTGACGTCATAGAATGGATTGTGATGTCTCAGAACGGATTGAGACATTACAGAATGGATTGTGATGCGATCTGATTGTGACGTCACACTTTGGATTGTGACGTCACAGAATGGATTGTGACGTCAGAGAATGGGTTGTGACGCGAGGGGATTGTGACTTCACACTTTGGATTGTGACGTCATAGAATGTATTCTGACGTCACAGAATGAATTTTGATGTCACAGAATGGATTGTGACGTCACAGAAGGGATTGTGACATCATCGAATGGATTGTGACGCGAGGGGATTGTGACGTCAAACTTTGGATTGTGACGTCGGAGAATGGATTGTGACGTCACAGAACGCATTGGTGGGTGTCAGACTGGATTGTGAAGTTACAGAATGGATTGTGACGTCACAGAATGGATTGTGACGTCACAGAATGGATTTTTGACGTGAGGGGATTGTGACGTCACACTTGGGATTGTGACCTCACAGAATGCATTGTGCCGTCACAGAATGCATTGGTGGGTGTCAGACTGGGTTGTGACGTCACAGAATGCATTGTGACGTCACAGAATGTATTGTGACGTCACAGAAGGGATTGTGACATCATCGAATGGATTGTGACGCGAGGGGATTGTGACGTCAAACTTTCGATTGTGACGTCACAGAATGCATTGTGACGTCACAGAATGGATTGTGGGGTGTCAGACTGGATTGTGACGTCACAGAATGCATTGTGACGTCATAGAATTTATTGTGATGTCACAGAAGGGGTTGTGACATCATCGAATGGATTGTGACGCGAGGGGGTTGTGACATCACACTTTGGATTGTGACGTCACAGAATGCATTGTGACGTCACAGAATGCATTGTGGGGTGTCAGACTGGATTGTGACGTCACAGAATGCATTGTGACGTCACAGAATGGATTGTGACGTCACAGAATGGATTTTGACACGAGGGGATTGTGACGTCACACTTTGGATTGTGACGTCACAGAATGCATTGTGACGTCACAGAATGGATTGTGGGGTGTCAGACTGGATTGTGACGTCACAGAATGCATTGTGACATCACAGAAGGGATTGTGATGTCACAGAAGGGATTGTGACATCATCGAATGTATTGTGACGCGAGGGGTTTGTGATGTCACACTTTGGATTGTGACGTCAGAGAATGTAATTGTGACGTCACAGAATGCATTGTTGGGTGTCAGACTGGATTGTGACGTCACAGAATGCATTGTGACGTCATAGAACTGATTGTGATGTCACAGAAGGGATTATGACATCACAGAATGGATTGTGGGGTGTCAGAATGGATTGTGATGTCACACTTTGGGTTGTGACGTCACAGAAGGCATTGTGACTTCACAGAATGTATTGTGGGGTGTCAGAATGGATTGTGACGTCACACTTGGGATTGTGACGTCACACTTTGGATTGTGACGTCACAGAAGGCATTGTGACGTCACAGAATGTATTGTGGGGTGTCAGACTGGATTGTGACGTCACAGAATGGATTGTGACGTCACAGAAGGGATTGTGACATCATCGAATGGATTGTGACGCGAGGGGGTTGTGACATCACACTTTGGATTGTGACGTCACAGAAGGGATTGTGACGTCACAGAAAGGATTGTGACGCGAGGGGATTGTGACGTCACACTTTGGATTGTGACGTCACAGAATGCATTGTGACGTCACAGAATGGATTGTGGGGTGTCAGAATGGATTCTGACGTCACAGAATGCATTGTGACGTCACACTTTGGATTGTGACGTCACAGAATGCATTGTGACGTCACAGAATGCATTGTGACGTCACACTTTGGATTGTGACGTCACAGAATGTATTGTGACGTCACAGAATGCATTGTGACGTCACAGAATGGATTGTGGGGTGTCAGACTGGATTGTGACGTCACAGAATGCATTGTGACGTCACGGAATGGATTGTGATGTCACAGAAGGGATTGTGACATCATCGAATGTATTGTGATGTGAGGGGTTTGTGATGTCACACTTTGGATTGTGACGTCAGAGAATGTATTGTGACGTCACAGAATGCATTGGTGGGTGTCAGACTGGATTGTGACGTCACAGAATGCATTGTGACGTCACAGAATTCATTGTGACGTCTCAGAATGGATTGTGACGTCACAGAATGGATTGTGGCGCGAGGGAATTGTGACGTCACACTTTGGATTGTGACGTCACAGAATGCATTGTGACGTCATAGAATGGATTGTGGGGTGTCAGACTGGATTGTGACGTCACAGAATGCATTGTGACGTCTCAGAATGTATTGTGACGTCACAGAATGGATTTTGACGCGAGGGGATTGTGACGTCATACTTTGCATTGTGACATCACAGAATGCATTGTAACGTCACAGAATGTATTGTGGGGTGTCAGACTGGATTGTGACGTCACAGAATGCATTGTGATGTCACAGAATGGATTGTGATGTCACAGAAGGGATTGTGACATTATCGAATGAATTGTGACGCGAGGGGGTTGTGACATCACACTTTGGATTGTGACGTCACAGAATGCATTGTGACGTCACAGAATGGATTGTGGGGTGTCAGACTGGATTGTGACGTCACAGAATCCATTGTGACGTCATAGCATGGATTGTGACGTCACAGAATGGATTGTGACGTCACAAGGGATTTTGACGCGAGGGGATTGTGACGTCACACTTTGGATTGTGACGTCACAGAATGCATTGTGACGTCACAGAATGGATTGTGGGGTGTCAGACTGGATTGTGACGTCACAGAATGCATTGTGATGTCACAGAAGGGATTGTGATGTCACAGAAGGGATTGTGACATCATCGAATGTATTGTGACGCGAGGGGTTTGTGACGTCACACTTTGGATTGTGACGTCAGAGAATGTAATTGTGACGTCACAGAATGCATTGTTGGGTGTCAGACTGGATTGTGACGTCACAGAATGCATTGTGACGTCATAGAACGGATTGTGATGTCACAGAAGGGTTTATGACATCACAGAATGGATTGTGACGCGAGGGGATTGTGACGTCACACTTTGGATTGTGACGTCACAGAATGCATTGTGACGTCACAGAATGTATTGTGGGGTGTCAGAATGGATTGTGACGTCACACTTTGGATTGTGACGTCACAGAATGCATTGTGACGTCACAGAATGGATTGTGGGGTGTCAGAATGGATTGTGACGTCACAGAATGCATTGTGACGTCACACTTTGGATTGTGACGTCACAGAATGCATTGTGACGTCACAGAATGGATTGTGACGTCACACTTTGGATTGTGACGTCACAGAATGCATTGTGACGTCACAGAATGGATTGTGACGTCACAGAATGGATTGTGACGTCACAGAATGGATTGTGGGGTGTTAGACTGGATTGTGACGTCACAGAATGCATTGTGACGTCACAGAATGCATTGTGGTGTGTCAGAATGGATTGTGACGTCACAGAATGCATTGTGACGTCACACTTTGGATTGTGACGTCACAGAATCCATTGTGACGTCATAGCATGGATTGTGACGTCACAGAATGGATTGTGACGTCACAGAAGGGATTTTTAGGCGAGGGGATTGTGACGTCACACTTTGGATTGTGACCTCACAGAATGCATTGTGACGTCACAGAATGGATTGTGGGGTGTCAGACTGGATTGTGACGTCACAGAATGCATTGTGACGTCACAGAATGCATTGTGGTGTGTCAGAATGGATTGTGACGTCACAGAATGCATTGTGACGTCACACTTTGGATTGTGACGTCTCAGAATGCATTGTGACGTTACAGAATGGATTGTGGGGTGTCAGACTGGATTGTGACGTCACAGAATGCATTGTGACGTCATAGAATGGATTGTGATGTCACAGAAGGGGTTGTGACATCTAAAAATGGATTGTGATGCGAGGGGATTGTGACGTCACACTTTGGATTGTGACGTCACAGAATGCATTGTGACGTCACAGAATGGATTGTGGGGTATCAGACTGGATTGTGACGTCACACTTTGGATTGTGACGTCACAGAATGCATTGTGACGTCACAGAATGGATTGTGGGGTGTCAGAATGGATTGTGACGTCACAGAATGCATTGTGACGTCACACTTTGGATTGTGACGTCACAGAATGCATTGTGACGTCACAGAATGGATTGTGACGTCACACTTTGGATTGTGACGTCACAGAATGTATTGTGACGTCACAGAAGGGATTGTGACGTCACAGAATGGATTGTGACGTCACAGAATGGATTGTGACGCGAGCGGATTGTGACGTCACACTTTGGATTGTGACCTCACAGAATGCATTGTGACGTCACAGAATGGATTGTGGGGTGTTAGACTGGATTGTGACGTCACAGAATGCATTGTGACGTCACAGAATGCATTGTGGTGTGTCAGAATGGATTGTGACGTCACAGAATGCATTGTGACGTCACACTTTGGATTGTGACGTCACAGAATGCATTGTGACGTCACAGAATGTATTGTGACGTCACAGAATGCATTGTGACTTCACAGAATGGATTGTGACGTCACAGAATGGATTGAGACATCATCGGATGGATTGTGATGCGAGGGGATTGTGACGTCACACTTTGGATTGTGACGTCACAGAATGCATTGTGACGTCACAGAATGGATTGTGGGGTGTCAGGCTGGATTGTGACGTCACAGAATGCATTGTGACGTCATAGAATGGATTGTGATGTCTCAGAACGGATTGAGACATTACAGAATGGATTGTGATGCGATCTGAGTGTGACGTCACACTTTGGATTGTGACGTCACAGAATGGATTGTGACGTCAGAGAATGGGTTGTGACGCGAGGGGATTGTGACTTCACACTTTGGATTGTGACGTCATAGAATGTATTCTGACGTCACAGAATGAATTTTGATGTCACAGAATGGATTGTGACGTCACAGAAGGGATTGTGACATCATCGAATGGATTGTGACGCGAGGGGATTGTGACGTCAAACTTTGGATTGTGACGTCGGAGAATGGATTGTGACGTCACAGAACGCATTGGTGGGTGTCAGACTGGATTGTGAAGTTACAGAATGGATTGTGACGTCACAGAATGGATTGTGACGTCACAGAATGGATTTTTGACGTGAGGGGATTGTGACGTCACACTTGGGATTGTGACCTCACAGAATGCATTGTGACGTCACAGAATGCATTGGTGGGTGTCAGACTGGGTTGTGACGTCACAGAATGCATTGTGACGTCACAGAATGTATTGTGACGTCACAGAAGGGATTGTGACATCATCGAATGGATTGTGACGCGAGGGGATTGTGACGTCAAACTTTCGATTGTGACGTCACAGAATGCATTGTGACGTCACAGAATGTATTGTGGGGTGTCAGACTGGATTGTGACGTCACAGAATGCATTGTGACGTCATAGAATTTATTGTGATGTCACAGAAGGGGTTGTGACATCATCGAATGGATTGTGACGCGAGGGGGTTGTGACATCACACTTTGGATTGTGACGTCACAGAATGCATTGTGACGTCACAGAATGCATTGTGGGGTGTCAGACTGGATTGTGACGTCACAGAATGCATTGTGACGTCACAGAATGGATTGTGACGTCACAGAATGGATTTTGACACGAGGGGATTGTGACGTCACACTTTGGATTGTGACGTCACAGAATGCATTGTGACGTCACAGAATGGATTGTGGGGTGTCAGACTGGATTGTGACGTCACAGAATGCATTGTGACATCACAGAAGGGATTGTGATGTCACAGAAGGGATTGTGACATCATCGAATGTATTGTGACGCGAGGGGTTTGTGATGTCACACTTTGGATTGTGACGTCAGAGAATGTAATTGTGACGTCACAGAATGCATTGTTGGGTGTCAGACTGGATTGTGACGTCACAGAATGCATTGTGACGTCATAGAACTGATTGTGATGTCACAGAAGGGATTATGACATCACAGAATGGATTGTGGGGTGTCAGAATGGATTGTGATGTCACACTTTGGGTTGTGACGTCACAGAAGGCATTGTGACTTCACAGAATGTATTGTGGGGTGTCAGAATGGATTGTGACGTCACACTTGGGATTGTGACGTCACACTTTGGATTGTGACGTCACAGAAGGCATTGTGACGTCACAGAATGTATCGTGGGGTGTCAGACTGGATTGTGACGTCACAGAATGGATTGTGACGTCACAGAAGGGATTGTGACATCATCGAATGGATTGTGACGCGAGGGGGTTGTGACGTCACACTTTGGATTGTGACGTCACAGAAGGGATTGTGACGTCACAGAAAGGATTGTGACGCGAGGGGATTGTGACGTCACACTTTGGATTGTGACGTCACAGAATGCATTGTGACGTCACAGAATGGATTGTGGGGTGTCAGAATGGATTCTGACGTCACAGAATGCATTGTGACGTCACACTTTGGATTGTGACGTCACAGAATGCATTGTGACGTCACAGAATGCATTGTGACGTCACACTTTGGATTGTGACGTCACAGAATGTATTGTGACGTCACAGAATGCATTGTGACGTCACAGAATGGATTGTGGGGTGTCAGACTGGATTGTGACGTCACAGAATGCATTGTGACGTCACGGAATGGATTGTGATGTCACAGAAGGGATTGTGACATCATCGAATGTATTGTGATGTGAGGGGTTTGTGATGTCACACTTTGGATTGTGACGTCAGAGAATGTATTGTGACGTCACAGAATGCATTGGTGGGTGTCAGACTGGATTGTGACGTCACAGAATGCATTGTGACGTCACAGAATGCATTGTGACGTCTCAGAATGGATTGTGACGTCACAGAATGGATTGTGGCGCGAGGGAATTGTGACGTCACACTTTGGATTGTGACGTCACAGAATGCATTGTGACGTCATAGAATGGATTGTGGGGTGTCAGACTGGATTGTGACGTCACAGAATGCATTGTGACGTCTCAGAATGTATTGTGATGTCACAGAAGGAATTGTGACATCATCGAATGGATTGTGACGCGAGGGGATTGTGACGTCACACTTTGGATTGTGACGTCACAGAATGCATTGTGACTTCACAGAATGTATTGTGGGGTGTCAGACTGGATTGTGACGTCACAGAATGCATTGTGATGTCACAGAATGGATTGTGATGTCACAGAAGGGATTGTGACATTATCGAATGGATTGTGACGCGAGGGGGTTGTGACATCACACTTTGGATTGTGACGTCACAGAATGCATTGTGACGTCACAGAATGGATTGTGGGGTGTCAGACTGGATTGTGACGTCACAGAATCCATTGTGACGTCATAGCATGGATTGTGACGTCACAGAATGGATTGTGACGTCACAAGGGATTTTGACGCGAGGGGATTGTGACGTCACACTTTGGATTGTGACGTCACAGAATGCATTGTGACGTCACAGAATGGATTGTGGGGTGTCAGACTGGATTGTGACGTCACAGAATGCATTGTGATGTCACAGAAGGGATTGTGATGTCACAGAAGGGATTGTGACATCATCGAATGTATTGTGACGCGAGGGGTTTGTGACGTCACACTTTGGATTGTGACGTCAGAGAATGTAATTGTGACGTCACAGAATGCATTGTTGGGTGTCAGACTGGATTGTGACGTCACAGAATGCATTGTGACGTCATAGAACGGATTGTGATGTCACAGAAGGGTTTATGACATCACAGAATGGATTGTGACGCGAGGGGATTGTGACGTCACACTTTGGATTGTGACGTCACAGAATGCATTGTGACGTCACAGAATGTATTGTGGGGTGTCAGAATGGATTGTGACGTCACACTTTGGATTGTGACGTCACAGAATGCATTGTGACGTCACAGAATGGATTGTGGGGTGTCAGAATGGATTGTGACGTCACAGAATGCATTGTGACGTCACACTTTGGATTGTGACGTCACAGAATGCATTGTGACGTCACAGAATGGATTGTGACGTCACACTTTGGATTGTGACGTCACAGAATGTATTGTGACGTCACAGAATGCATTGTGACGTCACAGAATGGATTGTGACGTCACAGAATGTATTGTGGGGTGTTAGACTGGATTGTGACGTCACAGAATGCATTGTGACGTCACAGAATGCATTGTGGTGTGTCAGAATGGATTGTGACGTCACAGAATGCATTGTGACGTCACACTTTGGATTGTGACGTCACAGAATCCATTGTGACGTCATAGCATGGATTGTGACGTCACAGAATGGATTGTGACGTCACAGAAGGGATTTTGAGGCGAGGGGATTGTGACGTCACACTTTGGATTGTGACCTCACAGAATGCATTGTGACGTCACAGAATGGATTGTGGGGTGTCAGACTGGATTGTGACGTCACAGAATGCATTGTGACGTCACAGAATGCATTGTGGTGTGTCAGAATGGATTGTGACGTCACAGAATGCATTGTGACGTCACACTTTGGATTGTGACGTCTCAGAATGCATTGTGACGTTACAGAATGGATTGTGGGGTGTCAGACTGGATTGCGACGTCACAGAATGCATTGTGACGTCATAGAATGGATTGTGATGTCACAGAAGGGGTTGTGACATCTAAAAATGGATTGTGATGCGAGGGGATTGTGACGTCACACTTTGGATTGTGACGTCACAGAATGCATTGTGACGTCACAGAATGGATTGTGGGGTATCAGACTGGATTGTGACGTCACACTTTGGATTGTGACGTCACAGAATGCATTGTGACGTCACAGAATGGATTGTGGGGTGTCAGAATGGATTGTGACGTCACAGAATGCATTGTGACGTCACACTTTGGATTGTGACGTCACAGAATGCATTGTGACGTCACAGAATGGATTGTGACGTCACACTTTGGATTGTGACGTCACAGAATGTATTGTGACGTCACAGAAGGGATTGTGACGTCACAGAATGGATTGTGACGCGAGCGGATTGTGACGTCACACTTTGGATTGTGACCTCACAGAATGCATTGTGACGTCACAGAATGGATTGTGGGGTGTTAGACTGGATTGTGACGTCACAGAATGCATTGTGACGTCACAGAATGCATTGTGGTGTGTCAGAATGGATTGTGACGTCACAGAATGCATTGTGACGTCACACTTTGGATTGTGACGTCACAGAATGCATTGTGACGTCACAGAATGTATTGTGACGTCACAGAATGCATTGTGACTTCACAGAATGGATTGTGACGTCACAGAATGGATTGAGACATCATCGGATGGATTGTGATGCGAGGGGATTGTGACGTCACACTTTGGATTGTGACGTCACAGAATGCATTGTGACGTCACAGAATGGATTGTGGGGTGTCAGGCTGGATTGTGACGTCACAGAATGCATTGTGACGTCATAGAATGGATTGTGATGTCTCAGAACGGATTGAGACATTACAGAATGGATTGTGATGCGATCTGAGTGTGACGTCACACTTTGGATTGTGACGTCACAGAATGGATTGTGACGTCAGAGAATGGGTTGTGACGCGAGGGGATTGTGACTTCACACTTTGGATTGTGACGTCATAGAATGTATTCTGACGTCACAGAATGAATTTTGATGTCACAGAATGGATTGTGACGTCACAGAAGGGATTGTGACATCATCGAATGGATTGTGACGCGAGGGGATTGTGACGTCAAACTTTGGATTGTGACGTCGGAGAATGGATTGTGACGTCACAGAACGCATTGGTGGGTGTCAGACTGGATTGTGAAGTTACAGAATGGATTGTGACGTCACAGAATGGATTGTGACGTCACAGAATGGATTTTTGACGTGAGGGGATTGTGACGTCACACTTGGGATTGTGACCTCACAGAATGCATTGTGACGTCACAGAATGCATTGGTGGGTGTCAGACTGGGTTGTGACGTCACAGAATGCATTGTGACGTCACAGAATGTATTGTGACGTCACAGAAGGGATTGTGACATCATCGAATGGATTGTGACGCGAGGGGATTGTGACGTCAAACTTTCGATTGTGACGTCACAGAATGCATTGTGACGTCACAGAATGGATTGTGGGGTGTCAGACTGGATTGTGACGTCACAGAATGCATTGTGACGTCATAGAATTTATTGTGATGTCACAGAAGGGGTTGTGACATCATCGAATGGATTGTGACGCGAGGGGGTTGTGACATCACACTTTGGATTGTGACGTCACAGAATGCATTGTGACGTCACAGAATGCATTGTGGGGTGTCAGACTGGATTGTGACGTCACAGAATGCATTGTGACGTCACAGAATGGATTGTGACGTCACAGAATGGATTTTGACACGAGGGGATTGTGACGTCACACTTTGGATTGTGACGTCACAGAATGCATTGTGACGTCACAGAATGGATTGTGGGGTGTCAGACTGGATTGTGACGTCACAGAATGCATTGTGACATCACAGAAGGGATTGTGATGTCACAGAAGGGATTGTGACATCATCGAATGTATTGTGACGCGAGGGGTTTGTGATGTCACACTTTGGATTGTGACGTCAGAGAATGTAATTGTGACGTCACAGAATGCATTGTTGGGTGTCAGACTGGATTGTGACGTCACAGAATGCATTGTGACGTCATAGAACTGATTGTGATGTCACAGAAGGGATTATGACATCACAGAATGGATTGTGGGGTGTCAGAATGGATTGTGATGTCACACTTTGGGTTGTGACGTCACAGAAGGCATTGTGACTTCACAGAATGTATTGTGGGGTGTCAGAATGGATTGTGACGTCACACTTGGGATTGTGACGTCACACTTTGGATTGTGACGTCACAGAAGGCATTGTGACGTCACAGAATGGATTGTGACGTCAGAGAATGGGTTGTGACGCGAGGGGATTGTGACTTCACACTTTGGATTGTGACGTCATAGAATGTATTCTGACGTCACAGAATGAATTTTGATGTCACAGAATGGATTGTGACGTCACAGAAGGGATTGTGACATCATCGAATGGATTGTGACGCGAGGGGATTGTGACGTCAAACTTTGGATTGTGACGTCGGAGAATGGATTGTGACGTCACAGAACGCATTGGTGGGTGTCAGACTGGATTGTGAAGTTACAGAATGGATTGTGACGTCACAGAATGGATTGTGACGTCACAGAATGGATTTTGACGTGAGGGGATTGTGACGTCACACTTTGGATTGTGACCTCACAGAATGCATTGTGACGTCACAGAATGCATTGGTGGGTGTCAGACTGGGTTGTGACGTCACAGAATGCATTGTGACGTCACAGAATGTATTGTGACGTCACAGAAGGGATTGTGACATCATCGAATGTATTGTGATGTGAGGGGTTTGTGATGTCACACTTTGGATTGTGACGTCAGAGAATGTATTGTGACGTCACAGAATGCATTGGTGGGTGTCAGACTGGATTGTGACGTCACAGAATGCATTGTGACGTCACAGAATGCATTGTGACGTCTCAGAATGGATTGTGACGTCACAGAATGGATTGTGACGCGAGGGGGTTGTGACATCACACTTTGGATTGTGACGTCACAGAATGCATTGTGACGTCACAGAATGGATTGTGGGGTGTCAGATTGGATTGTGACGTCACAGAATTCATTGTGATGTCACAGAATGTATTGTGATGTCACAGAAGGAATTGTGACATCATCGAATGGATTGTGACGCGAGGGGATTGTGACGTCACACTTTGGATTGTGACGTCACAGAATGCATTGTGACGTCACAGAATGGATTGTGGGGTGTCAGAATGGATTCTGACGTCACAGAATGCATTGTGACGTCACACTTTGGATTGTGACGTCACAGAATGCATTGTGACGTCACAGAATGCATTGTGACGTCACACTTTGGATTGTGACGTCACAGAATGTATTGTGACGTCACAGAATGCATTGTGACGTCACAGAATGGATTGTGGGGTGTCAGACTGGATTGTGACGTCACAGAATGCATTGTGACGTCTCAGAATGTATTGTGACGTCACAGAATGGATTTTGACGCGAGGGGATTGTGACGTCATACTTTGCATTGTGACATCACAGAATGCATTGTAACGTCACAGAATGTATTGTGGGGTGTCAGACTGGATTGTGACGTCACAGAATGCATTGTGATGTCACAGAATGGATTGTGATGTCACAGAAGGGATTGTGACATTATCGAATGGATTGTGACGCGAGGGGGTTGTGACATCACACTTTGGATTGTGACGTCACAGAATGCATTGTGACGTCACAGAATGGATTGTGGGGTGTCAGACTGGATTGTGACGTCACAGAATCCATTGTGACGTCATAGCATGGATTGTGACGTCACAGAATGGATTGTGACGTCACAAGGGATTTTGACGCGAGGGGATTGTGACGTCACACTTTGGATTGTGACGTCACAGAATGCATTGTGACGTCACAGAATGGATTGTGGGGTGTCAGACTGGATTGTGACGTCACAGAATGCATTGTGATGTCACAGAAGGGATTGTGATGTCACAGAAGGGATTGTGACATCATCGAATGTATTGTGACGCGAGGGGTTTGTGACGTCACACTTTGGATTGTGACGTCAGAGAATGTAATTGTGACGTCACAGAATGCATTGTTGGGTGTCAGACTGGATTGTGACGTCACAGAATGCATTGTGACGTCATAGAACGGATTGTGATGTCACAGAAGGGTTTATGACATCACAGAATGGATTGTGACGCGAGGGGATTGTGACGTCACACTTTGGATTGTGACGTCACAGAATGCATTGTGACGTCACAGAATGTATTGTGGGGTGTCAGAATGGATTGTGACGTCACACTTTGGATTGTGACGTCACAGAATGCATTGTGACGTCACAGAATGGATTGTGGGGTGTCAGAATGGATTGTGACGTCACAGAATGCATTGTGACGTCACACTTTGGATTGTGACGTCACAGAATGCATTGTGACGTCACAGAATGGATTGTGACGTCACACTTTGGATTGTGACGTCACAGAATGTATTGTGACGTCACAGAATGCATTGTGACGTCACAGAATGGATTGTGACGTCACAGAATGGATTGTGGGGTGTTAGACTGGATTGTGACGTCACAGAATGCATTGTGACGTCACAGAATGCATTGTGGTGTGTCAGAATGGATTGTGACGTCACAGAATGCATTGTGACGTCACACTTTGGATTGTGACGTCACAGAATCCATTGTGACGTCATAGCATGGATTGTGACGTCACAGAATGGATTGTGACGTCACAGAAGGGATTTTGAGGCGAGGGGATTGTGACGTCACACTTTGGATTGTGACGTCACAGAATGCATTGTGACGTCACAGAATGTATTGTGGGGTGTCAGAATGGATTGTGACGTCACACTTTGGATTGTGACGTCACAGAATGCATTGTGACGTCACAGAATGGATTGTGGGGTGTCAGAATGGATTGTGACGTCACAGAATGCATTGTGACGTCACACTTTGGATTGTGACGTCACAGAATGCATTGTGACGTCACAGAATGGATTGTGACGTCACACTTTGGATTGTGACGTCACAGAATGTATTGTGACGTCACAGAATGCATTGTGACGTCACAGAATGGATTGTGACGTCACAGAATGTATTGTGGGGTGTTAGACTGGATTGTGACGTCACAGAATGCATTGTGACGTCACAGAATGCATTGTGGTGTGTCAGAATGGATTGTGACGTCACAGAATGCATTGTGACGTCACACTTTGGATTGTGACGTCACAGAATCCATTGTGACGTCATAGCATGGATTGTGACGTCACAGAATGGATTGTGACGTCACAGAAGGGATTTTGAGGCGAGGGGATTGTGACGTCACACTTTGGATTGTGACCTCACAGAATGCATTGTGACGTCACAGAATGGATTGTGGGGTGTCAGACTGGATTGTGACGTCACAGAATGCATTGTGACGTCACAGAATGCATTGTGGTGTGTCAGAATGGATTGTGACGTCACAGAATGCATTGTGACGTCACACTTTGGATTGTGACGTCTCAGAATGCATTGTGACGTTACAGAATGGATTGTGGGGTGTCAGACTGGATTGCGACGTCACAGAATGCATTGTGACGTCATAGAATGGATTGTGATGTCACAGAAGGGGTTGTGACATCTAAAAATGGATTGTGATGCGAGGGGATTGTGACGTCACACTTTGGATTGTGACGTCACAGAATGCATTGTGACGTCACAGAATGGATTGTGGGGTATCAGACTGGATTGTGACGTCACACTTTGGATTGTGACGTCACAGAATGCATTGTGACGTCACAGAATGGATTGTGGGGTGTCAGAATGGATTGTGACGTCACAGAATGCATTGTGACGTCACACTTTGGATTGTGACGTCACAGAATGCATTGTGACGTCACAGAATGGATTGTGACGTCACACTTTGGATTGTGACGTCACAGAATGTATTGTGACGTCACAGAAGGGATTGTGACGTCACAGAATGGATTGTGACGCGAGCGGATTGTGACGTCACACTTTGGATTGTGACCTCACAGAATGCATTGTGACGTCACAGAATGGATTGTGGGGTGTTAGACTGGATTGTGACGTCACAGAATGCATTGTGACGTCACAGAATGCATTGTGGTGTGTCAGAATGGATTGTGACGTCACAGAATGCATTGTGACGTCACACTTTGGATTGTGACGTCACAGAATGCATTGTGACGTCACAGAATGTATTGTGACGTCACAGAATGCATTGTGACTTCACAGAATGGATTGTGACGTCACAGAATGGATTGAGACATCATCGGATGGATTGTGATGCGAGGGGATTGTGACGTCACACTTTGGATTGTGACGTCACAGAATGCATTGTGACGTCACAGAATGGATTGTGGGGTGTCAGGCTGGATTGTGACGTCACAGAATGCATTGTGACGTCATAGAATGGATTGTGATGTCTCAGAACGGATTGAGACATTACAGAATGGATTGTGATGCGATCTGAGTGTGACGTCACACTTTGGATTGTGACGTCACAGAATGGATTGTGACGTCAGAGAATGGGTTGTGACGCGAGGGGATTGTGACTTCACACTTTGGATTGTGACGTCATAGAATGTATTCTGACGTCACAGAATGAATTTTGATGTCACAGAATGGATTGTGACGTCACAGAAGGGATTGTGACATCATCGAATGGATTGTGACGCGAGGGGATTGTGACGTCAAACTTTGGATTGTGACGTCGGAGAATGGATTGTGACGTCACAGAACGCATTGGTGGGTGTCAGACTGGATTGTGAAGTTACAGAATGGATTGTGACGTCACAGAATGGATTGTGACGTCACAGAATGGATTTTTGACGTGAGGGGATTGTGACGTCACACTTGGGATTGTGACCTCACAGAATGCATTGTGACGTCACAGAATGCATTGGTGGGTGTCAGACTGGGTTGTGACGTCACAGAATGCATTGTGACGTCACAGAATGTATTGTGACGTCACAGAAGGGATTGTGACATCATCGAATGGATTGTGACGCGAGGGGATTGTGACGTCAAACTTTCGATTGTGACGTCACAGAATGCATTGTGACGTCACAGAATGGATTGTGGGGTGTCAGACTGGATTGTGACGTCACAGAATGCATTGTGACGTCATAGAATTTATTGTGATGTCACAGAAGGGGTTGTGACATCATCGAATGGATTGTGACGCGAGGGGGTTGTGACATCACACTTTGGATTGTGACGTCACAGAATGCATTGTGACGTCACAGAATGCATTGTGGGGTGTCAGACTGGATTGTGACGTCACAGAATGCATTGTGACGTCACAGAATGGATTGTGACGTCACAGAATGGATTTTGACACGAGGGGATTGTGACGTCACACTTTGGATTGTGACGTCACAGAATGCATTGTGACGTCACAGAATGGATTGTGGGGTGTCAGACTGGATTGTGACGTCACAGAATGCATTGTGACATCACAGAAGGGATTGTGATGTCACAGAAGGGATTGTGACATCATCGAATGTATTGTGACGCGAGGGGTTTGTGATGTCACACTTTGGATTGTGACGTCAGAGAATGTAATTGTGACGTCACAGAATGCATTGTTGGGTGTCAGACTGGATTGTGACGTCACAGAATGCATTGTGACGTCATAGAACTGATTGTGATGTCACAGAAGGGATTATGACATCACAGAATGGATTGTGGGGTGTCAGAATGGATTGTGATGTCACACTTTGGGTTGTGACGTCACAGAAGGCATTGTGACTTCACAGAATGTATTGTGGGGTGTCAGAATGGATTGTGACGTCACACTTGGGATTGTGACGTCACACTTTGGATTGTGACGTCACAGAAGGCATTGTGACGTCACAGAATGGATTGTGACGTCAGAGAATGGGTTGTGACGCGAGGGGATTGTGACTTCACACTTTGGATTGTGACGTCATAGAATGTATTCTGACGTCACAGAATGAATTTTGATGTCACAGAATGGATTGTGACGTCACAGAAGGGATTGTGACATCATCGAATGGATTGTGACGCGAGGGGATTGTGACGTCAAACTTTGGATTGTGACGTCGGAGAATGGATTGTGACGTCACAGAACGCATTGGTGGGTGTCAGACTGGATTGTGAAGTTACAGAATGGATTGTGACGTCACAGAATGGATTGTGACGTCACAGAATGGATTTTGACGTGAGGGGATTGTGACGTCACACTTTGGATTGTGACCTCACAGAATGCATTGTGACGTCACAGAATGCATTGGTGGGTGTCAGACTGGGTTGTGACGTCACAGAATGCATTGTGACGTCACAGAATGTATTGTGACGTCACAGAAGGGATTGTGACATCATCGAATGTATTGTGATGTGAGGGGTTTGTGATGTCACACTTTGGATTGTGACGTCAGAGAATGTATTGTGACGTCACAGAATGCATTGGTGGGTGTCAGACTGGATTGTGACGTCACAGAATGCATTGTGACGTCACAGAATGCATTGTGACGTCTCAGAATGGATTGTGACGTCACAGAATGGATTGTGACGCGAGGGGGTTGTGACATCACACTTTGGATTGTGACGTCACAGAATGCATTGTGACGTCACAGAATGGATTGTGGGGTGTCAGATTGGATTGTGACGTCACAGAATTCATTGTGATGTCACAGAATGTATTGTGATGTCACAGAAGGAATTGTGACATCATCGAATGGATTGTGACGCGAGGGGATTGTGACGTCACACTTTGGATTGTGACGTCACAGAATGCATTGTGACGTCACAGAATGGATTGTGGGGTGTCAGAATGGATTCTGACGTCACAGAATGCATTGTGACGTCACACTTTGGATTGTGACGTCACAGAATGCATTGTGACGTCACAGAATGCATTGTGACGTCACACTTTGGATTGTGACGTCACAGAATGTATTGTGACGTCACAGAATGCATTGTGACGTCACAGAATGGATTGTGGGGTGTCAGACTGGATTGTGACGTCACAGAATGCATTGTGACGTCTCAGAATGTATTGTGACGTCACAGAATGGATTTTGACGCGAGGGGATTGTGACGTCATACTTTGCATTGTGACATCACA
The DNA here is from genome assembly GCF_964237585.1 of Gallinula chloropus. Lineage (NCBI taxonomy): Eukaryota > Metazoa > Chordata > Aves > Gruiformes > Rallidae > Gallinula > Gallinula chloropus. Next base: position 140,459 of record NW_028168119.1, on the reverse strand, counting down.
GAATGCATTGTAACGTCACAGAATGTATTGTGGGGTGTCAGACTGGATTGTGACGTCACAGAATGCATTGTGATGTCACAGAATGGATTGTGATGTCACAGAAGGGATTGTGACATTATCGAATGGATTGTGACGCGAGGGGGTTGTGACATCACACTTTGGATTGTGACGTCACAGAATGCATTGTGACGTCACAGAATGGATTGTGGGGTGTCAGACTGGATTGTGACGTCACAGAATCCATTGTGACGTCATAGCATGGATTGTGACGTCACAGAATGGATTGTGACGTCACAAGGGATTTTGACGCGAGGGGATTGTGACGTCACACTTTGGATTGTGACGTCACAGAATGCATTGTGACGTCACAGAATGGATTGTGGGGTGTCAGACTGGATTGTGACGTCACAGAATGCATTGTGATGTCACAGAAGGGATTGTGATGTCACAGAAGGGATTGTGACATCATCGAATGTATTGTGACGCGAGGGGTTTGTGACGTCACACTTTGGATTGTGACGTCAGAGAATGTAATTGTGACGTCACAGAATGCATTGTTGGGTGTCAGACTGGATTGTGACGTCACAGAATGCATTGTGACGTCATAGAACGGATTGTGATGTCACAGAAGGGTTTATGACATCACAGAATGGATTGTGACGCGAGGGGATTGTGACGTCACACTTTGGATTGTGACGTCACAGAATGCATTGTGACGTCACAGAATGTATTGTGGGGTGTCAGAATGGATTGTGACGTCACACTTTGGATTGTGACGTCACAGAATGCATTGTGACGTCACAGAATGGATTGTGGGGTGTCAGAATGGATTGTGACGTCACAGAATGCATTGTGACGTCACACTTTGGATTGTGACGTCACAGAATGCATTGTGACGTCACAGAATGGATTGTGACGTCACACTTTGGATTGTGACGTCACAGAATGTATTGTGACGTCACAGAATGCATTGTGACGTCACAGAATGGATTGTGACGTCACAGAATGGATTGTGGGGTGTTAGACTGGATTGTGACGTCACAGAATGCATTGTGACGTCACAGAATGCATTGTGGTGTGTCAGAATGGATTGTGACGTCACAGAATGCATTGTGACGTCACACTTTGGATTGTGACGTCACAGAATCCATTGTGACGTCATAGCATGGATTGTGACGTCACAGAATGGATTGTGACGTCACAGAAGGGATTTTGAGGCGAGGGGATTGTGACGTCACACTTTGGATTGTGACCTCACAGAATGCATTGTGACGTCACAGAATGGATTGTGGGGTGTCAGACTGGATTGTGACGTCACAGAATGCATTGTGACGTCACAGAATGCATTGTGGTGTGTCAGAATGGATTGTGACGTCACAGAATGCATTGTGACGTCACACTTTGGATTGTGACGTCTCAGAATGGATTGTGACGTTACAGAATGGATTGTGGGGTGTCAGACTGGATTGTGACGTCACAGAATGCATTGTGACGTCATAGAATGGATTGTGATGTCACAGAAGGGGTTGTGACATCTAAAAATGGATTGTGATGCGAGGGGATTGTGACGTCACACTTTGGATTGTGACGTCACAGAATGCATTGTGACGTCACAGAATGGATTGTGGGGTATCAGACTGGATTGTGACGTCACACTTTGGATTGTGACGTCACAGAATGCATTGTGACGTCACAGAATGGATTGTGGGGTGTCAGAATGGATTGTGACGTCACAGAATGCATTGTGACGTCACACTTTGGATTGTGACGTCACAGAATGCATTGTGACGTCACAGAATGGATTGTGACGTCACACTTTGGATTGTGACGTCACAGAATGTATTGTGACGTCACAGAATGCATTGTGACGTCACAGAATGGATTGTGACGTCACAGAATGGATTGTGGGGTGTTAGACTGGATTGTGACGTCACAGAATGCATTGTGACGTCACAGAATGCATTGTGGTGTGTCAGAATGGATTGTGACGTCACAGAATGCATTGTGACGTCACACTTTGGATTGTGACGTCACAGAATCCATTGTGACGTCATAGCATGGATTGTGACGTCACAGAATGGATTGTGACGTCACAGAAGGGATTTTGAGGCGAGGGGATTGTGACGTCACACTTTGGATTGTGACCTCACAGAATGCATTGTGACGTCACAGAATGGATTGTGGGGTGTCAGACTGGATTGTGACGTCACAGAATGCATTGTGACGTCACAGAATGCATTGTGGTGTGTCAGAATGGATTGTGACGTCACAGAATGCATTGTGACGTCACACTTTGGATTGTGACGTCTCAGAATGGATTGTGACGTTACAGAATGGATTGTGGGGTGTCAGACTGGATTGTGACGTCACAGAATGCATTGTGACGTCATAGAATGGATTGTGATGTCACAGAAGGGGTTGTGACATCTAAAAATGGATTGTGATGCGAGGGGATTGTGACGTCACACTTTGGATTGTGACGTCACAGAATGCATTGTGACGTCACAGAATGGATTGTGGGGTATCAGACTGGATTGTGACGTCACACTTTGGATTGTGACGTCACAGAATGCATTGTGACGTCACAGAATGGATTGTGGGGTGTCAGAATGGATTGTGACGTCACAGAATGCATTGTGACGTCACACTTTGGATTGTGACGTCACAGAATGCATTGTGACGTCACAGAATGGATTGTGACGTCACACTTTGGATTGTGACGTCACAGAATGTATTGTGACGTCACAGAATGCATTGTGACGTCACAGAATGGATTGTGACGTCACAGAATGGATTGTGGGGTGTTAGACTGGATTGTGACGTCACAGAATGCATTGTGACGTCACAGAATGCATTGTGGTGTGTCAGAATGGATTGTGACGTCACAGAATGCATTGTGACGTCACACTTTGGATTGTGACGTCACAGAATCCATTGTGACGTCATAGCATGGATTGTGACGTCACAAAATGGATTGTGACGTCACAGAAGGGATTTTGAGGCGAGGGGATTGTGACGTCACACTTTGGATTGTGACCTCACAGAATGCATTGTGACGTCACAGAATGGATTGTGGGGTGTCAGACTGGATTGTGGCGTCACAGAATGCATTGTGACGTCACAGAATGCATTGTGGTGTGTCAGAATGGATTGTGACGTCACAGAATGCATTGTGACGTCACACTTTGGATTGTGACGTCTCAGAATGGATTGTGATGTTACAGAATGGATTGTGGGGTGTCAGACTGGATTGTGACGTCACAGAATGCATTGTGACGTCATAGAATGGATTGTGATGTCACAGAAGGGGTTGTGACATCTAAAAATGGATTGTGATGCGAGGGGATTGTGACGTCACACTTTGGATTGTGACGTCACAGAATGCATTGTGACGTCACAGAATGGATTGTGGGGTATCAGACTGGATTGTGACGTCACACTTTGGATTGTGACGTCACAGAATGCATTGTGACGTCACAGAATGGATTGTGGGGTGTCAGAATGGATTGTGACGTCACAGAATGCATTGTGACGTCACACTTTGGATTGTGACGTCACAGAATGCATTGTGACGTCACAGAATGGATTGTGACGTCACACTTTGGATTGTGACGTCACAGAATGCATTGTGACGTCACAGAAGGGATTGTGACGTCACAGAATGGATTGTGACGTCACAGAATGGATTGTGACGCGAGCGGATTGTGACGTCACACTTTGGATTGTGACCTCACAGAATGCATTGTGACGTCACAGAATGGATTGTGGGGTGTTAGACTGGATTGTGACGTCACAGAATGCATTGTGACGTCACAGAATGCATTGTGGTGTGTCAGAATGGATTGTGACGTCACAGAATGCATTGTGACGTCACACTTTGGATTGTGACGTCACAGAATGCATTGTGACGTCACAGAATGTATTGTGACGTCACAGAATGCATTGTGACTTCACAGAATGGATTGTGACGTCACAGAATGGATTGAGACATCATCGGATGGATTGTGATGCGAGGGGATTGTGACGTCACACTTTGGATTGTGACGTCACAGAATGCATTGTGACGTCACAGAATGGATTTTGGGGTGTCAGGCTGGATTGTGACGTCACAGAATGCATTGTGACGTCATAGAATGGATTGTGATGTCTCAGAACGGATTGAGACATTACAGAATGGATTGTGATGCGATCTGATTGTGACGTCACACTTTGGATTGTGACGTCACAGAATGGATTGTGACGTCAGAGAATGGGTTGTGACGCGAGGGGATTGTGACTTCACACTTTGGATTGTGACGTCATAGAATGTATTCTGACGTCACAGAATGAATTTTGATGTCACAGAATGGATTGTGACGTCACAGAAGGGATTGTGACATCATCGAATGGATTGTGACGCGAGGGGATTGTGACGTCAAACTTTGGATTGTGACGTCGGAGAATGGATTGTGACGTCACAGAACGCATTGGTGGGTGTCAGACTGGATTGTGAAGTTACAGAATGGATTGTGACGTCACAGAATGGATTGTGACGTCACAGAATGGATTTTTGACGTGAGGGGATTGTGACGTCACACTTGGGATTGTGACCTCACAGAATGCATTGTGACGTCACAGAATGCATTGGTGGGTGTCAGACTGGGTTGTGACGTCACAGAATGCATTGTGACGTCACAGAATGTATTGTGACGTCACAGAAGGGATTGTGACATCATCGAATGGATTGTGACGCGAGGGGATTGTGACGTCAAACTTTCGATTGTGACGTCACAGAATGCATTGTGACGTCACAGAATGGATTGTGGGGTGTCAGACTGGATTGTGACGTCACAGAATGCATTGTGACGTCATAGAATTTATTGTGATGTCACAGAAGGGGTTGTGACATCATCGAATGGATTGTGACGCGAGGGGGTTGTGACATCACACTTTGGATTGTGACGTCACAGAATGCATTGTGACGTCACAGAATGCATTGTGGGGTGTCAGACTGGATTGTGACGTCACAGAATGCATTGTGACGTCACAGAATGGATTGTGACGTCACAGAATGGATTTTGACACGAGGGGATTGTGACGTCACACTTTGGATTGTGACGTCACAGAATGCATTGTGACGTCACAGAATGGATTGTGGGGTGTCAGACTGGATTGTGACGTCACAGAATGCATTGTGACATCACAGAAGGGATTGTGATGTCACAGAAGGGATTGTGACATCATCGAATGTATTGTGACGCGAGGGGTTTGTGATGTCACACTTTGGATTGTGACGTCAGAGAATGTAATTGTGACGTCACAGAATGCATTGTTGGGTGTCAGACTGGATTGTGACGTCACAGAATGCATTGTGACGTCATAGAACTGATTGTGATGTCACAGAAGGGATTATGACATCACAGAATGGATTGTGGGGTGTCAGAATGGATTGTGATGTCACACTTTGGGTTGTGACGTCACAGAAGGCATTGTGACTTCACAGAATGTATTGTGGGGTGTCAGAATGGATTGTGACGTCACACTTGGGATTGTGACGTCACACTTTGGATTGTGACGTCACAGAAGGCATTGTGACGTCACAGAATGTATTGTGGGGTGTCAGACTGGATTGTGACGTCACAGAATGGATTGTGACGTCACAGAAGGGATTGTGACATCATCGAATGGATTGTGACGCGAGGGGGTTGTGACGTCACACTTTGGATTGTGACGTCACAGAAGGGATTGTGACGTCACAGAAAGGATTGTGACGCGAGGGGATTGTGACGTCACACTTTGGATTGTGACGTCACAGAATGCATTGTGACGTCACAGAATGGATTGTGGGGTGTCAGAATGGATTCTGACGTCACAGAATGCATTGTGACGTCACACTTTGGATTGTGACGTCACAGAATGCATTGTGACGTCACAGAATGCATTGTGACGTCACACTTTGGATTGTGACGTCACAGAATGTATTGTGACGTCACAGAATGCATTGTGACGTCACAGAATGGATTGTGGGGTGTCAGACTGGATTGTGACGTCACAGAATGCATTGTGACGTCACGGAATGGATTGTGATGTCACAGAAGGGATTGTGACATCATCGAATGTATTGTGATGTGAGGGGTTTGTGATGTCACACTTTGGATTGTGACGTCAGAGAATGTATTGTGACGTCACAGAATGCATTGGTGGGTGTCAGACTGGATTGTGACGTCACAGAATGCATTGTGACGTCACAGAATGCATTGTGACGTCTCAGAATGGATTGTGACGTCACAGAATGGATTGTGGCGCGAGGGAATTGTGACGTCACACTTTGGATTGTGACGTCACAGAATGCATTGTGACGTCATAGAATGGATTGTGGGGTGTCAGACTGGATTGTGACGTCACAGAATGCATTGTGACGTCTCAGAATGTATTGTGACGTCACAGAATGGATTTTGACGCGAGGGGATTGTGACGTCATACTTTGCATTGTGACATCACAGAATGCATTGTAACGTCACAGAATGTATTGTGGGGTGTCAGACTGGATTGTGACGTCACAGAATGCATTGTGATGTCACAGAATGGATTGTGATGTCACAGAAGGGATTGTGACATTATCGAATGAATTGTGACGCGAGGGGGTTGTGACATCACACTTTGGATTGTGACGTCACAGAATGCATTGTGACGTCACAGAATGGATTGTGGGGTGTCAGACTGGATTGTGACGTCACAGAATCCATTGTGACGTCATAGCATGGATTGTGACGTCACAGAATGGATTGTGACGTCACAAGGGATTTTGACGCGAGGGGATTGTGACGTCACACTTTGGATTGTGACGTCACAGAATGCATTGTGACGTCACAGAATGGATTGTGGGGTGTCAGACTGGATTGTGACGTCACAGAATGCATTGTGATGTCACAGAAGGGATTGTGATGTCACAGAAGGGATTGTGACATCATCGAATGTATTGTGACGCGAGGGGTTTGTGACGTCACACTTTGGATTGTGACGTCAGAGAATGTAATTGTGACGTCACAGAATGCATTGTTGGGTGTCAGACTGGATTGTGACGTCACAGAATGCATTGTGACGTCATAGAACGGATTGTGATGTCACAGAAGGGTTTATGACATCACAGAATGGATTGTGACGCGAGGGGATTGTGACGTCACACTTTGGATTGTGACGTCACAGAATGCATTGTGACGTCACAGAATGTATTGTGGGGTGTCAGAATGGATTGTGACGTCACACTTTGGATTGTGACGTCACAGAATGCATTGTGACGTCACAGAATGGATTGTGGGGTGTCAGAATGGATTGTGACGTCACAGAATGCATTGTGACGTCACACTTTGGATTGTGACGTCACAGAATGCATTGTGACGTCACAGAATGGATTGTGACGTCACACTTTGGATTGTGACGTCACAGAATGCATTGTGACGTCACAGAATGGATTGTGACGTCACAGAATGGATTGTGACGTCACAGAATGGATTGTGGGGTGTTAGACTGGATTGTGACGTCACAGAATGCATTGTGACGTCACAGAATGCATTGTGGTGTGTCAGAATGGATTGTGACGTCACAGAATGCATTGTGACGTCACACTTTGGATTGTGACGTCACAGAATCCATTGTGACGTCATAGCATGGATTGTGACGTCACAGAATGGATTGTGACGTCACAGAAGGGATTTTTAGGCGAGGGGATTGTGACGTCACACTTTGGATTGTGACCTCACAGAATGCATTGTGACGTCACAGAATGGATTGTGGGGTGTCAGACTGGATTGTGACGTCACAGAATGCATTGTGACGTCACAGAATGCATTGTGGTGTGTCAGAATGTATTGTGACGTCACAGAATGCATTGTGACGTCACACTTTGGATTGTGACGTCTCAGAATGCATTGTGACGTTACAGAATGGATTGTGGGGTGTCAGACTGGATTGTGACGTCACAGAATGCATTGTGACGTCATAGAATGGATTGTGATGTCACAGAAGGGGTTGTGACATCTAAAAATGGATTGTGATGCGAGGGGATTGTGACGTCACACTTTGGATTGTGACGTCACAGAATGCATTGTGACGTCACAGAATGGATTGTGGGGTATCAGACTGGATTGTGACGTCACACTTTGGATTGTGACGTCACAGAATGCATTGTGACGTCACAGAATGGATTGTGGGGTGTCAGAATGGATTGTGACGTCACAGAATGCATTGTGACGTCACACTTTGGATTGTGACGTCACAGAATGCATTGTGACGTCACAGAATGGATTGTGACGTCACACTTTGGATTGTGACGTCACAGAATGTATTGTGACGTCACAGAAGGGATTGTGACGTCACAGAATGGATTGTGACGTCACAGAATGGATTGTGACGCGAGCGGATTGTGACGTCACACTTTGGATTGTGACCTCACAGAATGCATTGTGACGTCACAGAATGGATTGTGGGGTGTTAGACTGGATTGTGACGTCACAGAATGCATTGTGACGTCACAGAATGCATTGTGGTGTGTCAGAATGGATTGTGACGTCACAGAATGCATTGTGACGTCACACTTTGGATTGTGACGTCACAGAATGCATTGTGACGTCACAGAATGTATTGTGACGTCACAGAATGCATTGTGACTTCACAGAATGGATTGTGACGTCACAGAATGGATTGAGACATCATCGGATGGATTGTGATGCGAGGGGATTGTGACGTCACACTTTGGATTGTGACGTCACAGAATGCATTGTGACGTCACAGAATGGATTGTGGGGTGTCAGGCTGGATTGTGACGTCACAGAATGCATTGTGACGTCATAGAATGGATTGTGATGTCTCAGAACGGATTGAGACATTACAGAATGGATTGTGATGCGATCTGAGTGTGACGTCACACTTTGGATTGTGACGTCACAGAATGGATTGTGACGTCAGAGAATGGGTTGTGACGCGAGGGGATTGTGACTTCACACTTTGGATTGTGACGTCATAGAATGTATTCTGACGTCACAGAATGAATTTTGATGTCACAGAATGGATTGTGACGTCACAGAAGGGATTGTGACATCATCGAATGGATTGTGACGCGAGGGGATTGTGACGTCAAACTTTGGATTGTGACGTCGGAGAATGGATTGTGACGTCACAGAACGCATTGGTGGGTGTCAGACTGGATTGTGAAGTTACAGAATGGATTGTGACGTCACAGAATGGATTGTGACGTCACAGAATGGATTTTTGACGTGAGGGGATTGTGACGTCACACTTGGGATTGTGACCTCACAGAATGCATTGTGACGTCACAGAATGCATTGGTGGGTGTCAGACTGGGTTGTGACGTCACAGAATGCATTGTGACGTCACAGAATGTATTGTGACGTCACAGAAGGGATTGTGACATCATCGAATGGATTGTGACGCGAGGGGATTGTGACGTCAAACTTTCGATTGTGATGTCACAGAATGCATTGTGACGTCACAGAATGGATTGTGGGGTGTCAGACTGGATTGTGACGTCACAGAATGCATTGTGACGTCATAGAATTTATTGTGATGTCACAGAAGGGGTTGTGACATCATCGAATGGATTGTGACGCGAGGGGGTTGTGACATCACACTTTGGATTGTGACGTCACAGAATGCATTGTGACGTCACAGAATGCATTGTGGGGTGTCAGACTGGATTGTGACGTCACAGAATGCATTGTGACGTCACAGAATGGATTGTGACGTCACAGAATGGATTTTGACACGAGGGGATTGTGACGTCACACTTTGGATTGTGACGTCACAGAATGCATTGTGACGTCACAGAATGGATTGTGGGGTGTCAGACTGGATTGTGACGTCACAGAATGCATTGTGACATCACAGAAGGGATTGTGATGTCACAGAAGGGATTGTGACATCATCGAATGTATTGTGACGCGAGGGGTTTGTGATGTCACACTTTGGATTGTGACGTCAGAGAATGTAATTGTGACGTCACAGAATGCATTGTTGGGTGTCAGACTGGATTGTGACGTCACAGAATGCATTGTGACGTCATAGAACTGATTGTGATGTCACAGAAGGGATTATGACATCACAGAATGGATTGTGGGGTGTCAGAATGGATTGTGATGTCACACTTTGGGTTGTGACGTCACAGAAGGCATTGTGACTTCACAGAATGTATTGTGGGGTGTCAGAATGGATTGTGACGTCACACTTGGGATTGTGACGTCACACTTTGGATTGTGACGTCACAGAAGGCATTGTGACGTCACAGAATGTATCGTGGGGTGTCAGACTGGATTGTGACGTCACAGAATGGATTGTGACGTCACAGAAGGGATTGTGACATCATCGAATGGATTGTGACGCGAGGGGGTTGTGACGTCACACTTTGGATTGTGACGTCACAGAAGGGATTGTGACGTCACAGAAAGGATTGTGACGCGAGGGGATTGTGACGTCACACTTTGGATTGTGACGTCACAGAATGCATTGTGACGTCACAGAATGGATTGTGGGGTGTCAGAATGGATTCTGACGTCACAGAATGCATTGTGACGTCACACTTTGGATTGTGACGTCACAGAATGCATTGTGACGTCACAGAATGCATTGTGACGTCACACTTTGGATTGTGACGTCACAGAATGTATTGTGACGTCACAGAATGCATTGTGACGTCACAGAATGGATTGTGGGGTGTCAGACTGGATTGTGACGTCACAGAATGCATTGTGACGTCACGGAATGGATTGTGATGTCACAGAAGGGATTGTGACATCATCGAATGTATTGTGATGTGAGGGGTTTGTGATGTCACACTTTGGATTGTGACGTCAGAGAATGTATTGTGACGTCACAGAATGCATTGGTGGGTGTCAGACTGGATTGTGACGTCACAGAATGCATTGTGACGTCACAGAATGCATTGTGACGTCTCAGAATGGATTGTGACGTCACAGAATGGATTGTGGCGCGAGGGAATTGTGACGTCACACTTTGGATTGTGACGTCACAGAATGCATTGTGACGTCATAGAATGGATTGTGGGGTGTCAGACTGGATTGTGACGTCACAGAATGCATTGTGACGTCTCAGAATGTATTGTGACGTCACAGAATGGATTTTGACGCGAGGGGATTGTGACGTCATACTTTGCATTGTGACATCACAGAATGCATTGTAACGTCACAGAATGTATTGTGGGGTGTCAGACTGGATTGTGACGTCACAGAATGCATTGTGATGTCACAGAATGGATTGTGATGTCACAGAAGGGATTGTGACATTATCGAATGGATTGTGACGCGAGGGGGTTGTGACATCACACTTTGGATTGTGACGTCACAGAATGCATTGTGACGTCACAGAATGGATTGTGGGGTGTCAGACTGGATTGTGACGTCACAGAATCCATTGTGACGTCATAGCATGGATTGTGACGTCACAGAATGGATTGTGACGTCACAAGGGATTTTGACGCGAGGGGATTGTGACGTCACACTTTGGATTGTGACGTCACAGAATGCATTGTGACGTCACAGAATGGATTGTGGGGTGTCAGACTGGATTGTGACGTCACAGAATGCATTGTGATGTCACAGAAGGGATTGTGATGTCACAGAAGGGATTGTGACATCATCGAATGTATTGTGACGCGAGGGGTTTGTGACGTCACACTTTGGATTGTGACGTCAGAGAATGTAATTGTGACGTCACAGAATGCATTGTTGGGTGTCAGACTGGATTGTGACGTCACAGAATGCATTGTGACGTCATAGAACGGATTGTGATGTCACAGAAGGGTTTATGACATCACAGAATGGATTGTGACGCGAGGGGATTGTGACGTCACACTTTGGATTGTGACGTCACAGAATGCATTGTGACGTCACAGAATGTATTGTGGGGTGTCAGAATGGATTGTGACGTCACACTTTGGATTGTGACGTCACATAATGCATTGTGACGTCACAGAATGGATTGTGGGGTGTCAGAATGGATTGTGACGTCACAGAATGCATTGTGACGTCACACTTTGGATTGTGACCTCACAGAATGCATTGTGACGTCACAGAATGCATTGTGACGTCACACTTTGGATTGTGACGTCACAGAATGTATTGTGACGTCACAGAATGCATTGTGACGTCACAGAATGGATTGTGGGGTGTCAGACTGGATTGTGACGTCACAGAATGCATTGTGACGTCACGGAATGGATTGTGATGTCACAGAAGGGATTGTGACATCATCGAATGTATTGTGATGTGAGGGGTTTGTGATGTCACACTTTGGATTGTGACGTCAGAGAATGTATTGTGACGTCACAGAATGCATTGGTGGGTGTCAGACTGGATTGTGACGTCACAGAATGCATTGTGACGTCACAGAATGCATTGTGACGTCTCAGAATGGATTGTGACGTCACAGAATGGATTGTGGCGCGAGGGAATTGTGACGTCACACTTTGGATTGTGACGTCACAGAATGCATTGTGACGTCATAGAATGGATTGTGGGGTGTCAGACTGGATTGTGACGTCACAGAATGCATTGTGACGTCTCAGAATGTATTGTGACGTCACAGAATGGATTTTGACGCGAGGGGATTGTGACGTCATACTTTGCATTGTGACATCACAGAATGCATTGTAACGTCACAGAATGTATTGTGGGGTGTCAGACTGGATTGTGACGTCACAGAATGCATTGTGATGTCACAGAATGGATTGTGATGTCACAGAAGGGATTGTGACATTATCGAATGGATTGTGACGCGAGGGGGTTGTGACATCACACTTTGGATTGTGACGTCACAGAATGCATTGTGACGTCACAGAATGGATTGTGGGGTGTCAGACTGGATTGTGACGTCACAGAATCCATTGTGACGTCATAGCATGGATTGTGACGTCACAGAATGGATTGTGACGTCACAAGGGATTTTGACGCGAGGGGATTGTGACGTCACACTTTGGATTGTGACGTCACAGAATGCATTGTGACGTCACAGAATGGATTGTGGGGTGTCAGACTGGATTGTGACGTCACAGAATGCATTGTGATGTCACAGAAGGGATTGTGATGTCACAGAAGGGATTGTGACATCATCGAATGTATTGTGACGCGAGGGGTTTGTGACGTCACACTTTGGATTGTGACGTCAGAGAATGTAATTGTGACGTCACAGAATGGATTGTTGGGTGTCAGACTGGATTGTGACGTCACAGAATGCATTGTGACGTCATAGAACGGATTGTGATGTCACAGAAGGGTTTATGACATCACAGAATGGATTGTGACGCGAGGGGATTGTGACGTCACACTTTGGATTGTGACGTCACAGAATGCATTGTGACGTCACAGAATGTATTGTGGGGTGTCAGAATGGATTGTGACGTCACACTTTGGATTGTGACGTCACAGAATGCATTGTGACGTCACAGAATGGATTGTGGGGTGTCAGAATGGATTGTGACGTCACAGAATGCATTGTGACGTCACACTTTGGATTGTGACGTCACAGAATGCATTGTGACGTCACAGAATGGATTGTGACGTCACACTTTGGATTGTGACGTCACAGAATGTATTGTGACGTCACAGAATGCATTGTGACGTCACAGAATGGATTGTGACGTCACAGAATGTATTGTGGGGTGTTAGACTGGATTGTGACGTCACAGAATGCATTGTGACGTCACAGAATGCATTGTGGTGTGTCAGAATGGATTGTGACGTCACAGAATGCATTGTGACGTCACACTTTGGATTGTGACGTCACAGAATCCATTGTGACGTCATAGCATGGATTGTGACGTCACAGAATGGATTGTGACGTCACAGAAGGGATTTTGAGGCGAGGGGATTGTGACGTCACACTTTGGATTGTGACCTCACAGAATGCATTGTGACGTCACAGAATGGATTGTGGGGTGTCAGACTGGATTGTGACGTCACAGAATGCATTGTGACGTCACAGAATGCATTGTGGTGTGTCAGAATGGATTGTGACGTCACAGAATGCATTGTGACATCACACTTTGGATTGTGACGTCTCAGAATGCATTGTGACGTTACAGAATGGATTGTGGGGTGTCAGACTGGATTGCGACGTCACAGAATGCATTGTGACGTCATAGAATGGATTGTGATGTCACAGAAGGGGTTGTGACATCTAAAAATGGATTGTGATGCGAGGGGATTGTGACGTCACACTTTGGATTGTGACGTCACAGAATGCATTGTGACGTCACAGAATGGATTGTGGGGTATCAGACTGGATTGTGACGTCACACTTTGGATTGTGACGTCACAGAATGCATTGTGACGTCACAGAATGGATTGTGGGGTGTCAGAATGGATTGTGACGTCACAGAATGCATTGTGACGTCACACTTTGGATTGTGACGTCACAGAATGCATTGTGACGTCACAGAATGGATTGTGACGTCACACTTTGGATTGTGACGTCACAGAATGTATTGTGACGTCACAGAAGGGATTGTGACGTCACAGAATGGATTGTGACGCGAGCGGATTGTGACGTCACACTTTGGATTGTGACCTCACAGAATGCATTGTGACGTCACAGAATGGATTGTGGGGTGTTAGACTGGATTGTGACGTCACAGAATTCATTGTGACGTCACAGAATGCATTGTGGTGTGTCAGAATGGATTGTGACGTCACAGAATGCATTGTGACGTCACACTTTGGATTGTGACGTCACAGAATGCATTGTGACGTCACAGAATGTATTGTGACGTCACAGAATGCATTGTGACTTCACAGAATGGATTGTGACGTCACAGAATGGATTGAGACATCATCGGATGGATTGTGATGCGAGGGGATTGTGACGTCACACTTTGGATTGTGACGTCACAGAATGCATTGTGACGTCACAGAATGGATTGTGGGGTGTCAGGCTGGATTGTGACGTCACAGAATGCATTGTGACGTCATAGAATGGATTGTGATGTCTCAGAACGGATTGAGACATTACAGAATGGATTGTGATGCGATCTGAGTGTGACGTCACACTTTGGATTGTGACGTCACAGAATGGATTGTGACGTCAGAGAATGGGTTGTGACGCGAGGGGATTGTGACTTCACACTTTGGATTGTGACGTCATAGAATGTATTCTGACGTCACAGAATGAATTTTGATGTCACAGAATGGATTGTGACGTCACAGAAGGGATTGTGACATCATCGAATGGATTGTGACGCGAGGGGATTGTGACGTCAAACTTTGGATTGTGACGTCGGAGAATGGATTGTGACGTCACAGAACGCATTGGTGGGTGTCAGACTGGATTGTGAAGTTACAGAATGGATTGTGACGTCACAGAATGGATTGTGACGTCACAGAATGGATTTTTGACGTGAGGGGATTGTGACGTCACACTTGGGATTGTGACCTCACAGAATGCATTGTGACGTCACAGAATGCATTGGTGGGTGTCAGACTGGGTTGTGACGTCACAGAATGCATTGTGACGTCACAGAATGTATTGTGACGTCACAGAAGGGATTGTGACATCATCGAATGGATTGTGACGCGAGGGGATTGTGACGTCAAACTTTCGATTGTGACGTCACAGAATGCATTGTGACGTCACAGAATGGATTGTGGGGTGTCAGACTGGATTGTGACGTCACAGAATGCATTGTGACGTCATAGAATTTATTGTGATGTCACAGAAGGGGTTGTGACATCATCGAATGGATTGTGACGCGAGGGGGTTGTGACATCACACTTTGGATTGTGACGTCACAGAATGCATTGTGACGTCACAGAATGGATTGTGGGGTGTCAGACTGGATTGTGACGTCACAGAATGCATTGTGACGTCACAGAATGGATTGTGACGTCACAGAATGGATTTTGACACGAGGGGATTGTGACGTCACACTTTGGATTGTGACGTCACAGAATGCATTGTGACGTCACAGAATGGATTGTGGGGTGTCAGACTGGATTGTGACGTCACAGAATGCATTGTGACATCACAGAAGGGATTGTGATGTCACAGAAGGGATTGTGACATCATCGAATGTATTGTGACGCGAGGGGTTTGTGATGTCACACTTTGGATTGTGACGTCATAGAATGTAATTGTGACGTCACAGAATGCATTGTTGGGTGTCAGACTGGATTGTGACGTCACAGAATGCATTGTGACGTCATAGAACTGATTGTGATGTCACAGAAGGGATTATGACATCACAGAATGGATTGTGGGGTGTCAGAATGGATTGTGATGTCACACTTTGGGTTGTGACGTCACAGAATGCATTGTGACTTCACAGAATGTATTGTGGGGTGTCAGAATGGATTGTGACGTCACACTTGGGATTGTGACGTCACACTTTGGATTGTGACGTCACAGAAGGCACTGTGACGTCACAGTTTGGATTGTGACGTCACAGAATCCATTGTGACGTCATAGCATGGATTGTGACGTCACAGAATGCATTGTGACGTCACAGAATGGATTGTGGGGTGTCAGACTGGATTGTGACGTCACAGAATGCATTGTGACGTCACAGAATGCATTGTGGTGTGTCAGAATGGATTGTGATGTCACAGAATGCATTGTGACGTCACACTTTGGATTGTGACGTCTCAGAATGGATAGTGACGTTACAGAAGGGATTGTGACATCATCGAATGGATTGTGACGCGAGGGGTTTGTGATGTCACACTTTGGATTGTGATGTCACAGAATGTATTGTGACGTCGCAGAATGGATTGGTGGGTCTCAGACTGGATTGTCACGTCACAGAATCCATTGTGACGTCATAGCATGGATTGTGACGTCGGAGAATGGATTGTGACGTCACAGAACGCATTGGTGGGTGTCAGACTGGATTGTGAAGTTACAGAATGGATTGTGACGTCACAGAATGGATTGTGACGTCACAGAATGGATTTTGACGTGAGGGGATTGTGACGTCACACTTGGGATTGTGACCTCACAGAATGCATTGTGACGTCACAGAATGCATTGGTGGGTGTCAGACTGGGTTGTGACGTCACAGAATGCATTGTGACGTCACAGAATGCATTGTGACGTCACAGAATGGATTGTGGGGTGTCAGACTGGATTGTTACGTCACAGAATGGTTTGTGACGTCACAGAATGGATTGTGATGTCAGAGAAGGGATTGTGACATCATCGAATGGATTCTGACGCGAGCGGGTTGTGACGTCGAACTTTGGATTGTGACTTCACAGAATGTATTGTGACGTCACAGAATGCATTGGTGGGTGTCAGACTGGATTGTGACGTCACAGAATGCATTGTGACGTCACAGAAGGGATTGTGACATCATCGAAAGGATTGTGACGCGAGGGGATTTTGACATCACACTTTGGATTGTGACGTCACACTTTGGATTGTGACGTCACAGAATGGATTGTGACGTCACAGAAGGGATTGTGACGTCATCGAATGGATTGTGACGCGAGGGGTTTGTGACGTCACACTTTGGATTGTGACGTCACAGAAGGGATTGTGACGTCACAGAATGGATTGTGATGCGAGGGGATTGTGACGTCACACTTTGGATTGTGACGTCAGAGAATGGATTGTGACGTCACAGAATGAATTTTGACGTCACAGAATGGATTGTGACGTGAGGGGATTGTGACGTCACACTTTGGATTGTGACGTCAGAGAATGGATTGTGACGTTACAGAAGGGATTGTGACATCATCGAATGGATTGTGACGCGAGGGGTTTGTGATGTCACACTTTGGATTGTGATGTCACAGAATGTATTGTGACGTCGCAGAATGGATTGGTGGGTCTCAGACTGGATTGTCACGTCACAGAATCCATTGTCACGTCATAGCATGGATTGTGACGTCACAGAATGGATTGTGACGTCACAGATTGGATTTTGACGCGCGGGGATTGTGACGTCACACTTTGGATTGTGACGTCACAGAATGCATTGTGACGTCACAGAATGGATTGTGGGGTGTCAGACTTGATTGTGACGTCACAGAATGCATTGTGACGTCACAGAATGGATTGTGATGTCACAGAAGGGATTGTGACATCATCGAATGTATTGTGATGTGAGGGGTTTGTGATGTCACACTTTGGATTGTGACGTCAGAGAATGTATTGTGACGTCACAGAATGCATTGGTGGGTGTCAGACTGGATTGTGACGTCACAGAATGCATTGTGACGTCACAGAATGCATTGTGACGTCTCAGAATGGATTGTGACGTCACAGAATGGATTGTGGCGCGAGGGGATTGTGACGTCACACTTTGGATTGTGACGTCACAGAATGCATTGTGACGTCACAGAATGGATTGTGGGGTGTCAGAATGGATTCTGACGTCACAGAATGCATTGTGACGTCACACTTTGGATTGTGACGTCACAGAATGCATTGTGACGTCACAGAATGCATTGTGACGTCACACTTTGGATTGTGACGTCACAGAATGTATTGTGACGTCACAGAATGCATTGTGACGTCACAGAATGGATTGTGGGGTGTCAGACTGGATTGTGACGTCACAGAATACATTGTGACGTCTCAGAATGTATTGTGACGTCACAGAATGGATTTTGACGCGAGGGGATTGTGACGTCATACTTTGCATTGTGACATCACAGAATGCATTGTAACGTCACAGAATGTATTGTGGGGTGTCAGACTGGATTGTGACGTCACAGAATGCATTGTGATGTCACAGAATGGATTGTGATGTCACAGAAGGGATTGTGACATTATCGAATGGATTGTGACGCGAGGGGGTTGTGACATCACACTTTGGATTGTGACGTCACAGAATGCATTGTGACGTCACAGAATGGATTGTGGGGTGTCAGACAGGATTGTGACGTCACAGAATGCATTGTGACGTCACAGAATGCATTGTGACGTCACAGAATGGATTGTGACGTCACAAGGGATTTTGACGCGAGGGGATTGTGACGTCACACTTTGGATTGTGACGTCACAGAATGCATTGTGACGTCACAGAATGGATTGTGGGGTGTCAGACTGGATTGTGACGTCACAGAATGCATTGTGATGTCACAGAAGGGATTGTGATGTCACAGAAGGGATTGTGACATCATCGAATGTATTGTGACGCGAGGGGTTTGTGACGTCACACTTTGGATTGTGACGTCAGAGAATGTAATTGTGACGTCACAGAATGCATTGTTGGGTGTCAGACTGGATTGTGACGTCACAGAATGCATTGTGACGTCATAGAACGGATTGTGATGTCACAGAAGGGTTTATGACATCACAGAATGGATTGTGACGCGAGGGGATTGTGACGTCACACTTTGGATTGTGACGTCACAGAATGCATTGTGACGTCACAGAATGTATTGTGGGGTGTCAGAATGGATTGTGACGTCACACTTTGGATTGTGACGTCACAGAATGCATTGTGACGTCACAGAATGGATTGTGGGGTGTCAGAATGGATTGTGACGTCACAGAATGCATTGTGACGTCACACTTTGGATTGTGACGTCACAGAATGCATTGTGACGTCACACTTTGGATTGTGACGTCACAGAATGTATTGTGACGTCACAGAATGCATTGTGACGTCACAGAATGGATTGTGACGTCACAGAATGGATTGTGGGGTGTTAGACTGGATTGTGACGTCACAGAATGCATTGTGACGTCACAGAATGCATTGTGGTGTGTCAGAATGGATTGTGACGTCACAGAATGCATTGTGACGTCACACTTTGGATTGTGACGTCACAGAATCCATTGTGACGTCATAGCATGGATTGCGACGTCACAGAATGGATTGTGACGTCACAGAAGGGATTTTGAGGCGAGGGGATTGTGACGTCACACTTTGGATTGTGACCTCACAGAATGCATTGTGACGTCACAGAATGGATTGTGGGGTGTCAGACTGGATTGTGACGTCACAGAATGCATTGTGACGTCACAGAATGCATTGTGGTGTGTCAGAATGGATTGTGACGTCACAGAATGCATTGTGACGTCACACTTTGGATTGTGACGTCTCAGAATGGATTGTGACGTTACAGAATGGATTGTGGGGTGTCAGACTGGATTGTGACGTCACAGAATGCATTGTGACGTCATAGAATGGATTGTGATGTCACAGAAGGGGTTGTGACATCTAAAAATGGATTGTGATGCGAGGGGATTGTGACGTCACACTTTGGATTGTGACGTCACAGAATGCATTGTGACGTCACAGAATGGATTGTGGGGTATCAGACTGGATTGTGACGTCACACTTTGGATTGTGACGTCACAGAATGCATTGTGACGTCACAGAATGGATTGTGGGGTGTCAGAATGGATTGTGACGTCACAGAATGCATTGTGACGTCACACTTTGGATTGTGACGTCACAGAATGCATTGTGACGTCACAGAATGGATTGTGACGTCACACTTTGGATTGTGACGTCACAGAATGTATTGTGACGTCACAGAAGGGATTGTGACGTCACAGAATGGATTGTGACGTCACAGAAGGGATTGTGACGCGAGCGGATTGTGACGTCACACTTTGGATTGTGACCTCACAGAATGCATTGTGACGTCACAGAATGGATTGTGGGGTGTTAGACTGGATTGTGACGTCACAGAATGCATTGTGACGTCACAGAATGCATTGTGGTGTGTCAGAATGGATTGTGACGTCACAGAATGCATTGTGACGTCACACTTTGGATAGTGACGTCACAGAATGCATTGTGACGTCACAGAATGTATTGTGACGTCACAGAATGCATTGTGACTTCACAGAATGGATTGTGACGTCACAGAATGGATTGAGACATCATCGGATGGATTGTGACGCGAGGGGATTGTGACGTCACACTTTGGATTGTGACGTCACAGAATGCATTGTGACGTCACAGAATGGATTTTGGGGTGTCAGGCTGGATTGTGACGTCACAGAATGCATTGTGACGTCATAGAATGGATTGTGATGTCTCAGAACGGATTGAGACATTACAGAATGGATTGTGATGCGATCTGATTGTGACGTCACACTTTGGATTGTGACGTCACAGAATGGATTGTGACGTCAGAGAATGGGTTGTGACGCGAGGGGATTGTGACTTCACACTTTGGATTGTGACGTCATAGAATGTATTCTGACGTCACAGAATGAATTTTGATGTCACAGAATGGATTGTGACGTCACAGAAGGGATTGTGACATCATCGAATGGATTGTGACGCGAGGGGATTGTGACGTCAAACTTTGGATTGTGACGTCGGAGAATGGATTGTGACGTCACAGAACGCATTGGTGGGTGTCAGACTGGATTGTGAAGTTACAGAATGGATTGTGACGTCACAGAATGGATTGTGACGTCACAGAATGGATTTTGACGTGAGGGGATTGTGACGTCACACTTTGGATTGTGACCTCACAGAATGCATTGTGACGTCACAGAATGCATTGGTGGGTGTCAGACTGGGTTGTGACGTCACAGAATGCATTGTGACGTCACAGAATGTATTGTGACGTCACAGAAGGGATTGTGACATCATCGAATGTATTGTGATGTGAGGGGTTTGTGATGTCACACTTTGGATTGTGACGTCAGAGAATGTATTGTGACGTCACAGAATGCATTGGTGGGTGTCAGACTGGATTGTGACGTCACAGAATGCATTGTGACGTCACAGAATGCATTGTGACGTCTCAGAATGGATTGTGACGTCACAGAATGGATTGTGGCGCGAGGGAATTGTGACGTCACACTTTGGATTGTGACGTCACAGAATGCATTGTGACGTCACAGAATGGATTGTGGGGTGTCAGATTGGATTGTGACGTCACAGAATTCATTGTGATGTCACAGAATGTATTGTGATGTCACAGAAGGAATTGTGACATCATCGAATGGATTGTGACGCGAGGGGATTGTGACGTCACACTTTGGATTGTGACGTCACAGAATGCATTGTGACGTCACAGAATGGATTGTGGGGTGTCAGAATGGATTCTGACGTCACAGAATGCATTGTGACGTCACACTTTGGATTGTGACGTCACAGAATGCATTGTGACGTCACAGAATGCATTGTGACGTCACAGAATGGATTGTGGGGTGTCAGAATGGATTGTGACGTCACAGAATGCATTGTGACGTCACAGAATGGATTGTGGGGTGTCAGACTGGATTGTGACGTCACAGAATGCATCGTGACGTCACAGAATGGATTGTGACGTCACAGAATGGATTGTGACTTCACAGAATGGATTGTGGGGTGTTAGACTGGATTGTGACGTCACAGAATGCATTGTGACGTCACAGAATGCATTGTGGTGTGTCAGAATGGATTGTGACGTCACAGAATGCATTGTGACGTCACAGTTTGGATTGTGACGTCACAGAATCCATTGTGACGTCATAGCATGGATTGTGACGTCACAGAATGCATTGTGACGTCACAGAATGGATTGTGGGGTGTCAGACTGGATTGTGACGTCACAGAATGCATTGTGACGTCACAGAATGCATTGTGGTGTGTCAGAATGGATTGTGATGTCACAGAATGCATTGTGACGTCACACTTTGGATTGTGACGTCTCAGAATGGATAGTGACGTTACAGAAGGGATTGTGACATCATCGAATGGATTGTGACGCGAGGGGTTTGTGATGTCACACTTTGGATTGTGATGTCACAGAATGTATTGTGACGTCGCAGAATGGATTGGTGGGTCTCAGACTGGATTGTCACGTCACAGAATCCATTGTGACGTCATAGCATGGATTGTGACGTCGGAGAATGGATTGTGACGTCACAGAACGCATTGGTGGGTGTCAGACTGGATTGTGAAGTTACAGAATGGATTGTGACGTCACAGAATGGATTGTGACGTCACAGAATGGATTTTGACGTGAGGGGATTGTGACGTCACACTTGGGATTGTGACCTCACAGAATGCATTGTGACGTCACAGAATGCATTGGTGGGTGTCAGACTGGGTTGTGACGTCACAGAATGCATTGTGACGTCACAGAATGCATTGTGACGTCACAGAATGGATTGTGGGGTGTCAGACTGGATTGTTACGTCACAGAATGGTTTGTGACGTCACAGAATGGATTGTGATGTCAGAGAAGGGATTGTGACATCATCGAATGGATTCTGACGCGAGCGGGTTGTGACGTCGAACTTTGGATTGTGACTTCACAGAATGTATTGTGACGTCACAGAATGCATTGGTGGGTGTCAGACTGGATTGTGACGTCACAGAATGCATTGTGACGTCACAGAAGGGATTGTGACATCATCGAAAGGATTGTGACGCGAGGGGATTTTGACATCACACTTTGGATTGTGACGTCACACTTTGGATTGTGACGTCACAGAATGGATTGTGACGTCACAGAAGGGATTGTGACGTCATCGAATGGATTGTGACGCGAGGGGTTTGTGACGTCACACTTTGGATTGTGACGTCACAGAAGGGATTGTGACGTCACAGAATGGATTGTGATGCGAGGGGATTGTGACGTCACACTTTGGATTGTGACGTCAGAGAATGGATTGTGACGTCACAGAATGAATTTTGACGTCACAGAATGGATTGTGACGTGAGGGGATTGTGACGTCACACTTTGGATTGTGACGTCAGAGAATGGATTGTGACGTTACAGAAGGGATTGTGACATCATCGAATGGATTGTGACGCGAGGGGTTTGTGATGTCACACTTTGGATTGTGATGTCACAGAATGTATTGTGACGTCGCAGAATGGATTGGTGGGTCTCAGACTGGATTGTCACGTCACAGAATCCATTGTCACGTCATAGCATGGATTGTGACGTCACAGAATGGATTGTGACGTCACAGATTGGATTTTGACGCGCGGGGATTGTGACGTCACACTTTGGATTGTGACGTCACAGAATGCATTGTGACGTCACAGAATGGATTGTGGGGTGTCAGACTTGATTGTGACGTCACAGAATGCATTGTGACGTCACAGAATGGATTGTGATGTCACAGAAGGGATTGTGACATCATCGAATGTATTGTGATGTGAGGGGTTTGTGATGTCACACTTTGGATTGTGACGTCAGAGAATGTATTGTGACGTCACAGAATGCATTGGTGGGTGTCAGACTGGATTGTGACGTCACAGAATGCATTGTGACGTCACAGAATGCATTGTGACGTCTCAGAATGGATTGTGACGTCACAGAATGGATTGTGGCGCGAGGGGATTGTGACGTCACACTTTGGATTGTGACGTCACAGAATGCATTGTGACGTCACAGAATGGATTGTGGGGTGTCAGAATGGATTCTGACGTCACAGAATGCATTGTGACGTCACACTTTGGATTGTGACGTCACAGAATGC
Source organism: Gallinula chloropus (assembly GCF_964237585.1). Taxonomy (NCBI): domain Eukaryota; kingdom Metazoa; phylum Chordata; class Aves; order Gruiformes; family Rallidae; genus Gallinula; species Gallinula chloropus. The sequence continues at coordinate 116,060 of NW_028168119.1, read as the reverse complement.
ATTGTGACGTCACAGAATGCATTGTGACGTCACACTTTGGATTGTGACGTCACAGAATGTATTGTGACGTCACAGAATGCATTGTGACGTCACAGAATGGATTGTGGGGTGTCAGACTGGATTGTGACGTCACAGAATGCATTGTGACGTCTCAGAATGTATTGTGACGTCACAGAATGGATTTTGACGCGAGGGGATTGTGACGTCATACTTTGCATTGTGACATCACAGAATGCATTGTAACGTCACAGAATGTATTGTGGGGTGTCAGACTGGATTGTGACGTCACAGAATGCATTGTGATGTCACAGAATGGATTGTGATGTCACAGAAGGGATTGTGACATTATCGAATGGATTGTGACGCGAGGGGGTTGTGACATCACACTTTGGATTGTGACGTCACAGAATGCATTGTGACGTCACAGAATGGATTGTGGGGTGTCAGACTGGATTGTGACGTCACAGAATGCATTGTGACGTCACAGAATGCATTGTGACGTCACAGAATGGATTGTGACGTCACAAGGGATTTTGACGCGAGGGGATTGTGACGTCACACTTTGGATTGTGACGTCACAGAATGCATTGTGACGTCACAGAATGGATTGTGGGGTGTCAGACAGGATTGTGACGTCACAGAATGCATTGTGATGTCACAGAAGGGATTGTGATGTCACAGAAGGGATTGTGACATCATCGAATGTATTGTGACGCGAGGGGTTTGTGACGTCACACTTTGGATTGTGACGTCAGAGAATGTAATTGTGACGTCACAGAATGCATTGTTGGGTGTCAGACTGGATTGTGACGTCACAGAATGCATTGTGACGTCATAGAACGGATTGTGATGTCACAGAAGGGTTTATGACATCACAGAATGGATTGTGACGCGAGGGGATTGTGACGTCACACTTTGGATTGTGACGTCACAGAATGCATTGTGACGTCACAGAATGTATTGTGGGGTGTCAGAATGGATTGTGACGTCACACTTTGGATTGTGACGTCACAGAATGCATTGTGACGTCACAGAATGGATTGTGGGGTGTCAGAATGGATTGTGACGTCACAGAATGCATTGTGACGTCACACTTTGGATTGTGACGTCACAGAATGCATTGTGACGTCACACTTTGGATTGTGACGTCACAGAATGTATTGTGACGTCACAGAATGCATTGTGACGTCACAGAATGGATTGTGACGTCACAGAATGGATTGTGGGGTGTTAGACTGGATTGTGACGTCACAGAATGCATTGTGACGTCACAGAATGCATTGTGGTGTGTCAGAATGGATTGTGACGTCACAGAATGCATTGTGACGTCACACTTTGGATTGTGACGTCACAGAATCCATTGTGACGTCATAGCATGGATTGCGACGTCACAGAATGGATTGTGACGTCACAGAAGGGATTTTGAGGCGAGGGGATTGTGACGTCACACTTTGGATTGTGACCTCACAGAATGCATTGTGACGTCACAGAATGGATTGTGGGGTGTCAGACTGGATTGTGACGTCACAGAATGCATTGTGACGTCACAGAATGCATTGTGGTGTGTCAGAATGGATTGTGACGTCACAGAATGCATTGTGACGTCACACTTTGGATTGTGACGTCTCAGAATGGATTGTGACGTTACAGAATGGATTGTGGGGTGTCAGACTGGATTGTGACGTCACAGAATGCATTGTGACGTCATAGAATGGATTGTGATGTCACAGAAGGGGTTGTGACATCTAAAAATGGATTGTGATGCGAGGGGATTGTGACGTCACACTTTGGATTGTGACGTCACAGAATGCATTGTGACGTCACAGAATGGATTGTGGGGTATCAGACTGGATTGTGACGTCACACTTTGGATTGTGACGTCACAGAATGCATTGTGACGTCACAGAATGGATTGTGGGGTGTCAGAATGGATTGTGACGTCACAGAATGCATTGTGACGTCACACTTTGGATTGTGACGTCACAGAATGCATTGTGACGTCACAGAATGGATTGTGACGTCACACTTTGGATTGTGACGTCACAGAATGTATTGTGACGTCACAGAAGGGATTGTGACGTCACAGAATGGATTGTGACGTCACAGAAGGGATTGTGACGCGAGCGGATTGTGACGTCACACTTTGGATTGTGACCTCACAGAATGCATTGTGACGTCACAGAATGGATTGTGGGGTGTTAGACTGGATTGTGACGTCACAGAATGCATTGTGACGTCACAGAATGGATTGTGGGGTATTAGACTTGATTGTGACGTCACAGAATGCATTGTGACGTCACAGAATGCATTGTGACGTCACAGAATGCATTGTGGTTTGTCAGAATGGATTGTGACGTCACAGAATGTATTGTGACTTCACAGAATGGATTGTGACGTCACAGAATGGATTGAGACATCATCGGATGGATTGTGACGCGAGGGGATTGTGACGTCACACTTTGGATTGTGACGTCACAGAATGCATTGTGACGTCACAGAATGGATTTTGGGGTGTCAGGCTGGATTGTGACGTCACAGAATGCATTGTGACGTCATAGAATGGATTGTGATGTCTCAGAACGGATTGAGACATTACAGAATGGATTGTGATGCGATCTGATTGTGACGTCACACTTTGGATTGTGACGTCACAGAATGGATTGTGACGTCAGAGAATGGGTTGTGACGCGAGGGGATTGTGACTTCACACTTTGGATTGTGACGTCATAGAATGTATTCTGACGTCACAGAATGAATTTTGATGTCACAGAATGGATTGTGACGTCACAGAAGGGATTGTGACATCATCGAATGGATTGTGACGCGAGGGGATTGTGACGTCAAACTTTGGATTGTGACGTCGGAGAATGGATTGTGACGTCACAGAACGCATTGGTGGGTGTCAGACTGGATTGTGAAGTTACAGAATGGATTGTGACGTCACAGAATGGATTGTGACGTCACAGAATGGATTTTGACGTGAGGGGATTGTGACGTCACACTTTGGATTGTGACCTCACAGAATGCATTGTGACGTCACAGAATGCATTGGTGGGTGTCAGACTGGGTTGTGACGTCACAGAATGCATTGTGACGTCACAGAATGTATTGTGACGTCACAGAAGGGATTGTGACATCATCGAATGTATTGTGATGTGAGGGGTTTGTGATGTCACACTTTGGATTGTGACGTCAGAGAATGTATTGTGACGTCACAGAATGCATTGGTGGGTGTCAGACTGGATTGTGACGTCACAGAATGCATTGTGACGTCACAGAATGCATTGTGACGTCTCAGAATGGATTGTGACGTCACAGAATGGATTGTGGCGCGAGGGAATTGTGACGTCACACTTTGGATTGTGACGTCACAGAATGCATTGTGACGTCACAGAATGGATTGTGGGGTGTCAGATTGGATTGTGACGTCACAGAATTCATTGTGATGTCACAGAATGTATTGTGATGTCACAGAAGGAATTGTGACATCATCGAATGGATTGTGACGCGAGGGGATTGTGACGTCACACTTTGGATTGTGACGTCACAGAATGCATTGTGACGTCACAGAATGGATTGTGGGGTGTCAGAATGGATTCTGACGTCACAGAATGCATTGTGACGTCACACTTTGGATTGTGACGTCACAGAATGTATTGTGACGTCGCAGAATGGATTGGTGGGTCTCAGACTGGATTGTCACGTCACAGAATCCATTGTGACGTCATAGCATGGATTGTGACGTCGGAGAATGGATTGTGACGTCACAGAACGCATTGGTGGGTGTCAGACTGGATTGTGAAGTTACAGAATGGATTGTGACGTCACAGAATGGATTGTGACGTCACAGAATGGATTTTGACGTGAGGGGATTGTGACGTCACACTTGGGATTGTGACCTCACAGAATGCATTGTGACGTCACAGAATGCATTGGTGGGTGTCAGACTGGGTTGTGACGTCACAGAATGCATTGTGACGTCACAGAATGCATTGTGACGTCACAGAATGGATTGTGGGGTGTCAGGCTGGATTGTGACGTCACAGAATGCATTGTGACGTCATAGAATGGATTGTGATGTCTCAGAACGGATTGAGACATTACAGAATGGATTGTGATGCGATCTGATTGTGACGTCACACTTTGGATTGTGACGTCACAGAATGTATTGTGGGGTGTCAGACTGGATTGTGACGTCACAGAATGGATTGTGACGTCACAGAAGGGATTGTGACATCATCGAATGGATTGTGACGCGAGGGGGTTGTGACGTCACACTTTGGATTGTGACGTCACAGAATGCATTGTGACGTCACAGAATGGATTGTGGGGTGTCAGAATGGATTGTGACGTCACAGAATGCACTGTGACGTCACACTTTGGATTGTGACGTCACAGAATGCATTGTGACGTCACAGAATGGATTGTGACGTCACACTTTGGATTGTGACGTCACAGAATGCATCGTGACGTCACAGAATGGATTGTGACGTCACAGAATGGATTGTGACTTCACAGAATGGATTGTGGGGTGTTAGACTGGATTGTGACGTCACAGAATGGATTGTGACGTCACAGAATGCATTGTGGTGTGTCAGAATGGATTGTGACGTCACAGAATGCATTGTGACGTCACAGTTTGGATTGTGACGTCACAGAATCCATTGTGACGTCATAGCATGGATTGTGACGTCACAGAATGCATTGTGACGTCACAGAATGGATTGTGGGGTGTCAGACTGGATTGTGACGTCACAGAATGCATTGTGACGTCACAGAATGCATTGTGGTGTGTCAGAATGGATTGTGATGTCACAGAATGCATTGTGACGTCACACTTTGGATTGTGACGTCTCAGAATGGATAGTGACGTTACAGAAGGGATTGTGACATCATCGAATGGATTGTGACGCGAGGGGTTTGTGATGTCACACTTTGGATTGTGATGTCACAGAATGTATTGTGACGTCGCAGAATGGATTGGTGGGTCTCAGACTGGATTGTCACGTCACAGAATCCATTGTGACGTCATAGCATGGATTGTGACGTCGGAGAATGGATTGTGACGTCACAGAACGCATTGGTGGGTGTCAGACTGGATTGTGAAGTTACAGAATGGATTGTGACGTCACAGAATGGATTGTGACGTCACAGAATGGATTTTGACGTGAGGGGATTGTGACGTCACACTTGGGATTGTGACCTCACAGAATGCATTGTGACGTCACAGAATGCATTGGTGGGTGTCAGACTGGGTTGTGACGTCACAGAATGCATTGTGACGTCACAGAATGCATTGTGACGTCACAGAATGGATTGTGGGGTGTCAGACTGGATTGTTACGTCACAGAATGGTTTGTGACGTCACAGAATGGATTGTGATGTCAGAGAAGGGATTGTGACATCATCGAATGGATTCTGACGCGAGCGGGTTGTGACGTCGAACTTTGGATTGTGACTTCACAGAATGTATTGTGACGTCACAGAATGCATTGGTGGGTGTCAGACTGGATTGTGACGTCACAGAATGCATTGTGACGTCACAGAAGGGATTGTGACATCATCGAAAGGATTGTGACGCGAGGGGATTTTGACATCACACTTTGGATTGTGACGTCACACTTTGGATTGTGACGTCACAGAATGGATTGTGACGTCACAGAAGGGATTGTGACGTCATCGAATGGATTGTGACGCGAGGGGTTTGTGACGTCACACTTTGGATTGTGACGTCACAGAAGGGATTGTGACGTCACAGAATGGATTGTGATGCGAGGGGATTGTGACGTCACACTTTGGATTGTGACGTCAGAGAATGGATTGTGACGTCACAGAATGAATTTTGACGTCACAGAATGGATTGTGACGTGAGGGGATTGTGACGTCACACTTTGGATTGTGACGTCAGAGAATGGATTGTGACGTTACAGAAGGGATTGTGACATCATCGAATGGATTGTGACGCGAGGGGTTTGTGATGTCACACTTTGGATTGTGATGTCACAGAATGTATTGTGACGTCGCAGAATGGATTGGTGGGTCTCAGACTGGATTGTCACGTCACAGAATCCATTGTCACGTCATAGCATGGATTGTGACGTCACAGAATGGATTGTGACGTCACAGATTGGATTTTGACGCGCGGGGATTGTGACGTCACACTTTGGATTGTGACGTCACAGAATGCATTGTGACGTCACAGAATGGATTGTGGGGTGTCAGACTTGATTGTGACGTCACAGAATGCATTGTGACGTCACAGAATGGATTGTGATGTCACAGAAGGGATTGTGACATCATCGAATGTATTGTGATGTGAGGGGTTTGTGATGTCACACTTTGGATTGTGACGTCAGAGAATGTATTGTGACGTCACAGAATGCATTGGTGGGTGTCAGACTGGATTGTGACGTCACAGAATGCATTGTGACGTCACAGAATGCATTGTGACGTCTCAGAATGGATTGTGACGTCACAGAATGGATTGTGGCGCGAGGGGATTGTGACGTCACACTTTGGATTGTGACGTCACAGAATGCATTGTGACGTCACAGAATGGATTGTGGGGTGTCAGAATGGATTCTGACGTCACAGAATGCATTGTGACGTCACACTTTGGATTGTGACGTCACAGAATGCATTGTGACGTCACAGAATGCATTGTGACGTCACACTTTGGATTGTGACGTCACAGAATGTATTGTGATGTCACAGAATGCATTGTGACGTCACAGAATGGATTGTGGGGTGTCAGACTGGATTGTGACGTCACAGAATGCATTGTGACGTCTCAGAATGTATTGTGACGTCACAGAATGGATTTTGACGCGAGGGGATTGTGACGTCATACTTTGCATTGTGACATCACAGAATGCATTGTAACGTCACAGAATGTATTGTGGGGTGTCAGACTGGATTGTGACGTCACAGAATGCATTGTGATGTCACAGAATGGATTGTGATGTCACAGAAGGGATTGTGACATTATCGAATGGATTGTGACGCGAGGGGGTTGTGACATCACACTTTGGATTGTGACGTCACAGAATGCATTGTGACGTCACAGAATGGATTGTGGGGTGTCAGACAGGATTGTGACGTCACAGAATGCATTGTGACGTCACAGAATGCATTGTGACGTCACAGAATGGATTGTGACGTCACAAGGGATTTTGACGCGAGGGGATTGTGACGTCACACTTTGGATTGTGACGTCACAGAATGCATTGTGACGTCACAGAATGGATTGTGGGGTGTCAGACTGGATTGTGACGTCACAGAATGCATTGTGATGTCACAGAAGGGATTGTGATGTCACAGAAGGGATTGTGACATCATCGAATGTATTGTGACGCGAGGGGTTTGTGACGTCACACTTTGGATTGTGACGTCAGAGAATGTAATTGTGACGTCACAGAATGCATTGTTGGGTGTCAGACTGGATTGTGACGTCACAGAATGCATTGTGACGTCATAGAACGGATTGTGATGTCACAGAAGGGTTTATGACATCACAGAATGGATTGTGACGCGAGGGGATTGTGACGTCACACTTTGGATTGTGACGTCACAGAATGCATTGTGACGTCACAGAATGTATTGTGGGGTGTCAGAATGGATTGTGACGTCACACTTTGGATTGTGACGTCACAGAATGCATTGTGACGTCACAGAATGGATTGTGGGGTGTCAGAATGGATTGTGACGTCACAGAATGCATTGTGACGTCACACTTTGGATTGTGACGTCACAGAATGCATTGTGACGTCACACTTTGGATTGTGACGTCACAGAATGTATTGTGACGTCACAGAATGCATTGTGACGTCACAGAATGGATTGTGACGTCACAGAATGGATTGTGGGGTGTTAGACTGGATTGTGACGTCACAGAATGCATTGTGACGTCACAGAATGCATTGTGGTGTGTCAGAATGGATTGTGACGTCACAGAATGCATTGTGACGTCACACTTTGGATTGTGACGTCACAGAATCCATTGTGACGTCATAGCATGGATTGCGACGTCACAGAATGGATTGTGACGTCACAGAAGGGATTTTGAGGCGAGGGGATTGTGACGTCACACTTTGGATTGTGACCTCACAGAATGCATTGTGACGTCACAGAATGGATTGTGGGGTGTCAGACTGGATTGTGACGTCACAGAATGCATTGTGACGTCACAGAATGCATTGTGGTGTGTCAGAATGGATTGTGACGTCACAGAATGCATTGTGACGTCACACTTTGGATTGTGACGTCTCAGAATGGATTGTGACGTTACAGAATGGATTGTGGGGTGTCAGACTGGATTGTGACGTCACAGAATGCATTGTGACGTCATAGAATGGATTGTGATGTCACAGAAGGGGTTGTGACATCTAAAAATGGATTGTGATGCGAGGGGATTGTGACGTCACACTTTGGATTGTGACGTCACAGAATGCATTGTGACGTCACAGAATGGATTGTGGGGTATCAGACTGGATTGTGACGTCACACTTTGGATTGTGACGTCACAGAATGCATTGTGACGTCACAGAATGGATTGTGGGGTGTCAGAATGGATTGTGACGTCACAGAATGCATTGTGACGTCACACTTTGGATTGTGACGTCACAGAATGCATTGTGACGTCACAGAATGGATTGTGACGTCACACTTTGGATTGTGACGTCACAGAATGTATTGTGACGTCACAGAAGGGATTGTGACGTCACAGAATGGATTGTGACGTCACAGAAGGGATTGTGACGCGAGCGGATTGTGACGTCACACTTTGGATTGTGACCTCACAGAATGCATTGTGACGTCACAGAATGGATTGTGGGGTGTTAGACTGGATTGTGACGTCACAGAATGCATTGTGACGTCACAGAATGCATTGTGGTGTGTCAGAATGGATTGTGACGTCACAGAATGCATTGTGACGTCACACTTTGGATAGTGACGTCACAGAATGCATTGTGACGTCACAGAATGTATTGTGACGTCACAGAATGCATTGTGACTTCACAGAATGGATTGTGACGTCACAGAATGGATTGAGACATCATCGGATGGATTGTGACGCGAGGGGATTGTGACGTCACACTTTGGATTGTGACGTCACAGAATGCATTGTGACGTCACAGAATGGATTTTGGGGTGTCAGGCTGGATTGTGACGTCACAGAATGCATTGTGACGTCATAGAATGGATTGTGATGTCTCAGAACGGATTGAGACATTACAGAATGGATTGTGATGCGATCTGATTGTGACGTCACACTTTGGATTGTGACGTCACAGAATGGATTGTGACGTCAGAGAATGGGTTGTGACGCGAGGGGATTGTGACTTCACACTTTGGATTGTGACGTCATAGAATGTATTCTGACGTCACAGAATGAATTTTGATGTCACAGAATGGATTGTGACGTCACAGAAGGGATTGTGACATCATCGAATGGATTGTGACGCGAGGGGATTGTGACGTCAAACTTTGGATTGTGACGTCGGAGAATGGATTGTGACGTCACAGAACGCATTGGTGGGTGTCAGACTGGATTGTGAAGTTACAGAATGGATTGTGACGTCACAGAATGGATTGTGACGTCACAGAATGGATTTTGACGTGAGGGGATTGTGACGTCACACTTTGGATTGTGACCTCACAGAATGCATTGTGACGTCACAGAATGCATTGGTGGGTGTCAGACTGGGTTGTGACGTCACAGAATGCATTGTGACGTCACAGAATGTATTGTGACGTCACAGAAGGGATTGTGACATCATCGAATGTATTGTGATGTGAGGGGTTTGTGATGTCACACTTTGGATTGTGACGTCAGAGAATGTATTGTGACGTCACAGAATGCATTGGTGGGTGTCAGACTGGATTGTGACGTCACAGAATGCATTGTGACGTCACAGAATGCATTGTGACGTCTCAGAATGGATTGTGACGTCACAGAATGGATTGTGGCGCGAGGGAATTGTGACGTCACACTTTGGATTGTGACGTCACAGAATGCATTGTGACGTCACAGAATGGATTGTGGGGTGTCAGATTGGATTGTGACGTCACAGAATTCATTGTGATGTCACAGAATGTATTGTGATGTCACAGAAGGAATTGTGACATCATCGAATGGATTGTGACGCGAGGGGATTGTGACGTCACACTTTGGATTGTGACGTCACAGAATGCATTGTGACGTCACAGAATGGATTGTGGGGTGTCAGAATGGATTCTGACGTCACAGAATGCATTGTGACGTCACACTTTGGATTGTGACGTCACAGAATGCATTGTGACGTCACAGAATGCATTGTGACGTCACACTTTGGATTGTGACGTCACAGAATGTATTGTGACGTCACAGAATGCATTGTGACGTCACAGAATGGATTGTGGGGTGTCAGACTGGATTGTGACGTCACAGAATGCATCGTGACGTCACAGAATGGATTGTGACGTCACAGAATGGATTGTGACTTCACAGAATGGATTGTGGGGTGTTAGACTGGATTGTGACGTCACAGAATGCATTGTGACGTCACAGAATGCATTGTGGTGTGTCAGAATGGATTGTGACGTCACAGAATGCATTGTGACGTCACACTTTGGATTGTGACGTCACAGAATCCATTGTGACGTCATAGCATGGATTGTGACGTCACAGAATGCATTGTGACGTCACAGAATGGATTGTGGGGTGTCAGACTGGATTGTGACGTCACAGAATGCATTGTGACGTCACAGAATGCATTGTGGTGTGTCAGAATGGATTGTGATGTCACAGAATGCATTGTGACGTCACACTTTGGATTGTGACGTCTCAGAATGGATAGTGACGTTACAGAAGGGATTGTGACATCATCGAATGGATTGTGACGCGAGGGGTTTGTGATGTCACACTTTGGATTGTGATGTCACAGAATGTATTGTGACGTCGCAGAATGGATTGGTGGGTCTCAGACTGGATTGTCACGTCACAGAATCCATTGTGACGTCATAGCATGGATTGTGACGTCGGAGAATGGATTGTGACGTCACAGAACGCATTGGTGGGTGTCAGACTGGATTGTGAAGTTACAGAATGGATTGTGACGTCACAGAATGGATTGTGACGTCACAGAATGGATTTTGACGTGAGGGGATTGTGACGTCACACTTGGGATTGTGACCTCACAGAATGCATTGTGACGTCACAGAATGCATTGGTGGGTGTCAGACTGGGTTGTGACGTCACAGAATGCATTGTGACGTCACAGAATGCATTGTGACGTCACAGAATGGATTGTGGGGTGTCAGACTGGATTGTTACGTCACAGAATGGTTTGTGACGTCACAGAATGGATTGTGATGTCAGAGAAGGGATTGTGACATCATCGAATGGATTCTGACGCGAGCGGGTTGTGACGTCGAACTTTGGATTGTGACTTCACAGAATGTATTGTGACGTCACAGAATGCATTGGTGGGTGTCAGACTGGATTGTGACGTCACAGAATGCATTGTGACGTCACAGAAGGGATTGTGACATCATCGAAAGGATTGTGACGCGAGGGGATTTTGACATCACACTTTGGATTGTGACGTCACACTTTGGATTGTGACGTCACAGAATGGATTGTGACGTCACAGAAGGGATTGTGACGTCATCGAATGGATTGTGACGCGAGGGGTTTGTGACGTCACACTTTGGATTGTGACGTCACAGAAGGGATTGTGACGTCACAGAATGGATTGTGATGCGAGGGGATTGTGACGTCACACTTTGGATTGTGACGTCAGAGAATGGATTGTGACGTCACAGAATGAATTTTGACGTCACAGAATGGATTGTGACGTGAGGGGATTGTGACGTCACACTTTGGATTGTGACGTCAGAGAATGGATTGTGACGTTACAGAAGGGATTGTGACATCATCGAATGGATTGTGACGCGAGGGGTTTGTGATGTCACACTTTGGATTGTGATGTCACAGAATGTATTGTGACGTCGCAGAATGGATTGGTGGGTCTCAGACTGGATTGTCACGTCACAGAATCCATTGTCACGTCATAGCATGGATTGTGACGTCACAGAATGGATTGTGACGTCACAGATTGGATTTTGACGCGCGGGGATTGTGACGTCACACTTTGGATTGTGACGTCACAGAATGCATTGTGACGTCACAGAATGGATTGTGGGGTGTCAGACTTGATTGTGACGTCACAGAATGCATTGTGACGTCACAGAATGGATTGTGATGTCACAGAAGGGATTGTGACATCATCGAATGTATTGTGATGTGAGGGGTTTGTGATGTCACACTTTGGATTGTGACGTCAGAGAATGTATTGTGACGTCACAGAATGCATTGGTGGGTGTCAGACTGGATTGTGACGTCACAGAATGCATTGTGACGTCACAGAATGCATTGTGACGTCTCAGAATGGATTGTGACGTCACAGAATGGATTGTGGCGCGAGGGGATTGTGACGTCACACTTTGGATTGTGACGTCACAGAATGCATTGTGACGTCACAGAATGGATTGTGGGGTGTCAGAATGGATTCTGACGTCACAGAATGCATTGTGACGTCACAGAATGCATTGTGACGTCACACTTTGGATTGTGACGTCACAGAATGTATTGTGACGTCACAGAATGCATTGTGACGTCACAGAATGGATTGTGGGGTGTCAGACTGGATTGTGACGTCACAGAATGCATTGTGACGTCTCAGAATGTATTGTGACGTCACAGAATGGATTTTGACGCGAGGGGATTGTGACGTCATACTTTGCATTGTGACATCACAGAATGCATTGTAACGTCACAGAATGTATTGTGGGGTGTCAGACTGGATTGTGACGTCACAGAATGCATTGTGATGTCACAGAATGGATTGTGATGTCACAGAAGGGATTGTGACATTATCGAATGGATTGTGACGCGAGGGGGTTGTGACATCACACTTTGGATTGTGACGTCACAGAATGCATTGTGACGTCACAGAATGGATTGTGGGGTGTCAGACTGGATTGTGACGTCACAGAATGCATTGTGACGTCACAGAATGCATTGTGACGTCACAGAATGGATTGTGACGTCACAAGGGATTTTGACGCGAGGGGATTGTGACGTCACACTTTGGATTGTGACGTCACAGAATGCATTGTGACGTCACAGAATGGATTGTGGGGTGTCAGACTGGATTGTGACGTCACAGAATGCATTGTGATGTCACAGAAGGGATTGTGATGTCACAGAAGGGATTGTGACATCATCGAATGTATTGTGACGCGAGGGGTTTGTGACGTCACACTTTGGATTGTGACGTCAGAGAATGTAATTGTGACGTCACAGAATGCATTGTTGGGTGTCAGACTGGATTGTGACGTCACAGAATGCATTGTGACGTCATAGAACGGATTGTGATGTCACAGAAGGGTTTATGACATCACAGAATGGATTGTGACGCGAGGGGATTGTGACGTCACACTTTGGATTGTGACGTCACAGAATGCATTGTGACGTCACAGAATGTATTGTGGGGTGTCAGAATGGATTGTGACGTCACACTTTGGATTGTGACGTCACAGAATGCATTGTGACGTCACAGAATGGATTGTGGGGTGTCAGAATGGATTGTGACGTCACAGAATGCATTGTGACGTCACACTTTGGATTGTGACGTCACAGAATGCATTGTGACGTCACACTTTGGATTGTGACGTCACAGAATGTATTGTGACGTCACAGAATGCATTGTGACGTCACAGAATGGATTGTGACGTCACAGAATGGATTGTGGGGTGTTAGACTGGATTGTGACGTCACAGAATGCATTGTGGTGTGTCAGAATGGATTGTGACGTCACAGAATGCATTGTGACGTCACACTTTGGATTGTGACGTCACAGAATCCATTGTGACGTCATAGCATGGATTGCGACGTCACAGAATGGATTGTGACGTCACAGAAGGGATTTTGAGGCGAGGGGATTGTGACGTCACACTTTGGATTGTGACCTCACAGAATGCATTGTGACGTCACAGAATGGATTGTGGGGTGTCAGACTGGATTGTGACGTCACAGAATGCATTGTGACGTCACAGAATGCATTGTGGTGTGTCAGAATGGATTGTGACGTCACAGAATGCATTGTGACGTCATAGAATGGATTGTGATGTCACAGAAGGGGTTGTGACATCTAAAAATGGATTGTGATGCGAGGGGATTGTGACGTCACACTTTGGATTGTGACGTCACAGAATGCATTGTGACGTCACAGAATGGATTGTGACGTCACAGAATGGATTGTGACGTCACAGAAGGGATTGTGACGCGAGCGGATTGTGACGTCACACTTTGGATTGTGACCTCACAGAATGCATTGTGACGTCACAGAATGGATTGTGGGGTGTTAGACTGGATTGTGACGTCACAGAATGCATTGTGACGTCACAGAATGCATTGTGGTGTGTCAGAATGGATTGTGACGTCACAGAATGCATTGTGACGTCACACTTTGGATAGTGACGTCACAGAATGCATTGTGACGTCACAGAATGTATTGTGACGTCACAGAATGCATTGTGACTTCACAGAATGGATTGTGACGTCACAGAATGGATTGAGACATCATCGGATGGATTGTGACGCGAGGGGATTGTGACGTCACACTTTGGATTGTGACGTCACAGAATGCATTGTGACGTCACAGAATGGATTTTGGGGTGTCAGGCTGGATTGTGACGTCACAGAATGCATTGTGACGTCATAGAATGGATTGTGATGTCTCAGAACGGATTGAGACATTACAGAATGGATTGTGATGCGATCTGATTGTGACGTCACACTTTGGATTGTGACGTCACAGAATGGATTGTGACGTCAGAGAATGGGTTGTGACGCGAGGGGATTGTGACTTCACACTTTGGATTGTGACGTCATAGAATGTATTCTGACGTCACAGAATGAATTTTGATGTCACAGAATGGATTGTGACGTCACAGAAGGGATTGTGACATCATCGAATGGATTGTGACGCGAGGGGATTGTGACGTCAAACTTTGGATTGTGACGTCGGAGAATGGATTGTGACGTCACAGAACGCATTGGTGGGTGTCAGACTGGATTGTGACGTCACAGAATGGATTGTGACGTCACAGAATGGATTTTGACGTCACAGAATGGATTTTGACGTGAGGGGATTGTGACGTCACACTTTGGATTGTGACCTCACAGAATGCATTGTGACGTCACAGAATGCATTGGTGGGTGTCAGACTGGGTTGTGACGTCACAGAATGCATTGTGACGTCACAGAATGTATTGTGACGTCACAGAAGGGATTGTGACATCATCGAATGTATTGTGATGTGAGGGGTTTGTGATGTCACACTTTGGATTGTGACGTCAGAGAATGTATTGTGACGTCACAGAATGCATTGGTGGGTGTCAGACTGGATTGTGACGTCACAGAATGCATTGTGACGTCACAGAATGCATTGTGACGTCTCAGAATGGATTGTGACGTCACAGAATGGATTGTGGCGCGAGGGAATTGTGACGTCACACTTTGGATTGTGACGTCACAGAATGCATTGTGACGTCACAGAATGGATTGTGGGGTGTCAGATTGGATTGTGACGTCACAGAATTCATTGTGATGTCACAGAATGTATTGTGATGTCACAGAAGGAATTGTGACATCATCGAATGGATTGTGACGCGAGGGGATTGTGACGTCACACTTTGGATTGTGACGTCACAGAATGCATTGTGACGTCACAGAATGGATTGTGGGGTGTCAGAATGGATTCTGACGTCACAGAATGCATTGTGACGTCACACTTTGGATTGTGACGTCACAGAATGCATTGTGACGTCACAGAATGCATTGTGACGTCACACTTTGGATTGTGACGTCACAGAATGTATTGTGACGTCACAGAATGCATTGTGACGTCACAGAATGGATTGTGGGGTGTCAGACTGGATTGTGACGTCACAGAATGCATCGTGACGTCACAGAATGGATTGTGACGTCACAGAATGGATTGTGACTTCACAGAATGGATTGTGGGGTGTTAGACTGGATTGTGACGTCACAGAATGCATTGTGACGTCACAGAATGCATTGTGGTGTGTCAGAATGGATTGTGACGTCACAGAATGCATTGTGACGTCACAGTTTGGATTGTGACGTCACAGAATGCATTGTGACGTCACAGAATGCATTGTGGTGTGTCAGAATGGATTGTGATGTCACAGAATGCATTGTGACGTCACACTTTGGATTGTGACGTCTCAGAATGGATAGTGACGTTACAGAAGGGATTGTGACATCATCGAATGGATTGTGACGCGAGGGGTTTGTGATGTCACACTTTGGATTGTGATGTCACAGAATGTATTGTGACGTCGCAGAATGGATTGGTGGGTCTCAGACTGGATTGTCACGTCACAGAATCCATTGTGACGTCATAGCATGGATTGTGACGTCGGAGAATGGATTGTGACGTCACAGAACGCATTGGTGGGTGTCAGACTGGATTGTGAAGTTACAGAATGGATTGTGACGTCACAGAATGGATTGTGACGTCACAGAATGGATTTTGACGTGAGGGGATTGTGACGTCACACTTGGGATTGTGACCTCACAGAATGCATTGTGACGTCACAGAATGCATTGGTGGGTGTCAGACTGGGTTGTGACGTCACAGAATGCATTGTGACGTCACAGAATGCATTGTGACGTCACAGAATGGATTGTGGGGTGTCAGGCTGGATTGTGACGTCACAGAATGCATTGTGACGTCATAGAATGGATTGTGATGTCTCAGAACGGATTGAGACATTACAGAATGGATTGTGATGCGATCTGATTGTGACGTCACACTTTGGATTGTGACGTCACAGAATGGATTGTGACGTCAGAGAATGGGTTGTGACGCGAGGGGATTGTGACTTCACACTTTGGATTGTGACGTCATAGAATGTATTCTGACGTCACAGAATGAATTTTGATGTCACAGAATGGATTGTGACGTCACAGAAGGGATTGTGACATCATCGAATGGATTGTGACGCGAGGGGATTGTGACGTCAAACTTTGGATTGTGACGTCGGAGAATGGATTGTGACGTCACAGAACGCATTGGTGGGTGTCAGACTGGATTGTGACGTCACAGAATGGATTGTGACGTCACAGAATGGATTTTGACGTCACAGAATGGATTTTGACGTGAGGGGATTGTGACGTCACACTTTGGATTGTGACCTCACAGAATGCATTGTGACGTCACAGAATGCATTGGTGGGTGTCAGACTGGGTTGTGACGTCACAGAATGCATTGTGACGTCACAGAATGTATTGTGACGTCACAGAAGGGATTGTGACATCATCGAATGTATTGTGATGTGAGGGGTTTGTGATGTCACACTTTGGATTGTGACGTCAGAGAATGTATTGTGACGTCACAGAATGCATTGGTGGGTGTCAGACTGGATTGTGACGTCACAGAATGCATTGTGACGTCACAGAATGCATTGTGACGTCTCAGAATGGATTGTGACGTCACAGAATGGATTGTGGCGCGAGGGAATTGTGACGTCACACTTTGGATTGTGACGTCACAGAATGCATTGTGACGTCACAGAATGGATTGTGGGGTGTCAGATTGGATTGTGACGTCACAGAATTCATTGTGATGTCACAGAATGTATTGTGATGTCACAGAAGGAATTGTGACATCATCGAATGGATTGTGACGCGAGGGGATTGTGACGTCACACTTTGGATTGTGACGTCACAGAATGCATTGTGACGTCACAGAATGGATTGTGGGGTGTCAGAATGGATTCTGACGTCACAGAATGCATTGTGACGTCACACTTTGGATTGTGACGTCACAGAATGCATTGTGACGTCACAGAATGCATTGTGACGTCACACTTTGGATTGTGACGTCACAGAATGTATTGTGACGTCACAGAATGCATTGTGACGTCACAGAATGGATTGTGGGGTGTCAGACTGGATTGTGACGTCACAGAATGCATCGTGACGTCACAGAATGGATTGTGACGTCACAGAATGGATTGTGACTTCACAGAATGGATTGTGGGGTGTTAGACTGGATTGTGACGTCACAGAATGCATTGTGACGTCACAGAATGCATTGTGGTGTGTCAGAATGGATTGTGACGTCACAGAATGCATTGTGACGTCACAGTTTGGATTGTGACGTCACAGAATCCATTGTGACGTCATAGCATGGATTGTGACGTCACAGAATGCATTGTGACGTCACAGAATGGATTGTGGGGTGTCAGACTGGATTGTGACGTCACAGAATGCATTGTGACGTCACAGAATGCATTGTGGTGTGTCAGAATGGATTGTGATGTCACAGAATGCATTGTGACGTCACACTTTGGATTGTGACGTCTCAGAATGGATAGTGACGTTACAGAAGGGATTGTGACATCATCGAATGGATTGTGACGCGAGGGGTTTGTGATGTCACACTTTGGATTGTGATGTCACAGAATGTATTGTGACGTCGCAGAATGGATTGGTGGGTCTCAGACTGGATTGTCACGTCACAGAATCCATTGTGACGTCATAGCATGGATTGTGACGTCGGAGAATGGATTGTGACGTCACAGAACGCATTGGTGGGTGTCAGACTGGATTGTGAAGTTACAGAATGGATTGTGACGTCACAGAATGGATTGTGACGTCACAGAATGGATTTTGACGTGAGGGGATTGTGACGTCACACTTGGGATTGTGACCTCACAGAATGCATTGTGACGTCACAGAATGCATTGGTGGGTGTCAGACTGGGTTGTGACGTCACAGAATGCATTGTGACGTCACAGAATGCATTGTGACGTCACAGAATGGATTGTGGGGTGTCAGACTGGATTGTTACGTCACAGAATGGTTTGTGACGTCACAGAATGGATTGTGATGTCAGAGAAGGGATTGTGACATCATCGAATGGATTCTGACGCGAGCGGGTTGTGACGTCGAACTTTGGATTGTGACTTCACAGAATGTATTGTGACGTCACAGAATGCATTGGTGGGTGTCAGACTGGATTGTGACGTCACAGAATGCATTGTGACGTCACAGAAGGGATTGTGACATCATCGAAAGGATTGTGACGCGAGGGGATTTTGACATCACACTTTGGATTGTGACGTCACACTTTGGATTGTGACGTCACAGAATGGATTGTGACGTCACAGAAGGGATTGTGACGTCATCGAATGGATTGTGACGCGAGGGGTTTGTGACGTCACACTTTGGATTGTGACGTCACAGAAGGGATTGTGACGTCACAGAATGGATTGTGATGCGAGGGGATTGTGACGTCACACTTTGGATTGTGACGTCAGAGAATGGATTGTGACGTCACAGAATGAATTTTGACGTCACAGAATGGATTGTGACGTGAGGGGATTGTGACGTCACACTTTGGATTGTGACGTCAGAGAATGGATTGTGACGTTACAGAAGGGATTGTGACATCATCGAATGGATTGTGACGCGAGGGGTTTGTGATGTCACACTTTGGATTGTGATGTCACAGAATGTATTGTGACGTCGCAGAATGGATTGGTGGGTCTCAGACTGGATTGTCACGTCACAGAATCCATTGTCACGTCATAGCATGGATTGTGACGTCACAGAATGGATTGTGACGTCACAGATTGGATTTTGACGCGCGGGGATTGTGACGTCACACTTTGGATTGTGACGTCACAGAATGCATTGTGACGTCACAGAATGGATTGTGGGGTGTCAGACTTGATTGTGACGTCACAGAATGCATTGTGACGTCACAGAATGGATTGTGATGTCACAGAAGGGATTGTGACATCATCGAATGTATTGTGATGTGAGGGGTTTGTGATGTCACACTTTGGATTGTGACGTCAGAGAATGTATTGTGACGTCACAGAATGCATTGGTGGGTGTCAGACTGGATTGTGACGTCACAGAATGCATTGTGACGTCACAGAATGCATTGTGACGTCTCAGAATGGATTGTGACGTCACAGAATGGATTGTGGCGCGAGGGGATTGTGACGTCACACTTTGGATTGTGACGTCACAGAATGCATTGTGACGTCACAGAATGGATTGTGGGGTGTCAGAATGGATTCTGACGTCACAGAATGCATTGTGACGTCACACTTTGGATTGTGACGTCACAGAATGCATTGTGACGTCACACTTTGGATTGTGACGTCACAGAATGTATTGTGACGTCACAGAATGCATTGTGACGTCACAGAATGGATTGTGGGGTGTCAGACTGGATTGTGACGTCACAGAATGCATTGTGACGTCTCAGAATGTATTGTGACGTCACAGAATGGATTTTGACGCGAGGGGATTGTGACGTCATACTTTGCATTGTGACATCACAGAATGCATTGTAACGTCACAGAATGTATTGTGGGGTGTCAGACTGGATTGTGACGTCACAGAATGCATTGTGATGTCACAGAATGGATTGTGATGTCACAGAAGGGATTGTGACATTATCGAATGGATTGTGACGCGAGGGGGTTGTGACATCACACTTTGGATTGTGACGTCACAGAATGCATTGTGACGTCACAGAATGGATTGTGGGGTGTCAGACTGGATTGTGACGTCACAGAATGCATTGTGACGTCACAGAATGCATTGTGACGTCACAGAATGGATTGTGACGTCACAAGGGATTTTGACGCGAGGGGATTGTGACGTCACACTTTGGATTGTGACGTCACAGAATGCATTGTGACGTCACAGAATGGATTGTGGGGTGTCAGACAGGATTGTGACGTCACAGAATGCATTGTGATGTCACAGAAGGGATTGTGATGTCACAGAAGGGATTGTGACATCATCGAATGTATTGTGACGCGAGGGGTTTGTGACGTCACACTTTGGATTGTGACGTCAGAGAATGTAATTGTGACGTCACAGAATGCATTGTTGGGTGTCAGACTGGATTGTGACGTCACAGAATGCATTGTGACGTCATAGAACGGATTGTGATGTCACAGAAGGGTTTATGACATCACAGAATGGATTGTGACGCGAGGGGATTGTGACGTCACACTTTGGATTGTGACGTCACAGAATGCATTGTGACGTCACAGAATGGATTGTGGGGTGTCAGAATGGATTCTGACGTCACACTTTGGATTGTGACGTCACAGAATGCATTGTGACGTCACAGAATGGATTGTGGGGTGTCAGAATGGATTGTGACGTCACAGAATGCATTGTGACGTCACACTTTGGATTGTGACGTCACAGAATGCATTGTGACGTCACACTTTGGATTGTGACGTCACAGAATGTATTGTGACGTCACAGAATGCATTGTGACGTCACAGAATGGATTGTGACGTCACAGAATGGATTGTGGGGTGTTAGACTGGATTGTGACGTCACAGAATGCATTGTGACGTCACAGAATGCATTGTGGTGTGTCAGAATGGATTGTGACGTCACAGAATGCATTGTGACGTCACACTTTGGATTGTGACGTCACAGAATCCATTGTGACGTCATAGCATGGATTGCGACGTCACAGAATGGATTGTGACGTCACAGAAGGGATTTTGAGGCGAGGGGATTGTGACGTCACACTTTGGATTGTGACCTCACAGAATGCATTGTGACGTCACAGAATGGATTGTGGGGTGTCAGACTGGATTGTGACGTCACAGAATGCATTGTGACGTCACAGAATGCATTGTGGTGTGTCAGAATGGATTGTGACGTCACAGAATGCATTGTGACGTCACACTTTGGATTGTGACGTCTCAGAATGGATTGTGACGTTACAGAATGGATTGTGGGGTGTCAGACTGGATTGTGACGTCACAGAATGCATTGTGACGTCATAGAATGGATTGTGATGTCACAGAAGGGGTTGTGACATCTAAAAATGGATTGTGATGCGAGGGGATTGTGACGTCACACTTTGGATTGTGACGTCACAGAATGCATTGTGACGTCACAGAATGGATTGTGGGGTATCAGACTGGATTGTGACGTCACACTTTGGATTGTGACGTCACAGAATGCATTGTGACGTCACAGAATGGATTGTGGGGTGTCAGAATGGATTGTGACGTCACAGAATGCATTGTGACGTCACACTTTGGATTGTGACGTCACAGAATGCATTGTGACGTCACAGAATGGATTGTGACGTCACACTTTGGATTGTGACGTCACAGAATGTATTGTGACGTCACAGAAGGGATTGTGACGTCACAGAATGGATTGTGACGTCACAGAAGGGATTGTGACGCGAGCGGATTGTGACGTCACACTTTGGATTGTGACCTCACAGAATGCATTGTGACGTCACAGAATGGATTGTGGGGTGTTAGACTGGATTGTGACGTCACAGAATGCATTGTGACGTCACAGAATGGATTGTGGGGTATTAGACTTGATTGTGACGTCACAGAATGCATTGTGACGTCACAGAATGCATTGTGGTTTGTCAGAATGGATTGTGACGTCACAGAATGTATTGTGACTTCACAGAATGGATTGTGACGTCACAGAATGGATTGAGACATCATCGGATGGATTGTGACGCGAGGGGATTGTGACGTCACACTTTGGATTGTGACGTCACAGAATGCATTGTGACGTCACAGAATGGATTTTGGGGTGTCAGGCTGGATTGTGACGTCACAGAATGCATTGTGACGTCATAGAATGGATTGTGATGTCTCAGAACGGATTGAGACATTACAGAATGGATTGTGATGCGATCTGATTGTGACGTCACACTTTGGATTGTGACGTCACAGAATGGATTGTGACGTCAGAGAATGGGTTGTGACGCGAGGGGATTGTGACTTCACACTTTGGATTGTGACGTCATAGAATGTATTCTGACGTCACAGAATGAATTTTGATGTCACAGAATGGATTGTGACGTCACAGAAGGGATTGTGACATCATCGAATGGATTGTGACGCGAGGGGATTGTGACGTCAAACTTTGGATTGTGACGTCGGAGAATGGATTGTGACGTCACAGAACGCATTGGTGGGTGTCAGACTGGATTGTGAAGTTACAGAATGGATTGTGACGTCACAGAATGGATTGTGACGTCACAGAATGGATTTTGACGTGAGGGGATTGTGACGTCACACTTTGGATTGTGACCTCACAGAATGCATTGTGACGTCACAGAATGCATTGGTGGGTGTCAGACTGGGTTGTGACGTCACAGAATGCATTGTGACGTCACAGAATGTATTGTGACGTCACAGAAGGGATTGTGACATCATCGAATGTATTGTGATGTGAGGGGTTTGTGATGTCACACTTTGGATTGTGACGTCAGAGAATGTATTGTGACGTCACAGAATGCATTGGTGGGTGTCAGACTGGATTGTGACGTCACAGAATGCATTGTGACGTCACAGAATGCATTGTGACGTCTCAGAATGGATTGTGACGTCACAGAATGGATTGTGGCGCGAGGGAATTGTGACGTCACACTTTGGATTGTGACGTCACAGAATGCATTGTGACGTCACAGAATGGATTGTGGGGTGTCAGATTGGATTGTGACGTCACAGAATTCATTGTGATGTCACAGAATGTATTGTGATGTCACAGAAGGAATTGTGACATCATCGAATGGATTGTGACGCGAGGGGATTGTGACGTCACACTTTGGATTGTGACGTCACAGAATGCATTGTGACGTCACAGAATGGATTGTGGGGTGTCAGAATGGATTCTGACGTCACAGAATGCATTGTGACGTCACACTTTGGATTGTGACGTCACAGAATGTATTGTGACGTCGCAGAATGGATTGGTGGGTCTCAGACTGGATTGTCACGTCACAGAATCCATTGTGACGTCATAGCATGGATTGTGACGTCGGAGAATGGATTGTGACGTCACAGAACGCATTGGTGGGTGTCAGACTGGATTGTGAAGTTACAGAATGGATTGTGACGTCACAGAATGGATTGTGACGTCACAGAATGGATTTTGACGTGAGGGGATTGTGACGTCACACTTGGGATTGTGACCTCACAGAATGCATTGTGACGTCACAGAATGCATTGGTGGGTGTCAGACTGGGTTGTGACGTCACAGAATGCATTGTGACGTCACAGAATGCATTGTGACGTCACAGAATGGATTGTGGGGTGTCAGGCTGGATTGTGACGTCACAGAATGCATTGTGACGTCATAGAATGGATTGTGATGTCTCAGAACGGATTGAGACATTACAGAATGGATTGTGATGCGATATGATTGTGACGTCACACTTTGGATTGTGACGTCACAGAATGGATTGTGACGTCAGAGAATGGGTTGTGACGCGAGGGGATTGTGACTTCACACTTTGGATTGTGACGTCATAGAATGTATTCTGACGTCACAGAATGAATTTTGATGTCACAGAATGGATTGTGACGTCACAGAAGGGATTGTGACATCATCGAATGGATTGTGACGCGAGGGGATTGTGACGTCAAACTTTGGATTGTGACGTCGGAGAATGGATTGTGACGTCACAGAACGCATTGGTGGGTGTCAGACTGGATTGTGACGTCACAGAATGGATTGTGACGTCACAGAATGGATTTTGACGTCACAGAATGGATTTTGACGTGAGGGGATTGTGACGTCACACTTTGGATTGTGACCTCACAGAATGCATTGTGACGTCACAGAATGCATTGGTGGGTGTCAGACTGGGTTGTGACGTCACAGAATGCATTGTGACGTCACAGAATGTATTGTGACGTCACAGAAGGGATTGTGACATCATCGAATGTATTGTGATGTGAGGGGTTTGTGATGTCACACTTTGGATTGTGACGTCAGAGAATGTATTGTGACGTCACAGAATGCATTGGTGGGTGTCAGACTGGATTGTGACGTCACAGAATGCATTGTGACGTCACAGAATGCATTGTGACGTCTCAGAATGGATTGTGACGTCACAGAATGGATTGTGGCGCGAGGGAATTGTGACGTCACACTTTGGATTGTGACGTCACAGAATGCATTGTGACGTCACAGAATGGATTGTGGGGTGTCAGATTGGATTGTGACGTCACAGAATTCATTGTGATGTCACAGAATGTATTGTGATGTCACAGAAGGAATTGTGACATCATCGAATGGATTGTGACGCGAGGGGATTGTGACGTCACACTTTGGATTGTGACGTCACAGAATGCATTGTGACGTCACAGAATGGATTGTGGGGTGTCAGAATGGATTCTGACGTCACAGAATGCATTGTGACGTCACACTTTGGATTGTGACGTCACAGAATGCATTGTGACGTCACAGAATGCATTGTGACGTCACACTTTGGATTGTGACGTCACAGAATGTATTGTGACGTCACAGAATGCATTGTGACGTCACAGAATGGATTGTGGGGTGTCAGACTGGATTGTGACGTCACAGAATGCATCGTGACGTCACAGAATGGATTGTGACGTCACAGAATGGATTGTGACTTCACAGAATGGATTGTGGGGTGTTAGACTGGATTGTGACGTCACAGAATGCATTGTGACGTCACAGAATGCATTGTGGTGTGTCAGAATGGATTGTGACGTCACAGAATGCATTGTGACGTCACAGTTTGGATTGTGACGTCACAGAATCCATTGTGACGTCATAGCATGGATTGTGACGTCACAGAATGCATTGTGACGTCACAGAATGGATTGTGGGGTGTCAGACTGGATTGTGACGTCACAGAATGCATTGTGACGTCACAGAATGCATTGTGGTGTGTCAGAATGGATTGTGATGTCACAGAATGCATTGTGACGTCACACTTTGGATTGTGACGTCTCAGAATGGATAGTGACGTTACAGAAGGGATTGTGACATCATCGAATGGATTGTGACGCGAGGGGTTTGTGATGTCACACTTTGGATTGTGATGTCACAGAATGTATTGTGACGTCGCAGAATGGATTGGTGGGTCTCAGACTGGATTGTCACGTCACAGAATCCATTGTGACGTCATAGCATGGATTGTGACGTCGGAGAATGGATTGTGACGTCACAGAACGCATTGGTGGGTGTCAGACTGGATTGTGAAGTTACAGAATGGATTGTGACGTCACAGAATGGATTGTGACGTCACAGAATGGATTTTGACGTGAGGGGATTGTGACGTCACACTTGGGATTGTGACCTCACAGAATGCATTGTGACGTCACAGAATGCATTGGTGGGTGTCAGACTGGGTTGTGACGTCACAGAATGCATTGTGACGTCACAGAATGCATTGTGACGTCACAGAATGGATTGTGGGGTGTCAGACTGGATTGTTACGTCACAGAATGGTTTGTGACGTCACAGAATGGATTGTGATGTCAGAGAAGGGATTGTGACATCATCGAATGGATTCTGACGCGAGCGGGTTGTGACGTCGAACTTTGGATTGTGACTTCACAGAATGTATTGTGACGTCACAGAATGCATTGGTGGGTGTCAGACTGGATTGTGACGTCACAGAATGCATTGTGACGTCACAGAAGGGATTGTGACATCATCGAAAGGATTGTGACGCGAGGGGATTTTGACATCACACTTTGGATTGTGACGTCACACTTTGGATTGTGACGTCACAGAATGGATTGTGACGTCACAGAAGGGATTGTGACGTCATCGAATGGATTGTGACGCGAGGGGTTTGTGACGTCACACTTTGGATTGTGACGTCACAGAAGGGATTGTGACGTCACAGAATGGATTGTGATGCGAGGGGATTGTGACGTCACACTTTGGATTGTGACGTCAGAGAATGGATTGTGACGTCACAGAATGAATTTTGACGTCACAGAATGGATTGTGACGTGAGGGGATTGTGACGTCACACTTTGGATTGTGACGTCAGAGAATGGATTGTGACGTTACAGAAGGGATTGTGACATCATCGAATGGATTGTGACGCGAGGGGTTTGTGATGTCACACTTTGGATTGTGATGTCACAGAATGTATTGTGACGTCGCAGAATGGATTGGTGGGTCTCAGACTGGATTGTCACGTCACAGAATCCATTGTCACGTCATAGCATGGATTGTGACGTCACAGAATGGATTGTGACGTCACAGATTGGATTTTGACGCGCGGGGATTGTGACGTCACACTTTGGATTGTGACGTCACAGAATGCATTGTGACGTCACAGAATGGATTGTGGGGTGTCAGACTTGATTGTGACGTCACAGAATGCATTGTGACGTCACAGAATGGATTGTGATGTCACAGAAGGGATTGTGACATCATCGAATGTATTGTGATGTGAGGGGTTTGTGATGTCACACTTTGGATTGTGACGTCAGAGAATGTATTGTGACGTCACAGAATGCATTGGTGGGTGTCAGACTGGATTGTGACGTCACAGAATGCATTGTGACGTCACAGAATGCATTGTGACGTCTCAGAATGGATTTTGACGTCACAGAATGGATTGTGGCGCGAGGGGATTGTGACGTCACACTTTGGATTGTGACGTCACAGAATGCATTGTGACGTCACAGAATGGATTGTGGGGTGTCAGAATGGATTCTGACGTCACAGAATGCATTGTGACGTCACACTTTGGATTGTGACGTCACAGAATGCATTGTGACGTCACAGAATGCATTGTGACGTCACACTTTGGATTGTGACGTCACAGAATGTATTGTGACGTCACAGAATGCATTGTGACGTCACAGAATGGATTGTGGGGTGTCAGACTGGATTGTGACGTCACAGAATGCATTGTGACGTCTCAGAATGTATTGTGACGTCACAGAATGGATTTTGACGCGAGGGGATTGTGACGTCATACTTTGCATTGTGACATCACAGAATGCATTGTAACGTCACAGAATGTATTGTGGGGTGTCAGACTGGATTGTGACGTCACAGAATGCATTGTGATGTCACAGAATGGATTGTGATGTCACAGAAGGGATTGTGACATTATCGAATGGATTGTGACGCGAGGGGGTTGTGACATCACACTTTGGATTGTGACGTCACAGAATGCATTGTGACGTCACAGAATGGATTGTGGGGTGTCAGACTGGATTGTGACGTCACAGAATGCATTGTGACGTCACAGAATGCATTGTGACGTCACAGAATGGATTGTGACGTCACAAGGGATTTTGACGCGAGGGGATTGTGACGTCACACTTTGGATTGTGACGTCACAGAATGCATTGTGACGTCACAGAATGGATTGTGGGGTGTCAGACTGGATTGTGACGTCACAGAATGCATTGTGATGTCACAGAAGGGATTGTGATGTCACAGAAGGGATTGTGACATCATCGAATGTATTGTGACGCGAGGGGTTTGTGACGTCACACTTTGGATTGTGACGTCAGAGAATGTAATTGTGACGTCACAGAATGCATTGTTGGGTGTCAGACTGGATTGTGACGTCACAGAATGCATTGTGACGTCATAGAACGGATTGTGATGTCACAGAAGGGTTTATGACATCACAGAATGGATTGTGACGCGAGGGGATTGTGACGTCACACTTTGGATTGTGACGTCACAGAATGCATTGTGACGTCACAGAATGGATTGTGGGGTATCAGACTGGATTGTGACGTCACACTTTGGATTGTGACGTCACAGAATGCATTGTGACGTCACAGAATGGATTGTGGGGTGTCAGAATGGATTGTGACGTCACAGAATGCATTGTGACGTCACACTTTGGATTGTGACGTCACAGAATGCATTGTGACGTCACAGAATGCATTGTGACGTCACAGAATGGATTGTGGGGTGTCAGACTTGATTGTGACGTCACAGAATGCATTGTGACGTCACAGAATGGATTGTGATGTCACAGAAGGGATTGTGACATCATCGAATGTATTGTGATGTGAGGGGTTTGTGATGTCACACTTTGGATTGTGACGTCAGAGAATGTATTGTGACGTCACAGAATGCATTGGTGGGTGTCAGACTGGATTGTGACGTCACAGAATGCATTGTGACGTCACAGAATGCATTGTGACGTCTCAGAATGGATTGTGACGTCACAGAATGGATTGTGGCGCGAGGGGATTGTGACGTCACACTTTGGATTGTGACGTCACAGAATGCATTGTGACGTCACAGAATGGATTGTGGGGTGTCAGAATGGATTCTGACGTCACAGAATGCATTGTGACGTCACACTTTGGATTGTGACGTCACAGAATGCATTGTGACGTCACAGAATGCATTGTGACGTCACACTTTGGATTGTGACGTCACAGAATGTATTGTGACGTCACAGAATGCATTGTGACGTCACAGAATGGATTGTGGGGTGTCAGACTGGATTGTGACGTCACAGAATGCATTGTGACGTCTCAGAATGTATTGTGACGTCACAGAATGGATTTTGACGCGAGGGGATTGTGACGTCATACTTTGCATTGTGACATCACAGAATGCATTGTAACGTCACAGAATGTATTGTGGGGTGTCAGACTGGATTGTGACGTCACAGAATGCATTGTGATGTCACAGAATGGATTGTGATGTCACAGAAGGGATTGTGACATTATCGAATGGATTGTGACGCGAGGGGGTTGTGACATCACACTTTGGATTGTGACGTCACAGAATGCATTGTGACGTCACAGAATGGATTGTGGGGTGTCAGACTGGATTGTGACGTCACAGAATGCATTGTGACGTCACAGAATGCATTGTGACGTCACAGAATGGATTGTGACGTCACAAGGGATTTTGACGCGAGGGGATTGTGACGTCACACTTTGGATTGTGACGTCACAGAATGCATTGTGACGTCACAGAATGGATTGTGGGGTGTCAGACTGGATTGTGACGTCACAGAATGCATTGTGATGTCACAGAAGGGATTGTGATGTCACAGAAGGGATTGTGACATCATCGAATGTATTGTGACGCGAGGGGTTTGTGACGTCACACTTTGGATTGTGACGTCAGAGAATGTAATTGTGACGTCACAGAATGCATTGTTGGGTGTCAGACTGGATTGTGACGTCACAGAATGCATTGTGACGTCATAGAACGGATTGTGATGTCACAGAAGGGTTTATGACATCACAGAATGGATTGTGACGCGAGGGGATTGTGACGTCACACTTTGGATTGTGACGTCACAGAATGCATTGTGACGTCACAGAATGGATTGTGGGGTATCAGACTGGATTGTGACGTCACACTTTGGATTGTGACGTCACAGAATGCATTGTGACGTCACAGAATGGATTGTGGGGTGTCAGAATGGATTGTGACGTCACAGAATGCATTGTGACGTCACACTTTGGATTGTGACGTCACAGAATGCATTGTGACGTCACAGAATGGATTGTGACGTCACACTTTGGATTGTGACGTCACAGAATGTATTGTGACGTCACAGAAGGGATTGTGACGTCACAGAATGGATTGTGACGTCACAGAAGGGATTGTGACGCGAGCGGATTGTGACGTCACACTTTGGATTGTGACCTCACAGAATGCATTGTGACGTCACAGAATGGATTGTGGGGTGTTAGACTGGATTGTGACGTCACAGAATGCATTGTGACGTCACAGAATGGATTGTGGGGTATTAGACTTGATTGTGACGTCACAGAATGCATTGTGACGTCACAGAATGCATTGTGACGTCACAGAATGCATTGTGGTTTGTCAGAATGGATTGTGACGTCACAGAATGTATTGTGACTTCACAGAATGGATTGTGACGTCACAGAATGGATTGAGACATCATCGGATGGATTGTGACGCGAGGGGATTGTGACGTCACACTTTGGATTGTGACGTCACAGAATGCATTGTGACGTCACAGAATGGATTTTGGGGTGTCAGGCTGGATTGTGACGTCACAGAATGCATTGTGACGTCATAGAATGGATTGTGATGTCTCAGAACGGATTGAGACATTACAGAATGGATTGTGATGCGATCTGATTGTGACGTCACACTTTGGATTGTGACGTCACAGAATGGATTGTGACGTCAGAGAATGGGTTGTGACGCGAGGGGATTGTGACTTCACACTTTGGATTGTGACGTCATAGAATGTATTCTGACGTCACAGAATGAATTTTGATGTCACAGAATGGATTGTGACGTCACAGAAGGGATTGTGACATCATCGAATGGATTGTGACGCGAGGGGATTGTGACGTCAAACTTTGGATTGTGACGTCGGAGAATGGATTGTGACGTCACAGAACGCATTGGTGGGTGTCAGACTGGATTGTGACGTCACAGAATGGATTGTGACGTCACAGAATGGATTTTGACGTCACAGAATGGATTTTGACGCGAGGGGATTGTGACGTCACACTTTGGATTGTGACGTCACAGAATGCATTGTGACGTCACAGAATGCATTGGTGGGTGTCAGACTGGGTTGTGACGTCACAGAATGCATTGTGACGTCACAGAATGTATTGTGACGTCACAGAAGGGATTGTGACATCATCGAATGTATTGTGATGTGAGGGGTTTGTGATGTCACACTTTGGATTGTGACGTCAGAGAATGTATTGTGACGTCACAGAATGCATTGGTGGGTGTCAGACTGGATTGTGACGTCACAGAATGCATTGTGACGTCACAGAATGCATTGTGACGTCTCAGAATGGATTGTGACGTCACAGAATGGATTGTGGCGCGAGGGAATTGTGACGTCACACTTTGGATTGTGACGTCACAGAATGCATTGTGACGTCACAGAATGGATTGTGGGGTGTCAGATTGGATTGTGACGTCACAGAATTCATTGTGATGTCACAGAATGTATTGTGATGTCACAGAAGGAATTGTGACATCATCGAATGGATTGTGACGCGAGGGGATTGTGACGTCACACTTTGGATTGTGACGTCACAGAATGCATTGTGACGTCACAGAATGGATTGTGGGGTGTCAGAATGGATTCTGACGTCACAGAATGCATTGTGACGTCACACTTTGGATTGTGACGTCACAGAATGCATTGTGACGTCACAGAATGCATTGTGACGTCACACTTTGGATTGTGACGTCACAGAATGTATTGTGACGTCACAGAATGCATTGTGACGTCACAGAATGGATTGTGGGGTGTCAGACTGGATTGTGACGTCACAGAATGCATCGTGACGTCACAGAATGGATTGTGACGTCACAGAATGGATTGTGACTTCACAGAATGGATTGTGGGGTGTTAGACTGGATTGTGACGTCACAGAATGCATTGTGACGTCACAGAATGCATTGTGGTGTGTCAGAATGGATTGTGACGTCACAGAATGCATTGTGACGTCACAGTTTGGATTGTGACGTCACAGAATCCATTGTGACGTCATAGCATGGATTGTGACGTCACAGAATGCATTGTGACGTCACAGAATGGATTGTGGGGTGTCAGACTGGATTGTGACGTCACAGAATGCATTGTGACGTCACAGAATGCATTGTGGTGTGTCAGAATGGATTGTGATGTCACAGAATGCATTGTGACGTCACACTTTGGATTGTGACGTCTCAGAATGGATAGTGACGTTACAGAAGGGATTGTGACATCATCGAATGGATTGTGACGCGAGGGGTTTGTGATGTCACACTTTGGATTGTGATGTCACAGAATGTATTGTGACGTCGCAGAATGGATTGGTGGGTCTCAGACTGGATTGTCACGTCACAGAATCCATTGTGACGTCATAGCATGGATTGTGACGTCGGAGAATGGATTGTGACGTCACAGAACGCATTGGTGGGTGTCAGACTGGATTGTGAAGTTACAGAATGGATTGTGACGTCACAGAATGGATTGTGACGTCACAGAATGGATTTTGACGTGAGGGGATTGTGACGTCACACTTGGGATTGTGACCTCACAGAATGCATTGTGACGTCACAGAATGCATTGGTGGGTGTCAGACTGGGTTGTGACGTCACAGAATGCATTGTGACGTCACAGAATGCATTGTGACGTCACAGAATGGATTGTGGGGTGTCAGGCTGGATTGTGACGTCACAGAATGCATTGTGACGTCATAGAATGGATTGTGATGTCTCAGAACGGATTGAGACATTACAGAATGGATTGTGATGCGATCTGATTGTGACGTCACACTTTGGATTGTGTCATCACAGATTGGATTGTGACGTCAGAGAATGGGTTGTGACGCGAGGGGATTGTGACTTCACACTTTGGATTGTGACGTCATAGAATGTATTCTGACGTCACAGAATGAATTTTGATGTCACAGAATGGATTGTGACGTCACAGAAGGGATTGTGACATCATCGAATGGATTGTGACGCGAGGGGATTGTGACGTCAAACTTTGGATTGTGACGTCGGAGAATGGATTGTGACGTCACAGAACGCATTGGTGGGTGTCAGACTGGATTGTGACGTCACAGAATGGATTGTGACGTCACAGAATGGATTTTGACGTCACAGAATGGATTTTGACGTGAGGGGATTGTGACGTCACACTTTGGATTGTGACCTCACAGAATGCATTGTGACGTCACAGAATGCATTGGTGGGTGTCAGACTGGGTTGTGACGTCACAGAATGCATTGTGACGTCACAGAATGTATTGTGACGTCACAGAAGGGATTGTGACATCATCGAATGTATTGTGATGTGAGGGGTTTGTGATGTCACACTTTGGATTGTGACGTCAGAGAATGTATTGTGACGTCACAGAATGCATTGGTGGGTGTCAGACTGGATTGTGACGTCACAGAATGCATTGTGACGTCACAGAATGCATTGTGACGTCTCAGAATGGATTGTGACGTCACAGAATGGATTGTGGCGCGAGGGAATTGTGACGTCACACTTTGGATTGTGACGTCACAGAATGCATTGTGACGTCACAGAATGCATTGTGGGGTGTCAGATTGGATTGTGACGTCACAGAATTCATTGTGATGTCACAGAATGTATTGTGATGTCACAGAAGGAATTGTGACATCATCGAATGGATTGTGACGCGAGGGGATTGTGACGTCACACTTTGGATTGTGACGTCACAGAATGCATTGTGACGTCACAGAATGGATTGTGGGGTGTCAGAATGGATTCTGACGTCACAGAATGCATTGTGACGTCACACTTTGGATTGTGACGTCACAGAATGTATTGTGACGTCACAGAATGCATTGTGACGTCACAGAATGGATTGTGGGGTGTCAGACTGGATTGTGACGTCACAGAATGCATCGTGACGTCACAGAATGGATTGTGACGTCACAGAATGCATTGTGACGTCACAGAATGCATTGTGGTGTGTCAGAATGGATTGTGACGTCACAGAATGCATTGTGACGTCACACTTTGGATTGTGACGTCACAGAATCCATTGTGACGTCATAGCATGGATTGTGACGTCACAGAATGCATTGTGACGTCACAGAATGGATTGTGGGGTGTCAGACTGGATTGTGACGTCACAGAATGCATTGTGACGTCACAGAATGCATTGTGGTGTGTCAGAATGGATTGTGATGTCACAGAATACATTGTGACGTCACACTTTGGATTGTGACGTCTCAGAATGGATAGTGACGTTACAGAAGGGATTGTGACATCATCGAATGGATTGTGACGCGAGGGGTTTGTGATGTCACACTTTGGATTGTGATGTCACAGAATGTATTGTGACGTCGCAGAATGGATTGGTGGGTCTCAGACTGGATTGTCACGTCACAGAATCCATTGTGACGTCATAGCATGGATTGTGACGTCGGAGAATGGATTGTGACGTCACAGAACGCATTGGTGGGTGTCAGACTGGATTGTGAAGTTACAGAATGGATTGTGACGTCACAGAATGGATTGTGACGTCACAGAATGGATTTTGACGTGAGGGGATTGTGACGTCACACTTGGGATTGTGACCTCACAGAATGCATTGTGACGTCACAGAATGCATTGGTGGGTGTCAGACTGGGTTGTGACGTCACAGAATGCATTGTGACGTCACAGAATGCATTGTGATGTCACAGAATGGATTGTGGGGTGTCAGACTGGATTGTTACGTCACAGAATGGTTTGTGACGTCACAGAATGGATTGTGATGTCAGAGAAGGGATTGTGACATCATCGAATGGATTCTGACGCGAGCGGGTTGTGACGTCGAACTTTGGATTGTGACTTCACAGAATGTATTGTGACGTCACAGAATGCATTGGTGGGTGTCAGACTGGATTGTGACGTCACAGAATGCATTGTGACGTCACAGAAGGGATTGTGACATCATCGAAAGGATTGTGACGCGAGGGGATTTTGACATCACACTTTGGATTGTGACGTCACACTTTGGATTGTGACGTCACAGAATGGATTGTGACGTCACAGAAGGGATTGTGACGTCATCGAATGGATTGTGACGCGAGGGGTTTGTGACGTCACACTTTGGATTGTGACGTCACAGAAGGGATTGTGACGTCACAGAATGGATTGTGATGCGAGGGGATTGTGACGTCACACTTTGGATTGTGACGTCAGAGAATGGATTGTGACGTCACAGAATGAATTTTGACGTCACAGAATGGATTGTGACGTGAGGGGATTGTGACGTCACACTTTGGATTGTGACGTCAGAGAATGGATTGTGACGTTACAGAAGGGATTGTGACATCATCGAATGGATTGTGACGCGAGGGGTTTGTGATGTCACACTTTGGATTGTGATGTCACAGAATGTATTGTGACGTCGCAGAATGGATTGGTGGGTCTCAGACTGGATTGTCACGTCACAGAATCCATTGTCACGTCATAGCATGGATTGTGACGTCACAGAATGGATTGTGACGTCACAGATTGGATTTTGACGCGCGGGGATTGTGACGTCACACTTTGGATTGTGACGTCACAGAATGCATTGTGACGTCACAGAATGGATTGTGGGGTGTCAGACTTGATTGTGACGTCACAGAATGCATTGTGACGTCACAGAATGGATTGTGATGTCACAGAAGGGATTGTGACATCATCGAAT
Source organism: Gallinula chloropus (assembly GCF_964237585.1). Lineage (NCBI taxonomy): Eukaryota > Metazoa > Chordata > Aves > Gruiformes > Rallidae > Gallinula > Gallinula chloropus. Next base: position 80,016 of record NW_028168119.1, on the reverse strand, counting down.
GTATTGTGATGTGAGGGGTTTGTGATGTCACACTTTGGATTGTGACGTCAGAGAATGTATTGTGACGTCACAGAATGCATTGGTGGGTGTCAGACTGGATTGTGACGTCACAGAATGCATTGTGACGTCACAGAATGCATTGTGACGTCTCAGAATGGATTGTGACGTCACAGAATGGATTGTGGCGCGAGGGGATTGTGACGTCACACTTTGGATTGTGACGTCACAGAATGCATTGTGACGTCACAGAATGGATTGTGGGGTGTCAGAATGGATTCTGACGTCACAGAATGCATTGTGACGTCACACTTTGGATTGTGACGTCACAGAATGCATTGTGACGTCACAGAATGCATTGTGACGTCACACTTTGGATTGTGACGTCACAGAATGTATTGTGACGTCACAGAATGCATTGTGACGTCACAGAATGGATTGTGGGGTGTCAGACTGGATTGTGACGTCACAGAATGCATTGTGACGTCTCAGAATGTATTGTGACGTCACAGAATGGATTTTGACGCGAGGGGATTGTGACGTCATACTTTGCATTGTGACATCACAGAATGCATTGTAACGTCACAGAATGTATTGTGGGGTGTCAGACTGGATTGTGACGTCACAGAATGCATTGTGATGTCACAGAATGGATTGTGATGTCACAGAAGGGATTGTGACATTATCGAATGGATTGTGACGCGAGGGGGTTGTGACATCACACTTTGGATTGTGACGTCACAGAATGCATTGTGACGTCACAGAATGGATTGTGGGGTGTCAGACTGGATTGTGACGTCACAGAATGCATTGTGACGTCACAGAATGCATTGTGACGTCACAGAATGGATTGTGACGTCACAAGGGATTTTGACGCGAGGGGATTGTGACGTCACACTTTGGATTGTGACGTCACAGAATGCATTGTGACGTCACAGAATGGATTGTGGGGTGTCAGACAGGATTGTGACGTCACAGAATGCATTGTGATGTCACAGAAGGGATTGTGATGTCACAGAAGGGATTGTGACATCATCGAATGTATTGTGACGCGAGGGGTTTGTGACGTCACACTTTGGATTGTGACGTCAGAGAATGTAATTGTGACGTCACAGAATGCATTGTTGGGTGTCAGACTGGATTGTGACGTCACAGAATGCATTGTGACGTCATAGAACGGATTGTGATGTCACAGAAGGGTTTATGACATCACAGAATGGATTGTGACGCGAGGGGATTGTGACGTCACACTTTGGATTGTGACGTCACAGAATGCATTGTGACGTCACAGAATGTATTGTGGGGTGTCAGAATGGATTGTGACGTCACACTTTGGATTGTGACGTCACAGAATGCATTGTGACGTCACAGAATGGATTGTGGGGTGTCAGAATGGATTGTGACGTCACAGAATGCATTGTGACGTCACACTTTGGATTGTGACGTCACAGAATGCATTGTGACGTCACACTTTGGATTGTGACGTCACAGAATGTATTGTGACGTCACAGAATGCATTGTGACGTCACAGAATGGATTGTGACGTCACAGAATGGATTGTGGGGTGTTAGACTGGATTGTGACGTCACAGAATGCATTGTGACGTCACAGAATGCATTGTGGTGTGTCAGAATGGATTGTGACGTCACAGAATGCATTGTGACGTCACACTTTGGATTGTGACGTCACAGAATCCATTGTGACGTCATAGCATGGATTGCGACGTCACAGAATGGATTGTGACGTCACAGAAGGTATTTTGAGGCGAGGGGATTGTGACGTCACACTTTGGATTGTGACCTCACAGAATGCATTGTGACGTCACAGAATGGATTGTGGGGTGTCAGACTGGATTGTGACGTCACAGAATGCATTGTGACGTCACAGAATGCATTGTGGTGTGTCAGAATGGATTGTGACGTCACAGAATGCATTGTGACGTCACACTTTGGATTGTGACGTCTCAGAATGGATTGTGACGTTACAGAATGGATTGTGGGGTGTCAGACTGGATTGTGACGTCACAGAATGCATTGTGACGTCATAGAATGGATTGTGATGTCACAGAAGGGGTTGTGACATCTAAAAATGGATTGTGATGCGAGGGGATTGTGACGTCACACTTTGGATTGTGACGTCACAGAATGCATTGTGACGTCACAGAATGGATTGTGGGGTATCAGACTGGATTGTGACGTCACACTTTGGATTGTGACGTCACAGAATGCATTGTGACGTCACAGAATGGATTGTGGGGTGTCAGAATGGATTGTGACGTCAAAGAATGCATTGTGACGTCACACTTTGGATTGTGACGTCACAGAATGCATTGTGACGTCACAGAATGGATTGTGACGTCACACTTTGGATTGTGACGTCACAGAATGTATTGTGACGTCACAGAAGGGATTGTGACGTCACAGAATGGATTGTGACGTCACAGAAGGGATTGTGACGCGAGCGGATTGTGACGTCACACTTTGGATTGTGACCTCACAGAATGCATTGTGACGTCACAGAATGGATTGTGGGGTGTTAGACTGGATTGTGACGTCACAGAATGCATTGTGACGTCACAGAATGGATTGTGGGGTATTAGACTTGATTGTGACGTCACAGAATGCATTGTGACGTCACAGAATGCATTGTGACGTCACAGAATGCATTGTGGTTTGTCAGAATGGATTGTGACGTCACAGAATGTATTGTGACTTCACAGAATGGATTGTGACGTCACAGAATGGATTGAGACATCATCGGATGGATTGTGACGCGAGGGGATTGTGACGTCACACTTTGGATTGTGACGTCACAGAATGCATTGTGACGTCACAGAATGGATTTTGGGGTGTCAGGCTGGATTGTGACGTCACAGAATGCATTGTGACGTCATAGAATGGATTGTGATGTCTCAGAACGGATTGAGACATTACAGAATGGATTGTGATGCGATCTGATTGTGACGTCACACTTTGGATTGTGACGTCACAGAATGGATTGTGACGTCAGAGAATGGGTTGTGACGCGAGGGGATTGTGACTTCACACTTTGGATTGTGACGTCATAGAATGTATTCTGACGTCACAGAATGAATTTTGATGTCACAGAATGGATTGTGACGTCACAGAAGGGATTGTGACATCATCGAATGGATTGTGACGCGAGGGGATTGTGACGTCAAACTTTGGATTGTGACGTCGGAGAATGGATTGTGACGTCACAGAACGCATTGGTGGGTGTCAGACTGGATTGTGAAGTTACAGAATGGATTGTGACGTCACAGAATGGATTGTGACGTCACAGAATGGATTTTGACGTGAGGGGATTGTGACGTCACACTTTGGATTGTGACCTCACAGAATGCATTGTGACGTCACAGAATGCATTGGTGGGTGTCAGACTGGGTTGTGACGTCACAGAATGCATTGTGACGTCACAGAATGTATTGTGACGTCACAGAAGGGATTGTGACATCATCGAATGTATTGTGATGTGAGGGGTTTGTGATGTCACACTTTGGATTGTGACGTCAGAGAATGTATTGTGACGTCACAGAATGCATTGGTGGGTGTCAGACTGGATTGTGACGTCACAGAATGCATTGTGACGTCACAGAATGCATTGTGACGTCTCAGAATGGATTGTGACGTCACAGAATGGATTGTGGCGCGAGGGAATTGTGACGTCACACTTTGGATTGTGACGTCACAGAATGCATTGTGACGTCACAGAATGGATTGTGGGGTGTCAGATTGGATTGTGACGTCACAGAATTCATTGTGATGTCACAGAATGTATTGTGATGTCACAGAAGGAATTGTGACATCATCGAATGGATTGTGACGCGAGGGGATTGTGACGTCACACTTTGGATTGTGACGTCACAGAATGCATTGTGACGTCACAGAATGGATTGTGGGGTGTCAGAATGGATTCTGACGTCACAGAATGCATTGTGACGTCACACTTTGGATTGTGACGTCACAGAATGTATTGTGACGTCGCAGAATGGATTGGTGGGTCTCAGACTGGATTGTCACGTCACAGAATCCATTGTGACGTCATAGCATGGATTGTGACGTCGGAGAATGGATTGTGACGTCACAGAACGCATTGGTGGGTGTCAGACTGGATTGTGAAGTTACAGAATGGATTGTGACGTCACAGAATGGATTGTGACGTCACAGAATGGATTTTGACGTGAGGGGATTGTGACGTCACACTTGGGATTGTGACCTCACAGAATGCATTGTGACGTCACAGAATGCATTGGTGGGTGTCAGACTGGGTTGTGACGTCACAGAATGCATTGTGACGTCACAGAATGCATTGTGACGTCACAGAATGGATTGTGGGGTGTCAGGCTGGATTGTGACGTCACAGAATGCATTGTGACGTCATAGAATGGATTGTGATGTCTCAGAACGGATTGAGACATTACAGAATGGATTGTGATGCGATCTGATTGTGACGTCACACTTTGGATTGTGACGTCACAGAATGGATTGTGACGTCAGAGAATGGGTTGTGACGCGAGGGGATTGTGACTTCACACTTTGGATTGTGACGTCATAGAATGTATTCTGACGTCACAGAATGAATTTTGATGTCACAGAATGGATTGTGACGTCACAGAAGGGATTGTGACATCATCGAATGGATTGTGACGCGAGGGGATTGTGACGTCAAACTTTGGATTGTGACGTCGGAGAATGGATTGTGACGTCACAGAACGCATTGGTGGGTGTCAGACTGGATTGTGACGTCACAGAATGGATTGTGACGTCACAGAATGGATTTTGACGTCACAGAATGGATTTTGACGTGAGGGGATTGTGACGTCACACTTTGGATTGTGACCTCACAGAATGCATTGTGACGTCACAGAATGCATTGGTGGGTGTCAGACTGGGTTGTGACGTCACAGAATGCATTGTGACGTCACAGAATGTATTGTGACGTCACAGAAGGGATTGTGACATCATCGAATGTATTGTGATGTGAGGGGTTTGTGATGTCACACTTTGGATTGTGACGTCAGAGAATGTATTGTGACGTCACAGAATGCATTGGTGGGTGTCAGACTGGATTGTGACGTCACAGAATGCATTGTGACGTCACAGAATGCATTGTGACGTCTCAGAATGGATTGTGACGTCACAGAATGGATTGTGGCGCGAGGGAATTGTGACGTCACACTTTGGATTGTGACGTCACAGAATGCATTGTGACGTCACAGAATGGATTGTGGGGTGTCAGATTGGATTGTGACGTCACAGAATTCATTGTGATGTCACAGAATGTATTGTGATGTCACAGAAGGAATTGTGACATCATCGAATGGATTGTGACGCGAGGGGATTGTGACGTCACACTTTGGATTGTGACGTCACAGAATGCATTGTGACGTCACAGAATGGATTGTGGGGTGTCAGAATGGATTCTGACGTCACAGAATGCATTGTGACGTCACACTTTGGATTGTGACGTCACAGAATGCATTGTGACGTCACAGAATGCATTGTGACGTCACACTTTGGATTGTGACGTCACAGAATGTATTGTGACGTCACAGAATGCATTGTGACGTCACAGAATGGATTGTGGGGTGTCAGACTGGATTGTGACGTCACAGAATGCATCGTGACGTCACAGAATGGATTGTGACGTCACAGAATGGATTGTGACTTCACAGAATGGATTGTGGGGTGTTAGACTGGATTGTGACGTCACAGAATGCATTGTGACGTCACAGAATGCATTGTGGTGTGTCAGAATGGATTGTGACGTCACAGAATGCGTTGTGACGTCACAGTTTGGATTGTGACGTCACAGAATCCATTGTGACGTCATAGCATGGATTGTGACGTCACAGAATGCATTGTGACGTCACAGAATGGATTGTGGGGTGTCAGACTGGATTGTGACGTCACAGAATGCATTGTGACGTCACAGAATGCATTGTGGTGTGTCAGAATGGATTGTGATGTCACAGAATGCATTGTGACGTCACACTTTGGATTGTGACGTCTCAGAATGGATAGTGACGTTACAGAAGGGATTGTGACATCATCGAATGGATTGTGACGCGAGGGGTTTGTGATGTCACACTTTGGATTGTGATGTCACAGAATGTATTGTGACGTCGCAGAATGGATTGGTGGGTCTCAGACTGGATTGTCACGTCACAGAATCCATTGTGACGTCATAGCATGGATTGTGACGTCGGAGAATGGATTGTGACGTCACAGAACGCATTGGTGGGTGTCAGACTGGATTGTGAAGTTACAGAATGGATTGTGACGTCACAGAATGGATTGTGACGTCACAGAATGGATTTTGACGTGAGGGGATTGTGACGTCACACTTGGGATTGTGACCTCACAGAATGCATTGTGACGTCACAGAATGCATTGGTGGGTGTCAGACTGGGTTGTGACGTCACAGAATGCATTGTGACGTCACAGAATGCATTGTGACGTCACAGAATGGATTGTGGGGTGTCAGACTGGATTGTTACGTCACAGAATGGTTTGTGACGTCACAGAATGGATTGTGGGGTGTCAGAATGGATTGTGACGTCAAAGAATGCATTGTGACGTCACACTTTGGATTGTGACGTCACAGAATGCATTGTGACGTCACAGAATGGATTGTGACGTCACACTTTGGATTGTGACGTCACAGAATGTATTGTGACGTCACAGAAGGGATTGTGACGTCACAGAATGGATTGTGACGTCACAGAAGGGATTGTGACGCGAGCGGATTGTGACGTCACACTTTGGATTGTGACCTCACAGAATGCATTGTGACGTCACAGAATGGATTGTGGGGTGTTAGACTGGATTGTGACGTCACAGAATGCATTGTGACGTCACAGAATGGATTGTGGGGTATTAGACTTGATTGTGACGTCACAGAATGCATTGTGACGTCACAGAATGCATTGTGACGTCACAGAATGCATTGTGGTTTGTCAGAATGGATTGTGACGTCACAGAATGTATTGTGACTTCACAGAATGGATTGTGACGTCACAGAATGGATTGAGACATCATCGGATGGATTGTGACGCGAGGGGATTGTGACGTCACACTTTGGATTGTGACGTCACAGAATGCATTGTGACGTCACAGAATGGATTTTGGGGTGTCAGGCTGGATTGTGACGTCACAGAATGCATTGTGACGTCATAGAATGGATTGTGATGTCTCAGAACGGATTGAGACATTACAGAATGGATTGTGATGCGATCTGATTGTGACGTCACACTTTGGATTGTGACGTCACAGAATGGATTGTGACGTCAGAGAATGGGTTGTGACGCGAGGGGATTGTGACTTCACACTTTGGATTGTGACGTCATAGAATGTATTCTGACGTCACAGAATGAATTTTGATGTCACAGAATGGATTGTGACGTCACAGAAGGGATTGTGACATCATCGAATGGATTGTGACGCGAGGGGATTGTGACGTCAAACTTTGGATTGTGACGTCGGAGAATGGATTGTGACGTCACAGAACGCATTGGTGGGTGTCAGACTGGATTGTGAAGTTACAGAATGGATTGTGACGTCACAGAATGGATTGTGACGTCACAGAATGGATTTTGACGTGAGGGGATTGTGACGTCACACTTTGGATTGTGACCTCACAGAATGCATTGTGACGTCACAGAATGCATTGGTGGGTGTCAGACTGGGTTGTGACGTCACAGAATGCATTGTGACGTCACAGAATGTATTGTGACGTCACAGAAGGGATTGTGACATCATCGAATGTATTGTGATGTGAGGGGTTTGTGATGTCACACTTTGGATTGTGACGTCAGAGAATGTATTGTGACGTCACAGAATGCATTGGTGGGTGTCAGACTGGATTGTGACGTCACAGAATGCATTGTGACGTCACAGAATGCATTGTGACGTCTCAGAATGGATTGTGACGTCACAGAATGGATTGTGGCGCGAGGGAATTGTGACGTCACACTTTGGATTGTGACGTCACAGAATGCATTGTGACGTCACAGAATGGATTGTGGGGTGTCAGATTGGATTGTGACGTCACAGAATTCATTGTGATGTCACAGAATGTATTGTGATGTCACAGAAGGAATTGTGACATCATCGAATGGATTGTGACGCGAGGGGATTGTGACGTCACACTTTGGATTGTGACGTCACAGAATGCATTGTGACGTCACAGAATGGATTGTGGGGTGTCAGAATGGATTCTGACGTCACAGAATGCATTGTGACGTCACACTTTGGATTGTGACGTCACAGAATGTATTGTGACGTCGCAGAATGGATTGGTGGGTCTCAGACTGGATTGTCACGTCACAGAATCCATTGTGACGTCATAGCATGGATTGTGACGTCGGAGAATGGATTGTGACGTCACAGAACGCATTGGTGGGTGTCAGACTGGATTGTGAAGTTACAGAATGGATTGTGACGTCACAGAATGGATTGTGACGTCACAGAATGGATTTTGACGTGAGGGGATTGTGACGTCACACTTGGGATTGTGACCTCACAGAATGCATTGTGACGTCACAGAATGCATTGGTGGGTGTCAGACTGGGTTGTGACGTCACAGAATGCATTGTGACGTCACAGAATGCATTGTGACGTCACAGAATGGATTGTGGGGTGTCAGGCTGGATTGTGACGTCACAGAATGCATTGTGACGTCATAGAATGGATTGTGATGTCTCAGAACGGATTGAGACATTACAGAATGGATTGTGATGCGATCTGATTGTGACGTCACACTTTGGATTGTGACGTCACAGAATGGATTGTGACGTCAGAGAATGGGTTGTGACGCGAGGGGATTGTGACTTCACACTTTGGATTGTGACGTCATAGAATGTATTCTGACGTCACAGAATGAATTTTGATGTCACAGAATGGATTGTGACGTCACAGAAGGGATTGTGACATCATCGAATGGATTGTGACGCGAGGGGATTGTGACGTCAAACTTTGGATTGTGACGTCGGAGAATGGATTGTGACGTCACAGAACGCATTGGTGGGTGTCAGACTGGATTGTGACGTCACAGAATGGATTGTGACGTCACAGAATGGATTTTGACGTCACAGAATGGATTTTGACGTGAGGGGATTGTGACGTCACACTTTGGATTGTGACCTCACAGAATGCATTCTGACGTCACAGAATGCATTGGTGGGTGTCAGACTGGGTTGTGACGTCACAGAATGCATTGTGACGTCACAGAATGTATTGTGACGTCACAGAAGGGATTGTGACATCATCGAATGTATTGTGATGTGAGGGGTTTGTGATGTCACACTTTGGATTGTGACGTCAGAGAATGTATTGTGACGTCACAGAATGCATTGGTGGGTGTCAGACTGGATTGTGACGTCACAGAATGCATTGTGACGTCACAGAATGCATTGTGACGTCTCAGAATGGATTGTGACGTCACAGAATGGATTGTGGCGCGAGGGAATTGTGACGTCACACTTTGGATTGTGACGTCACAGAATGCATTGTGACGTCACAGAATGGATTGTGGGGTGTCAGATTGGATTGTGACGTCACAGAATTCATTGTGATGTCACAGAATGTATTGTGATGTCACAGAAGGAATTGTGACATCATCGAATGGATTGTGACGCGAGGGGATTGTGACGTCACACTTTGGATTGTGACGTCACAGAATGCATTGTGACGTCACAGAATGGATTGTGGGGTGTCAGAATGGATTCTGACGTCACAGAATGCATTGTGACGTCACACTTTGGATTGTGACGTCACAGAATGCATTGTGACGTCACAGAATGCATTGTGACGTCACACTTTGGATTGTGACGTCACAGAATGTATTGTGACGTCACAGAATGCATTGTGACGTCACAGAATGGATTGTGGGGTGTCAGACTGGATTGTGACGTCACAGAATGCATCGTGACGTCACAGAATGGATTGTGACGTCACAGAATGGATTGTGGGGTGTCAGACTGGATTGTGACGTCACAGAATGCATTGTGACGTCATAGAATGGATTGTGATGTCACAGAAGGGGTTGTGACATCTAAAAATGGATTGTGATGCGAGGGGATTGTGACGTCACACTTTGGATTGTGACGTCACAGAATGCATTGTGACGTCACAGAATGGATTGTGGGGTATCAGACTGGATTGTGACGTCACACTTTGGATTGTGACGTCACAGAATGCATTGTGACGTCACAGAATGGATTGTGGGGTGTCAGAATGGATTGTGACGTCAAAGAATGCATTGTGACGTCACACTTTGGATTGTGACGTCACAGAATGCATTGTGACGTCACAGAATGGATTGTGACGTCACACTTTGGATTGTGACGTCACAGAATGTATTGTGACGTCACAGAAGGGATTGTGACGTCACAGAATGGATTGTGACGTCACAGAAGGGATTGTGACGCGAGCGGATTGTGACGTCACACTTTGGATTGTGACCTCACAGAATGCATTGTGACGTCACAGAATGGATTGTGGGGTGTTAGACTGGATTGTGACGTCACAGAATGCATTGTGACGTCACAGAATGGATTGTGGGGTATTAGACTTGATTGTGACGTCACAGAATGCATTGTGACGTCACAGAATGCATTGTGACGTCACAGAATGCATTGTGGTTTGTCAGAATGGATTGTGACGTCACAGAATGTATTGTGACTTCACAGAATGGATTGTGACGTCACAGAATGGATTGAGACATCATCGGATGGATTGTGACGCGAGGGGATTGTGACGTCACACTTTGGATTGTGACGTCACAGAATGCATTGTGACGTCACAGAATGGATTTTGGGGTGTCAGGCTGGATTGTGACGTCACAGAATGCATTGTGACGTCATAGAATGGATTGTGATGTCTCAGAACGGATTGAGACATTACAGAATGGATTGTGATGCGATCTGATTGTGACGTCACACTTTGGATTGTGACGTCACAGAATGGATTGTGACGTCAGAGAATGGGTTGTGACGCGAGGGGATTGTGACTTCACACTTTGGATTGTGACGTCATAGAATGTATTCTGACGTCACAGAATGAATTTTGATGTCACAGAATGGATTGTGACGTCACAGAAGGGATTGTGACATCATCGAATGGATTGTGACGCGAGGGGATTGTGACGTCAAACTTTGGATTGTGACGTCGGAGAATGGATTGTGACGTCACAGAACGCATTGGTGGGTGTCAGACTGGATTGTGAAGTTACAGAATGGATTGTGACGTCACAGAATGGATTGTGACGTCACAGAATGGATTTTGACGTGAGGGGATTGTGACGTCACACTTTGGATTGTGACCTCACAGAATGCATTGTGACGTCACAGAATGCATTGGTGGGTGTCAGACTGGGTTGTGACGTCACAGAATGCATTGTGACGTCACAGAATGTATTGTGACGTCACAGAAGGGATTGTGACATCATCGAATGTATTGTGATGTGAGGGGTTTGTGATGTCACACTTTGGATTGTGACGTCAGAGAATGTATTGTGACGTCACAGAATGCATTGGTGGGTGTCAGACTGGATTGTGACGTCACAGAATGCATTGTGACGTCACAGAATGCATTGTGACGTCTCAGAATGGATTGTGACGTCACAGAATGGATTGTGGCGCGAGGGAATTGTGACGTCACACTTTGGATTGTGACGTCACAGAATGCATTGTGACGTCACAGAATGGATTGTGGGGTGTCAGATTGGATTGTGACGTCACAGAATTCATTGTGATGTCACAGAATGTATTGTGATGTCACAGAAGGAATTGTGACATCATCGAATGGATTGTGACGCGAGGGGATTGTGACGTCACACTTTGGATTGTGACGTCACAGAATGCATTGTGACGTCACAGAATGGATTGTGGGGTGTCAGAATGGATTCTGACGTCACAGAATGCATTGTGACGTCACACTTTGGATTGTGACGTCACAGAATGTATTGTGACGTCGCAGAATGGATTGGTGGGTCTCAGACTGGATTGTCACGTCACAGAATCCATTGTGACGTCATAGCATGGATTGTGACGTCGGAGAATGGATTGTGACGTCACAGAACGCATTGGTGGGTGTCAGACTGGATTGTGAAGTTACAGAATGGATTGTGACGTCACAGAATGGATTGTGACGTCACAGAATGGATTTTGACGTGAGGGGATTGTGACGTCACACTTGGGATTGTGACCTCACAGAATGCATTGTGACGTCACAGAATGCATTGGTGGGTGTCAGACTGGGTTGTGACGTCACAGAATGCATTGTGACGTCACAGAATGCATTGTGACGTCACAGAATGGATTGTGGGGTGTCAGGCTGGATTGTGACGTCACAGAATGCATTGTGACGTCATAGAATGGATTGTGATGTCTCAGAACGGATTGAGACATTACAGAATGGATTGTGATGCGATCTGATTGTGACGTCACACTTTGGATTGTGACGTCACAGAATGGATTGTGACGTCAGAGAATGGGTTGTGACGCGAGGGGATTGTGACTTCACACTTTGGATTGTGACGTCATAGAATGTATTCTGACGTCACAGAATGAATTTTGATGTCACAGAATGGATTGTGACGTCACAGAAGGGATTGTGACATCATCGAATGGATTGTGACGCGAGGGGATTGTGACGTCAAACTTTGGATTGTGACGTCGGAGAATGGATTGTGACGTCACAGAACGCATTGGTGGGTGTCAGACTGGATTGTGACGTCACAGAATGGATTGTGACGTCACAGAATGGATTTTGACGTCACAGAATGGATTTTGACGTGAGGGGATTGTGACGTCACACTTTGGATTGTGACCTCACAGAATGCATTGTGACGTCACAGAATGCATTGGTGGGTGTCAGACTGGGTTGTGACGTCACAGAATGCATTGTGACGTCACAGAATGTATTGTGACGTCACAGAAGGGATTGTGACATCATCGAATGTATTGTGATGTGAGGGGTTTGTGATGTCACACTTTGGATTGTGACGTCAGAGAATGTATTGTGACGTCACAGAATGCATTGGTGGGTGTCAGACTGGATTGTGACGTCACAGAATGCATTGTGACGTCACAGAATGCATTGTGACGTCTCAGAATGGATTGTGACGTCACAGAATGGATTGTGGCGCGAGGGAATTGTGACGTCACACTTTGGATTGTGACGTCACAGAATGCATTGTGACGTCACAGAATGGATTGTGGGGTGTCAGATTGGATTGTGACGTCACAGAATTCATTGTGATGTCACAGAATGTATTGTGATGTCACAGAAGGAATTGTGACATCATCGAATGGATTGTGACGCGAGGGGATTGTGACGTCACACTTTGGATTGTGACGTCACAGAATGCATTGTGACGTCACAGAATGGATTGTGGGGTGTCAGAATGGATTCTGACGTCACAGAATGCATTGTGACGTCACACTTTGGATTGTGACGTCACAGAATGCATTGTGACGTCACAGAATGCATTGTGACGTCACACTTTGGATTGTGACGTCACAGAATGTATTGTGACGTCACAGAATGCATTGTGACGTCACAGAATGGATTGTGGGGTGTCAGACTGGATTGTGACGTCACAGAATGCATCGTGACGTCACAGAATGGATTGTGACGTCACAGAATGGATTGTGACTTCACAGAATGGATTGTGGGGTGTTAGACTGGATTGTGACGTCACAGAATGCATTGTGACGTCACAGAATGCATTGTGGTGTGTCAGAATGGATTGTGACGTCACAGAATGCGTTGTGACGTCACAGTTTGGATTGTGACGTCACAGAATCCATTGTGACGTCATAGCATGGATTGTGACGTCACAGAATGCATTGTGACGTCACAGAATGGATTGTGGGGTGTCAGACTGGATTGTGACGTCACAGAATGCATTGTGACGTCACAGAATGCATTGTGGTGTGTCAGAATGGATTGTGACGTCACAGAATGCATTGTGACGTCACACTTTGGATTGTGACGTCTCAGAATGGATAGTGACGTTACAGAAGGGATTGTGACATCATCGAATGGATTGTGACGCGAGGGGTTTGTGATGTCACACTTTGGATTGTGATGTCACAGAATGTATTGTGACGTCGCAGAATGGATTGGTGGGTCTCAGACTGGATTGTCACGTCACAGAATCCATTGTGACGTCATAGCATGGATTGTGACGTCGGAGAATGGATTGTGACGTCACAGAACGCATTGGTGGGTGTCAGACTGGATTGTGAAGTTACAGAATGGATTGTGACGTCACAGAATGGATTGTGACGTCACAGAATGGATTTTCACGTGAGGGGATTGTGACGTCACACTTGGGATTGTGACCTTACAGAATGCATTGTGACGTCACAGAATGCATTGGTGGGTGTCAGACTGGGTTGTGACGTCACAGAATGCATTGTGACGTCACAGAATGCATTGTGACGTCACAGAATGGATTGTGGGGTGTCAGACTGGATTGTTACGTCACAGAATGGTTTGTGACGTCACAGAATGGATTGTGGGGTGTCAGAATGGATTGTGACGTCAAAGAATGCATTGTGACGTCACACTTTGGATTGTGACGTCACAGAATGCATTGTGACGTCACAGAATGGATTGTGACGTCACACTTTGGATTGTGACGTCACAGAATGTATTGTGACGTCACAGAAGGGATTGTGACGTCACAGAATGGATTGTGACGTCACAGAAGGGATTGTGACGCGAGCGGATTGTGACGTCACACTTTGGATTGTGACCTCACAGAATGCATTGTGACGTCACAGAATGGATTGTGGGGTGTTAGACTGGATTGTGACGTCACAGAATGCATTGTGACGTCACAGAATGGATTGTGGGGTATTAGACTTGATTGTGACGTCACAGAATGCATTGTGACGTCACAGAATGCATTGTGACGTCACAGAATGCATTGTGGTTTGTCAGAATGGATTGTGACGTCACAGAATGTATTGTGACTTCACAGAATGGATTGTGACGTCACAGAATGGATTGAGACATCATCGGATGGATTGTGACGCGAGGGGATTGTGACGTCACACTTTGGATTGTGACGTCACAGAATGCATTGTGACGTCACAGAATGGATTTTGGGGTGTCAGGCTGGATTGTGACGTCACAGAATGCATTGTGACGTCATAGAATGGATTGTGATGTCTCAGAACGGATTGAGACATTACAGAATGGATTGTGATGCGATCTGATTGTGACGTCACACTTTGGATTGTGACGTCACAGAATGGATTGTGACGTCAGAGAATGGGTTGTGACGCGAGGGGATTGTGACTTCACACTTTGGATTGTGACGTCATAGAATGTATTCTGACGTCACAGAATGAATTTTGATGTCACAGAATGGATTGTGACGTCACAGAAGGGATTGTGACATCATCGAATGGATTGTGACGCGAGGGGATTGTGACGTCAAACTTTGGATTGTGACGTCGGAGAATGGATTGTGACGTCACAGAACGCATTGGTGGGTGTCAGACTGGATTGTGAAGTTACAGAATGGATTGTGACGTCACAGAATGGATTGTGACGTCACAGAATGGATTTTGACGTGAGGGGATTGTGACGTCACACTTTGGATTGTGACCTCACAGAATGCATTGTGACGTCACAGAATGCATTGGTGGGTGTCAGACTGGGTTGTGACGTCACAGAATGCATTGTGACGTCACAGAATGTATTGTGACGTCACAGAAGGGATTGTGACATCATCGAATGTATTGTGATGTGAGGGGTTTGTGATGTCACACTTTGGATTGTGACGTCAGAGAATGTATTGTGACGTCACAGAATGCATTGGTGGGTGTCAGACTGGATTGTGACGTCACAGAATGCATTGTGACGTCACAGAATGCATTGTGACGTCTCAGAATGGATTGTGACGTCACAGAATGGATTGTGGCGCGAGGGAATTGTGACGTCACACTTTGGATTGTGACGTCACAGAATGCATTGTGACGTCACAGAATGGATTGTGGGGTGTCAGATTGGATTGTGACGTCACAGAATTCATTGTGATGTCACAGAATGTATTGTGATGTCACAGAAGGAATTGTGACATCATCGAATGGATTGTGACGCGAGGGGATTGTGACGTCACACTTTGGATTGTGACGTCACAGAATGCATTGTGACGTCACAGAATGGATTGTGGGGTGTCAGAATGGATTCTGACGTCACAGAATGCATTGTGACGTCACACTTTGGATTGTGACGTCACAGAATGTATTGTGACGTCGCAGAATGGATTGGTGGGTCTCAGACTGGATTGTCACGTCACAGAATCCATTGTGACGTCATAGCATGGATTGTGACGTCGGAGAATGGATTGTGACGTCACAGAACGCATTGGTGGGTGTCAGACTGGATTGTGAAGTTACAGAATGGATTGTGACGTCACAGAATGGATTGTGACGTCACAGAATGGATTTTGACGTGAGGGGATTGTGACGTCACACTTGGGATTGTGACCTCACAGAATGCATTGTGACGTCACAGAATGCATTGGTGGGTGTCAGACTGGGTTGTGACGTCACAGAATGCATTGTGACGTCACAGAATGCATTGTGACGTCACAGAATGGATTGTGGGGTGTCAGGCTGGATTGTGACGTCACAGAATGCATTGTGACGTCATAGAATGGATTGTGATGTCTCAGAACGGATTGAGACATTACAGAATGGATTGTGATGCGATCTGATTGTGACGTCACACTTTGGATTGTGACGTCACAGAATGGATTGTGACGTCAGAGAATGGGTTGTGACGCGAGGGGATTGTGACTTCACACTTTGGATTGTGACGTCATAGAATGTATTCTGACGTCACAGAATGAATTTTGATGTCACAGAATGGATTGTGACGTCACAGAAGGGATTGTGACATCATCGAATGGATTGTGACGCGAGGGGATTGTGACGTCAAACTTTGGATTGTGACGTCGGAGAATGGATTGTGACGTCACAGAACGCATTGGTGGGTGTCAGACTGGATTGTGACGTCACAGAATGGATTGTGACGTCACAGAATGGATTTTGACGTCACAGAATGGATTTTGACGTGAGGGGATTGTGACGTCACACTTTGGATTGTGACCTCACAGAATGCATTGTGACGTCACAGAATGCATTGGTGGGTGTCAGACTGGGTTGTGACGTCACAGAATGCATTGTGACGTCACAGAATGTATTGTGACGTCACAGAAGGGATTGTGACATCATCGAATGTATTGTGATGTGAGGGGTTTGTGATGTCACACTTTGGATTGTGACGTCAGAGAATGTATTGTGACGTCACAGAATGCATTGGTGGGTGTCAGACTGGATTGTGACGTCACAGAATGCATTGTGACGTCACAGAATGCATTGTGACGTCTCAGAATGGATTGTGACGTCACAGAATGGATTGTGGCGCGAGGGAATTGTGACGTCACACTTTGGATTGTGACGTCACAGAATGCATTGTGACGTCACAGAATGGATTGTGGGGTGTCAGATTGGATTGTGACGTCACAGAATTCATTGTGATGTCACAGAATGTATTGTGATGTCACAGAAGGAATTGTGACATCATCGAATGGATTGTGACGCGAGGGGATTGTGACGTCACACTTTGGATTGTGACGTCACAGAATGCATTGTGACGTCACAGAATGGATTGTGGGGTGTCAGAATGGATTCTGACGTCACAGAATGCATTGTGACGTCAC
This sequence comes from Gallinula chloropus, assembly GCF_964237585.1. Lineage (NCBI taxonomy): Eukaryota > Metazoa > Chordata > Aves > Gruiformes > Rallidae > Gallinula > Gallinula chloropus. The sequence goes on along the minus strand of NW_028168119.1, from coordinate 62,250 downwards.
ACTTTGGATTGTGACGTCACAGAATGCATTGTGACGTCACAGAATGCATTGTGACGTCACACTTTGGATTGTGACGTCACAGAATGTATTGTGACGTCACAGAATGCATTGTGACGTCACAGAATGGATTGTGGGGTGTCAGACTGGATTGTGACGTCACAGAATGCATCGTGACGTCACAGAATGGATTGTGACGTCACAGAATGGATTGTGACTTCACAGAATGGATTGTGGGGTGTTAGACTGGATTGTGACGTCACAGAATGCATTGTGACGTCACAGAATGCATTGTGGTGTGTCAGAATGGATTGTGACGTCACAGAATGCGTTGTGACGTCACAGTTTGGATTGTGACGTCACAGAATCCATTGTGACGTCATAGCATGGATTGTGACGTCACAGAATGCATTGTGACGTCACAGAATGGATTGTGGGGTGTCAGACTGGATTGTGACGTCACAGAATGCATTGTGACGTCACAGAATGCATTGTGGTGTGTCAGAATGGATTGTGATGTCACAGAATGCATTGTGACGTCACACTTTGGATTGTGACGTCTCAGAATGGATAGTGACGTTACAGAAGGGATTGTGACATCATCGAATGGATTGTGACGCGAGGGGTTTGTGATGTCACACTTTGGATTGTGATGTCACAGAATGTATTGTGACGTCGCAGAATGGATTGGTGGGTCTCAGACTGGATTGTCACGTCACAGAATCCATTGTGACGTCATAGCATGGATTGTGACGTCGGAGAATGGATTGTGACGTCACAGAACGCATTGGTGGGTGTCAGACTGGATTGTGAAGTTACAGAATGGATTGTGACGTCACAGAATGGATTGTGACGTCACAGAATGGATTTTGACGTGAGGGGATTGTGACGTCACACTTGGGATTGTGACCTCACAGAATGCATTGTGACGTCACAGAATGCATTGGTGGGTGTCAGACTGGGTTGTGACGTCACAGAATGCATTGTGACGTCACAGAATGCATTGTGACGTCACAGAATGGATTGTGGGGTGTCAGACTGGATTGTTACGTCACAGAATGGTTTGTGACGTCACAGAATGGATTGTGATGTCAGAGAAGGGATTGTGACATCATCGAATGGATTCTGACGCGAGCGGGTTGTGACGTCGAACTTTGGATTGTGACTTCACAGAATGTATTGTGACGTCACAGAATGCATTGGTGGGTGTCAGACTGGATTGTGACGTCACAGAATGCATTGTGACGTCACAGAAGGGATTGTGACATCATCGAAAGGATTGTGACGCGAGGGGATTTTGACATCACACTTTGGATTGTGACGTCACACTTTGGATTGTGACGTCACAGAATGGATTGTGACGTCACAGAAGGGATTGTGACGTCATCGAATGGATTGTGACGCGAGGGGTTTGTGACGTCACACTTTGGATTGTGACGTCACAGAAGGGATTGTGACGTCACAGAATGGATTGTGATGCGAGGGGATTGTGACGTCACACTTTGGATTGTGACGTCAGAGAATGGATTGTGACGTCACAGAATGAATTTTGACGTCACAGAATGGATTGTGACGTGAGGGGATTGTGACGTCACACTTTGGATTGTGACGTCAGAGAATGGATTGTGACGTTACAGAAGGGATTGTGACATCATCGAATGGATTGTGACGCGAGGGGTTTGTGATGTCACACTTTGGATTGTGATGTCACAGAATGTATTGTGACGTCGCAGAATGGATTGGTGTGTCTCAGACTGGATTGTCACGTCACAGAATCCATTGTGACGTCATAGCATGGATTGTGACGTCACAGAATGGATTGTGACGTCACAGAATGGATTTTGACGCGCGGGGATTGTGACGTCACACTTTGGATTGTGACGTCACAGAATGCATTGTGACGTCACAGAATGGATTGTGGGGTGTCAGACTTGATTGTGACGTCACAGAATGCATTGTGACGTCACAGAATGGATTGTGATGTCACAGAAGGGATTGTGACATCATCGAATGTATTGTGATGTGAGGGGTTTGTGATGTCACACTTTGGATTGTGACGTCAGAGAATGTATTGTGACGTCACAGAATGCATTGGTGGGTGTCAGACTGGATTGTGACGTCACAGAATGCATTGTGACGTCACAGAATGCATTGTGACGTCTCAGAATGGATTGTGACGTCACAGAATGGATTGTGGCGAGAGGGGATTGTGACGTCACACTTTGGATTGTGACGTCACAGAATGCATTGTGACGTCACAGAATGGATTGTGGGGTGTCAGAATGGATTCTGACGTCACAGAATGCATTGTGACGTCACACTTTGGATTGTGACGTCACAGAATGCATTGTGACGTCACAGAATGCATTGTGACGTCACACTTTGGATTGTGACGTCACAGAATGTATTGTGACGTCACAGAATGCATTGTGACGTCACAGAATGGATTGTGGGGTGTCAGACTGGATTGTGACGTCACAGAATGCATTGTGACGTCATAGAATGGATTGTGATGTCACAGAAGGGGTTGTGACATCTAAAAATGGATTGTGATGCGAGGGGATTGTGACGTCACACTTTGGATTGTGACGTCACAGAATGTATTGTGACGTCACAGAATGGATTGTGGGGTATCAGACTGGATTGTGACGTCACACTTTGGATTGTGACGTCACAGAATGCATTGTGACGTCACAGAATGGATTGTGGGGTGTCAGAATGGATTGTGACGTCAAAGAATGCATTGTGACGTCACACTTTGGATTGTGACGTCACAGAATGCATTGTGACGTCACAGAATGGATTGTGACGTCACACTTTGGATTGTGACGTCACAGAATGTATTGTGACGTCACAGAAGGGATTGTGACGTCACAGAATGGATTGTGACGTCACAGAAGGGATTGTGACGCGAGCGGATTGTGACGTCACACTTTGGATTGTGACCTCACAGAATGCATTGTGACGTCACAGAATGGATTGTGGGGTGTTAGACTGGATTGTGACGTCACAGAATGCATTGTGACGTCACAGAATGGATTGTGGGGTATTAGACTTGATTGTGACGTCACAGAATGCATTGTGACGTCACAGAATGCATTGTGACGTCACAGAATGCATTGTGGTTTGTCAGAATGGATTGTGACGTCACAGAATGTATTGTGACTTCACAGAATGGATTGTGACGTCACAGAATGGATTGAGACATCATCGGATGGATTGTGACGCGAGGGGATTGTGACGTCACACTTTGGATTGTGACGTCACAGAATGCATTGTGACGTCACAGAATGGATTTTGGGGTGTCAGGCTGGATTGTGACGTCACAGAATGCATTGTGACGTCATAGAATGGATTGTGATGTCTCAGAACGGATTGAGACATTACAGAATGGATTGTGATGCGATCTGATTGTGACGTCACACTTTGGATTGTGACGTCACAGAATGGATTGTGACGTCAGAGAATGGGTTGTGACGCGAGGGGATTGTGACTTCACACTTTGGATTGTGACGTCATAGAATGTATTCTGACGTCACAGAATGAATTTTGATGTCACAGAATGGATTGTGACGTCACAGAAGGGATTGTGACATCATCGAATGGATTGTGACGCGAGGGGATTGTGACGTCAAACTTTGGATTGTGACGTCGGAGAATGGATTGTGACGTCACAGAACGCATTGGTGGGTGTCAGACTGGATTGTGAAGTTACAGAATGGATTGTGACGTCACAGAATGGATTGTGACGTCACAGAATGGATTTTGACGTGAGGGGATTGTGACGTCACACTTTGGATTGTGACCTCACAGAATGCATTGTGACGTCACAGAATGCATTGGTGGGTGTCAGACTGGGTTGTGACGTCACAGAATGCATTGTGACGTCACAGAATGTATTGTGACGTCACAGAAGGGATTGTGACATCATCGAATGTATTGTGATGTGAGGGGTTTGTGATGTCACACTTTGGATTGTGACGTCAGAGAATGTATTGTGACGTCACAGAATGCATTGGTGGGTGTCAGACTGGATTGTGACGTCACAGAATGCATTGTGACGTCACAGAATGCATTGTGACGTCTCAGAATGGATTGTGACGTCACAGAATGGATTGTGGCGCGAGGGAATTGTGACGTCACACTTTGGATTGTGACGTCACAGAATGCATTGTGACGTCACAGAATGGATTGTGGGGTGTCAGATTGGATTGTGACGTCACAGAATTCATTGTGATGTCACAGAATGTATTGTGATGTCACAGAAGGAATTGTGACATCATCGAATGGATTGTGACGCGAGGGGATTGTGACGTCACACTTTGGATTGTGACGTCACAGAATGCATTGTGACGTCACAGAATGGATTGTGGGGTGTCAGAATGGATTCTGACGTCACAGAATGCATTGTGACGTCACACTTTGGATTGTGACGTCACAGAATGTATTGTGACGTCGCAGAATGGATTGGTGGGTCTCAGACTGGATTGTCACGTCACAGAATCCATTGTGACGTCATAGCATGGATTGTGACGTCGGAGAATGGATTGTGACGTCACAGAACGCATTGGTGGGTGTCAGACTGGATTGTGAAGTTACAGAATGGATTGTGACGTCACAGAATGGATTGTGACGTCACAGAATGGATTTTGACGTGAGGGGATTGTGACGTCACACTTGGGATTGTGACCTCACAGAATGCATTGTGACGTCACAGAATGCATTGGTGGGTGTCAGACTGGGTTGTGACGTCACAGAATGCATTGTGACGTCACAGAATGCATTGTGACGTCACAGAATGGATTGTGGGGTGTCAGGCTGGATTGTGACGTCACAGAATGCATTGTGACGTCATAGAATGGATTGTGATGTCTCAGAACGGATTGAGACATTACAGAATGGATTGTGATGCGATCTGATTGTGACGTCACACTTTGGATTGTGACGTCACAGAATGGATTGTGACGTCAGAGAATGGGTTGTGACGCGAGGGGATTGTGACTTCACACTTTGGATTGTGACGTCATAGAATGTATTCTGACGTCACAGAATGAATTTTGATGTCACAGAATGGATTGTGACGTCACAGAAGGGATTGTGACATCATCGAATGGATTGTGACGCGAGGGGATTGTGACGTCAAACTTTGGATTGTGACGTCGGAGAATGGATTGTGACGTCACAGAACGCATTGGTGGGTGTCAGACTGGATTGTGACGTCACAGAATGGATTGTGACGTCACAGAATGGATTTTGACGTCACAGAATGGATTTTGACGTGAGGGGATTGTGACGTCACACTTTGGATTGTGACCTCACAGAATGCATTGTGACGTCACAGAATGCATTGGTGGGTGTCAGACTGGGTTGTGACGTCACAGAATGCATTGTGACGTCACAGAATGTATTGTGACGTCACAGAAGGGATTGTGACATCATCGAATGTATTGTGATGTGAGGGGTTTGTGATGTCACACTTTGGATTGTGACGTCAGAGAATGTATTGTGACGTCACAGAATGCATTGGTGGGTGTCAGACTGGATTGTGACGTCACAGAATGCATTGTGACGTCACAGAATGCATTGTGACGTCTCAGAATGGATTGTGACGTCACAGAATGGATTGTGGCGCGAGGGAATTGTGACGTCACACTTTGGATTGTGACGTCACAGAATGCATTGTGACGTCACAGAATGGATTGTGGGGTGTCAGATTGGATTGTGACGTCACAGAATTCATTGTGATGTCACAGAATGTATTGTGATGTCACAGAAGGAATTGTGACATCATCGAATGGATTGTGACGCGAGGGGATTGTGACGTCACACTTTGGATTGTGACGTCACAGAATGCATTGTGACGTCACAGAATGGATTGTGGGGTGTCAGAATGGATTCTGACGTCACAGAATGCATTGTGACGTCACACTTTGGATTGTGACGTCACAGAATGCATTGTGACGTCACAGAATGCATTGTGACGTCACACTTTGGATTGTGACGTCACAGAATGTATTGTGACGTCACAGAATGCATTGTGACGTCACAGAATGGATTGTGGGGTGTCAGACTGGATTGTGACGTCACAGAATGCATCGTGACGTCACAGAATGGATTGTGACGTCACAGAATGGATTGTGACTTCACAGAATGGATTGTGGGGTGTTAGACTGGATTGTGACGTCACAGAATGCATTGTGACGTCACAGAATGCATTGTGGTGTGTCAGAATGGATTGTGACGTCACAGAATGCATTGTGACGTCACAGTTTGGATTGTGACGTCTCAGAATGGATAGTGACGTTACAGAAGGGATTGTGACATCATCGAATGGATTGTGACGCGAGGGGTTTGTGATGTCACACTTTGGATTGTGATGTCACAGAATGTATTGTGACGTCGCAGAATGGATTGGTGGGTCTCAGACTGGATTGTCACGTCACAGAATCCATTGTGACGTCATAGCATGGATTGTGACGTCGGAGAATGGATTGTGACGTCACAGAACGCATTGGTGGGTGTCAGACTGGATTGTGAAGTTACAGAATGGATTGTGACGTCACAGAATGGATTGTGACGTCACAGAATGGATTTTGACGTGAGGGGATTGTGACGTCACACTTGGGATTGTGACCTCACAGAATGCATTGTGACGTCACAGAATGCATTGGTGGGTGTCAGACTGGGTTGTGACGTCACAGAATGCATTGTGACGTCACAGAATGCATTGTGACGTCACAGAATGGATTGTGGGGTGTCAGACTGGATTGTTACGTCACAGAATGGTTTGTGACGTCACAGAATGGATTGTGATGTCAGAGAAGGGATTGTGACATCATCGAATGGATTCTGACGCGAGCGGGTTGTGACGTCGAACTTTGGATTGTGACTTCACAGAATGTATTGTGACGTCACAGAATGCATTGGTGGGTGTCAGACTGGATTGTGACGTCACAGAATGCATTGTGACGTCACAGAAGGGATTGTGACATCATCGAAAGGATTGTGACGCGAGGGGATTTTGACATCACACTTTGGATTGTGACGTCACACTTTGGATTGTGACGTCACAGAATGGATTGTGACGTCACAGAAGGGATTGTGACGTCATCGAATGGATTGTGACGCGAGGGGTTTGTGACGTCACACTTTGGATTGTGACGTCACAGAAGGGATTGTGACGTCACAGAATGGATTGTGATGCGAGGGGATTGTGACGTCACACTTTGGATTGTGACGTCAGAGAATGGATTGTGACGTCACAGAATGAATTTTGACGTCACAGAATGGATTGTGACGTGAGGGGATTGTGACGTCACACTTTGGATTGTGACGTCAGAGAATGGATTGTGACGTTACAGAAGGGATTGTGACATCATCGAATGGATTGTGACGCGAGGGGTTTGTGATGTCACACTTTGGATTGTGATGTCACAGAATGTATTGTGACGTCGCAGAATGGATTGGTGTGTCTCAGACTGGATTGTCACGTCACAGAATCCATTGTGACGTCATAGCATGGATTGTGACGTCACAGAATGGATTGTGACGTCACAGAATGGATTTTGACGCGCGGGGATTGTGACGTCACACTTTGGATTGTGACGTCACAGAATGCATTGTGACGTCACAGAATGGATTGTGGGGTGTCAGACTTGATTGTGACGTCACAGAATGCATTGTGACGTCACAGAATGGATTGTGATGTCACAGAAGGGATTGTGACATCATCGAATGTATTGTGATGTGAGGGGTTTGTGATGTCACACTTTGGATTGTGACGTCAGAGAATGTATTGTGACGTCACAGAATGCATTGGTGGGTGTCAGACTGGATTGTGACGTCACAGAATGCATTGTGACGTCACAGAATGCATTGTGACGTCTCAGAATGGATTGTGACGTCACAGAATGGATTGTGGCGCGAGGGGATTGTGACGTCACACTTTGGATTGTGACGTCACAGAATGCATTGTGACGTCACAGAATGGATTGTGGGGTGTCAGAATGGATTCTGACGTCACAGAATGCATTGTGACGTCACACTTTGGATTGTGACGTCACAGAATGCATTGTGACGTCACAGAATGCATTGTGACGTCACACTTTGGATTGTGACGTCACAGAATGTATTGTGACGTCACAGAATGCATTGTGACGTCACAGAATGGATTGTGGGGTGTCAGACTGGATTGTGACGTCACAGAATGCATTGTGACGTCTCAGAATGTATTGTGACGTCACAGAATGGATTTTGACGCGAGGGGATTGTGACGTCATACTTTGCATTGTGACATCACAGAATGCATTGTAACGTCACAGAATGTATTGTGGGGTGTCAGACTGGATTGTGACGTCACAGAATGCATTGTGATGTCACAGAATGGATTGTGATGTCACAGAAGGGATTGTGACATTATCGAATGGATTGTGACGCGAGGGGGTTGTGACATCACACTTTGGATTGTGACGTCACAGAATGCATTGTGACGTCACAGAATGGATTGTGGGGTGTCAGACTGGATTGTGACGTCACAGAATGCATTGTGACGTCACAGAATGCATTGTGACGTCACAGAATGGATTGTGACGTCACAAGGGATTTTGACGCGAGGGGATTGTGACGTCACACTTTGGATTGTGACGTCACAGAATGCATTGTGACGTCACAGAATGGATTGTGGGGTGTCAGACTGGATTGTGACGTCACAGAATGCATTGTGATGTCACAGAAGGGATTGTGATGTCACAGAAGGGATTGTGACATCATCGAATGTATTGTGACGCGAGGGGTTTGTGACGTCACACTTTGGATTGTGACGTCAGAGAATGTAATTGTGACGTCACAGAATGCATTGTTGGGTGTCAGACTGGATTGTGACGTCACAGAATGCATTGTGACGTCATAGAACGGATTGTGATGTCACAGAAGGGTTTATGACATCACAGAATGGATTGTGACGCGAGGGGATTGTGACGTCACACTTTGGATTGTGACGTCACAGAATGCATTGTGACGTCACAGAATGTATTGTGGGGTGTCAGAATGGATTGTGACGTCACACTTTGGATTGTGACGTCACAGAATGCATTGTGACGTCACAGAATGGATTGTGGGGTGTCAGAATGGATTGTGACGTCACAGAATGCATTGTGACGTCACACTTTGGATTGTGACGTCACAGAATGCATTGTGACGTCACACTTTGGATTGTGACGTCACAGAATGTATTGTGACGTCACAGAATGCATTGTGACGTCACAGAATGGATTGTGACGTCACAGAATGGATTGTGGGGTGTTAGACTGGATTGTGACGTCACAGAATGCATTGTGACGTCACAGAATGCATTGTGGTGTGTCAGAATGGATTGTGACGTCACAGAATGCATTGTGACGTCACACTTTGGATTGTGACGTCACAGAATCCATTGTGACGTCATAGCATGGATTGCGACGTCACAGAATGGATTGTGACGTCACAGAAGGGATTTTGAGGCGAGGGGATTGTGACGTCACACTTTGGATTGTGACCTCACAGAATGCATTGTGACGTCACAGAATGGATTGTGGGGTGTCAGACTGGATTGTGACGTCACAGAATGCATTGTGACGTCACAGAATGCATTGTGGTGTGTCAGAATGGATTGTGACGTCACAGAATGCATTGTGACGTCACACTTTGGATTGTGACGTCTCAGAATGGATTGTGACGTTACAGAATGGATTGTGGGGTGTCAGACTGGATTGTGACGTCACAGAATGCATTGTGACGTCATAGAATGGATTGTGATGTCACAGAAGGGGTTGTGACATCTAAAAATGGATTGTGATGCGAGGGGATTGTGACGTCACACTTTGGATTGTGACGTCACAGAATGCATTGTGACGTCACAGAATGGATTGTGGGGTATCAGACTGGATTGTGACGTCACACTTTGGATTGTGACGTCACAGAATGCATTGTGACGTCACAGAATGGATTGTGGGGTGTCAGAATGGATTGTGACGTCACAGAATGCATTGTGACGTCACACTTTGGATTGTGACGTCACAGAATGCATTGTGACGTCACAGAATGGATTGTGACGTCACACTTTGGATTGTGACGTCACAGAATGTATTGTGACGTCACATAAGGGATTGTGACGTCACAGAATGGATTGTGACGTCACAGAAGGGATTGTGACGCGAGCGGATTGTGACGTCACACTTTGGATTGTGACCTCACAGAATGCATTGTGACGTCACAGAATGGATTGTGGGGTGTTAGACTGGATTGTGACGTCACAGAATGCATTGTGACGTCACAGAATGGATTGTGGGGTATTAGACTTGATTGTGACGTCACAGAATGCATTGTGACGTCACAGAATGCATTGTGACGTCACAGAATGCATTGTGGTTTGTCAGAATGGATTGTGACGTCACAGAATGTATTGTGACTTCACAGAATGGATTGTGACGTCACAGAATGGATTGAGACATCATCGGATGGATTGTGACGCGAGGGGATTGTGACGTCACACTTTGGATTGTGACGTCACAGAATGCATTGTGACGTCACAGAATGGATTTTGGGGTGTCAGGCTGGATTGTGACGTCACAGAATGCATTGTGACGTCATAGAATGGATTGTGATGTCTCAGAACGGATTGAGACATTACAGAATGGATTGTGATGCGATCTGATTGTGACGTCACACTTTGGATTGTGACGTCACAGAATGGATTGTGACGTCAGAGAATGGGTTGTGACGCGAGGGGATTGTGACTTCACACTTTGGATTGTGACGTCATAGAATGTATTCTGACGTCACAGAATGAATTTTGATGTCACAGAATGGATTGTGACGTCACAGAAGGGATTGTGACATCATCGAATGGATTGTGACGCGAGGGGATTGTGACGTCAAACTTTGGATTGTGACGTCGGAGAATGGATTGTGACGTCACAGAACGCATTGGTGGGTGTCAGACTGGATTGTGAAGTTACAGAATGGATTGTGACGTCACAGAATGGATTGTGACGTCACAGAATGGATTTTGACGTGAGGGGATTGTGACGTCACACTTTGGATTGTGACCTCACAGAATGCATTGTGACGTCACAGAATGCATTGGTGGGTGTCAGACTGGGTTGTGACGTCACAGAATGCATTGTGACGTCACAGAATGTATTGTGACGTCACAGAAGGGATTGTGACATCATCGAATGTATTGTGATGTGAGGGGTTTGTGATGTCACACTTTGGATTGTGACGTCAGAGAATGTATTGTGACGTCACAGAATGCATTGGTGGGTGTCAGACTGGATTGTGACGTCACAGAATGCATTGTGACGTCACAGAATGCATTGTGACGTCTCAGAATGGATTGTGACGTCACAGAATGGATTGTGGCGCGAGGGAATTGTGACGTCACACTTTGGATTGTGACGTCACAGAATGCATTGTGACGTCACAGAATGGATTGTGGGGTGTCAGATTGGATTGTGACGTCACAGAATTCATTGTGATGTCACAGAATGTATTGTGATGTCACAGAAGGAATTGTGACATCATCGAATGGATTGTGACGCGAGGGGATTGTGACGTCACACTTTGGATTGTGACGTCACAGAATGCATTGTGACGTCACAGAATGGATTGTGGGGTGTCAGAATGGATTCTGACGTCACAGAATGCATTGTGACGTCACACTTTGGATTGTGACGTCACAGAATGTATTGTGACGTCGCAGAATGGATTGGTGGGTCTCAGACTGGATTGTCACGTCACAGAATCCATTGTGACGTCATAGCATGGATTGTGACGTCGGAGAATGGATTGTGACGTCACAGAACGCATTGGTGGGTGTCAGACTGGATTGTGAAGTTACAGAATGGATTGTGACGTCACAGAATGGATTGTGACGTCACAGAATGGATTTTGACGTGAGGGGATTGTGACGTCACACTTGGGATTGTGACCTCACAGAATGCATTGTGACGTCACAGAATGCATTGGTGGGTGTCAGACTGGGTTGTGACGTCACAGAATGCATTGTGACGTCACAGAATGCATTGTGACGTCACAGAATGGATTTTGGGGTGTCAGGCTGGATTGTGACGTCACAGAATGCATTGTGACGTCATAGAATGGATTGTGATGTCTCAGAACGGATTGAGACATTACAGAATGGATTGTGATGCGATCTGATTGTGACGTCACACTTTGGATTGTGACGTCACAGAATGGATTGTGACGTCAGAGAATGGGTTGTGACGCGAGGGGATTGTGACTTCACACTTTGGATTGTGACGTCATAGAATGTATTCTGACGTCACAGAATGAATTTTGATGTCACAGAATGGATTGTGACGTCACAGAAGGGATTGTGACATCATCGAATGGATTGTGACGCGAGGGGATTGTGACGTCAAACTTTGGATTGTGACGTCGGAGAATGGATTGTGACGTCACAGAACGCATTGGTGGGTGTCAGACTGGATTGTGAAGTTACAGAATGGATTGTGACGTCACAGAATGGATTGTGACGTCACAGAATGGATTTTGACGTGAGGGGATTGTGACGTCACACTTTGGATTGTGACCTCACAGAATGCATTGTGACGTCACAGAATGCATTGGTGGGTGTCAGACTGGGTTGTGACGTCACAGAATGCATTGTGACGTCACAGAATGTATTGTGACGTCACAGAAGGGATTGTGACATCATCGAATGTATTGTGATGTGAGGGGTTTGTGATGTCACACTTTGGATTGTGACGTCAGAGAATGTATTGTGACGTCACAGAATGCATTGGTGGGTGTCAGACTGGATTGTGACGTCACAGAATGCATTGTGACGTCACAGAATGCATTGTGACGTCTCAGAATGGATTGTGACGTCACAGAATGGATTGTGGCGCGAGGGAATTGTGACGTCACACTTTGGATTGTGACGTCACAGAATGCATTGTGACGTCACAGAATGGATTGTGGGGTGTCAGATTGGATTGTGACGTCACAGAATTCATTGTGATGTCACAGAATGTATTGTGATGTCACAGAAGGAATTGTGACATCATCGAATGGATTGTGACGCGAGGGGATTGTGACGTCACACTTTGGATTGTGACGTCACAGAATGCATTGTGACGTCACAGAATGGATTGTGGGGTGTCAGAATGGATTCTGACGTCACAGAATGCATTGTGACGTCACACTTTGGATTGTGACGTCACAGAATGCATTGTGACGTCACAGAATGCATTGTGACGTCACACTTTGGATTGTGACGTCACAGAATGTATTGTGACGTCACAGAATGCATTGTGACGTCACAGAATGGATTGTGGGGTGTCAGACTGGATTGTGACGTCACAGAATGCATTGTGACGTCTCAGAATGTATTGTGACGTCACAGAATGGATTTTGACGCGAGGGGATTGTGACGTCATACTTTGCATTGTGACATCACAGAATGCATTGTAACGTCACAGAATGTATTGTGGGGTGTCAGACTGGATTGTGACGTCACAGAATGCATTGTGATGTCACAGAATGGATTGTGATGTCACAGAAGGGATTGTGACATTATCGAATGGATTGTGACGCGAGGGGGTTGTGACATCACACTTTGGATTGTGACGTCACAGAATGCATTGTGACGTCACAGAATGGATTGTGGGGTGTCAGACTGGATTGTGACGTCACAGAATCCATTGTGACGTCATAGCATGGATTGTGACGTCACAGAATGGATTGTGACGTCACAAGGGATTTTGACGCGAGGGGATTGTGACGTCACACTTTGGATTGTGACGTCACAGAATGCATTGTGACGTCACAGAATGGATTGTGGGGTGTCAGACTGGATTGTGACGTCACAGAATGCATTGTGATGTCACAGAAGGGATTGTGATGTCACAGAAGGGATTGTGACATCATCGAATGTATTGTGACGCGAGGGGTTTGTGACGTCACACTTTGGATTGTGACGTCAGAGAATGTAATTGTGACGTCACAGAATGCATTGTTGGGTGTCAGACTGGATTGTGACGTCACAGAATGCATTGTGACGTCATAGAACGGATTGTGATGTCACAGAAGGGTTTATGACATCACAGAATGGATTGTGACGCGAGGGGATTGTGACGTCACACTTTGGATTGTGACGTCACAGAATGCATTGTGACGTCACAGAATGTATTGTGGGGTGTCAGAATGGATTGTGACGTCACACTTTGGATTGTGACGTCACAGAATGCATTGTGACGTCACAGAATGGATTGTGGGGTGTCAGAATGGATTGTGACGTCACAGAATGCATTGTGACGTCACACTTTGGATTGTGACGTCACAGAATGCATTGTGACGTCACAGAATGGATTGTGACGTCACACTTTGGATTGTGACGTCACAGAATGTATTGTGACGTCACAGAATGCATTGTGACGTCACAGAATGGATTGTGACGTCACAGAATGGATTGTGGGGTGTTAGACTGGATTGTGACGTCACAGAATGCATTGTGACGTCACAGAATGCATTGTGGTGTGTCAGAATGGATTGTGACGTCACAGAATGCATTGTGACGTCACACTTTGGATTGTGACGTCACAGAATCCATTGTGACGTCATAGCATGGATTGTGACGTCACAGAATGGATTGTGACGTCACAGAAGGGATTTTGAGGCGAGGGGATTGTGACGTCACACTTTGGATTGTGACCTCACAGAATGCATTGTGACGTCACAGAATGGATTGTGGGGTGTCAGACTGGATTGTGACGTCACAGAATGCATTGTGACGTCACAGAATGCATTGTGGTGTGTCAGAATGGATTGTGACGTCACAGAAGGGATTGTGACATCATCGAATGGATTGTGACGCGAGGGGATTGTGACGTCAAACTTTGGATTGTGACGTCGGAGAATGGATTGTGACGTCACAGAACGCATTGGTGGGTGTCAGACTGGATTGTGAAGTTACAGAATGGATTGTGACGTCACAGAATGGATTGTGACGTCACAGAATGGATTTTGACGTGAGGGGATTGTGACGTCACACTTTGGATTTTGACGTCAGAGAATGTATTGTGACGTCACAGAATGCATTGGTGGGTGTCAGACTGGATTGTGACGTCACAGAATGCATTGTGACGTCACAGAATGCATTGTGACGTCTCAGAATGGATTGTGACGTCACAGAATGGATTGTGGCGCGAGGGAATTGTGACGTCACACTTTGGATTGTGACGTCACAGAATGCATTGTGACGTCACAGAATGGATTGTGGGGTGTCAGATTGGATTGTGACGTCACAGAATTCATTGTGATGTCACAGAATGTATTGTGATGTCACAGAAGGAATTGTGACATCATCGAATGGATTGTGACGCGAGGGGATTGTGACGTCACACTTTGGATTGTGACGTCACAGAATGCATTGTGACGTCACAGAATGGATTGTGGGGTGTCAGAATGGAGTCTGACGTCACAGAATGCATTGTGACGTCACACTTTGGATTGTGACGTCACAGAATGCATTGTGACGTCACAGAATGCATTGTGACGTCACACTTTGGATTGTGACGTCACAGAATGTATTGTGACGTCACAGAATGCATTGTGACGTCACAGAATGGATTGTGGGGTGTCAGACTGGATTGTGACGTCACAGAATGCATTGTGACGTCTCAGAATGTATTGTGACGTCACAGAATGGATTTTGACGCGAGGGGATTGTGACGTCATACTTTGCATTGTGACATCACAGAATGCATTGTAACGTCACAGAATGTATTGTGGGGTGTCAGACTGGATTGTGACGTCACAGAATGCATTGTGATGTCACAGAATGGATTGTGATGTCACAGAAGGGATTGTGACATTATCGAATGGATTGTGACGCGAGGGGGTTGTGACATCACACTTTGGATTGTGACGTCACAGAATGCATTGTGACGTCACAGAATGGATTGTGGGGTGTCAGACTGGATTGTGACGTCACAGAATCCATTGTGACGTCATAGCATGGATTGTGACGTCACAGAATGGATTGTGACGTCACAAGGGATTTTGACGCGAGGGGTTTGTGACGTCACACTTTGGATTGTGACGTCAGAGAATGTAATTGTGACGTCACAGAATGCATTGTTGGGTGTCAGACTGGATTGTGACGTCACAGAATGCATTGTGACGTCATAGAACGGATTGTGATGTCACAGAAGGGTTTATGACATCACAGAATGGATTGTGACGCGAGGGGATTGTGACGTCACACTTTGGATTGTGACGTCACAGAATGCATTGTGACGTCACAGAATGTATTGTGGGGTGTCAGAATGGATTGTGACGTCACACTTTGGATTGTGACGTCACAGAATGCATTGTGACGTCACAGAATGGATTGTGGGGTGTCAGAATGGATTGTGACGTCACAGAATGCATTGTGACGTCACACTTTGGATTGTGACGTCACAGAATGCATTGTGACGTCACAGAATGGATTGTGACGTCACACTTTGGATTGTGACGTCACAGAATGTATTGTGACGTCACAGAATGCATTGTGACGTCACAGAATGGATTGTGACGTCACAGAATGGATTGTGGGGTGTTAGACTGGATTGTGACGTCACAGAATGCATTGTGACGTCACAGAATGCATTGTGGTGTGTCAGAATGGATTGTGACGTCACAGAATGCATTGTGACGTCACACTTTGGATTGTGACGTCACAGAATCCATTGTGACGTCATAGCACGGATTGTGACGTCACAGAATGGATTGTGACGTCACAGAATGGATTGTGACGTCACAGAAGGGATTTTGAGGCGAGGGGATTGTGACGTCACACTTTGGATTGTGACCTCACAGAATGCATTGTGACGTCACAGAATGGATTGTGGGGTGTCAGACTGGATTGTGACGTCACAGAATGCATTGTGACGTCACAGAATGCATTGTGGTGTGTCAGAATGGATTGTGACGTCACAGAATGCATTGTGACGTCACACTTTGGATTGTGACGTCTCAGAATGGATTGTGACGTTACAGAATGGATTGTGGGGTGTCAGACTGGATTGTGACGTCACAGAATGCATTGTGACGTCATAGAATGGATTGTGATGTCACAGAAGGGGTTGTGACATCTAAAAATGGATTGTGATGCGAGGGGATTGTGACGTCACACTTTGGATTGTGACGTCACAGAATGCATTGTGACGTCACAGAATGGATTGTGGGGTATCAGACTGGATTGTGACGTCACACTTTGGATTGTGACGTCACAGAATGCATTGTGACGTCACAGAATGGATTGTGGGGTGTCAGAATGGATTGTGACGTCACAGAATGCATTGTGACGTCACACTTTGGATTGTGACGTCACAGAATGCATTGTGACGTCACAGAATGGATTGTGACGTCACACTTTGGATTGTGACGTCACAGAATGTATTGTGACGTCACAGAATGCATTGTGACGTCACAGAATGGATTGTGACGTCACAGAATGGATTGTGGGGTGTTAGACTGGATTGTGACGTCACAGAATGCATTGTGACGTCACAGAATGCATTGTGGTGTGTCAGAATGGATTGTGACGTCACAGAATGCATTGTGACGTCACACTTTGGATTGTGACGTCACAGAATCCATTGTGACGTCATAGCATGGATTGTGACGTCACAGAATGGATTGTGACGTCACAGAAGGGATTTTGAGGCGAGGGGATTGTGACGTCACACTTTGGATTGTGACCTCACAGAATGCATTGTGACGTCACAGAATGGATTGTGGGGTGTCAGACTGGATTGTGACGTCACAGAATGCATTGTGACGTCACAGAATGCATTGTGGTGTGTCAGAATGGATTGTGACGTCACAGAATGCATTGTGACGTCACACTTTGGATTGTGACGTCTCAGAATGGATTGTGACGTTACAGAATGGATTGTGGGGTGTCAGACTGGATTGTGACGTCACAGAATGCATTGTGACGTCATAGAATGGATTGTGATGTCACAGAAGGGGTTGTGACATCTAAAAATGGATTGTGATGCGAGGGGATTGTGACGTCACACTTTGGATTGTGACGTCACAGAATGCATTGTGACGTCACAGAAGGGTTTTTGAGGCGAGGGGATTGTGACGTCACACTTTGGATTGTGACCTCACAGAATGCATTGTGACGTCATAGAATGGATTGTGATGTCACAGAAGGGGTTGTGACATCTAAAAATGGATTGTGATGCGAGGGGATTGTGACGTCACACTTTGGATTGTGACGTCACAGAATGCATTGTGACGTCACAGAATGGATTGTGGGGTATTAGACTGGATTGTGACGTCACACTTTGGATTGTGACGTCACAGAATGCATTGTGACGTCACAGAATGGATTGTGGGGTGTCAGAATGGATTGTGACGTCACAGAATGCATTGTGACGTCACACTTTGGATTGTGACGTCACAGAATGCATTGTGACGTCACAGAATGGATTGTGACGTCACACTTTGGATTGTGACGTCACAGAATGCATTGTGACGTCACAGAAGGGATTGTGACGTCACAGAATGGTTTGTGACGTCACAGAATGGATTGTGAAGCGAGCGGATTGTGACGTCACACTTTGGATTGTGACCTCACAGAATGCATTGTGACGTCACAGAATGGATTGTGGGGTGTTAGACTGGATTGTGACGTCACAGAATGCATTGTGACGTCACAGAATGCATTGTGGTGTGTCAGAATGGATTGTGACGTCACAGAATGCATTGTGACGTCACACTTTGGATTGTGACGTCACAGAATGCATTGTGACGTCACAGAATGTATTGTGACGTCACAGAATGCATTGTGACTTCACAGAATGGATTGTGACGTCACAGAATGGATTGAGACATCATCGGATGGATTGTGATGCGAGGGGATTGTGACGTCACACTTTGGATTGTGACGTCACAGAATGCATTGTGACGTCACAGAATGGATTGTGGGGTGTCAGGCTGGATTGTGACGTCACAGAATGCATTGTGACGTCATAGAATGGATTGTGATGTCTCAGAACGGATTGAGACATTACAGAATGGATTGTGATGCGATCTGAGTGTGACGTCACACTTTGGATTGTGACGTCACAGAATGGATTGTGACGTCAGAGAATGGGTTGTGACGCGAGGGGATTGTGACTTCACACTTTGGATTGTGACGTCATAGAATGTATTCTGACGTCACAGAATGAATTTTGATGTCACAGAATGGATTGTGACGTCACAGAAGGGATTGTGACATCATCGAATGGATTGTGACGCGAGGGGATTGTGACGTCAAACTTTGGATTGTGACGTCGGAGAATGGATTGTGACGTCACAGAACGCATTGGTGGGTGTCAGACTGGATTGTGAAGTTACAGAATGGATTGTGACGTCACAGAATGGATTGTGACGTCACAGAATGGATTTTTGACGTGAGGGGATTGTGACGTCACACTTGGTATTGTGACCTCACAGAATGCATTGTGACGTCACAGAATGCATTGGTGGGTGTCAGACTGGGTTGTGACGTCACAGAATGCATTGTGACGTCACAGAATGTATTGTGACGTCACAGAAGGGATTGTGACATCATCGAATGGATTGTGACGCGAGGGGATTGTGACGTCAAACTTTCGATTGTGACGTCACAGAATGCATTGTGACGTCACAGAATGGATTGTGGGGTGTCAGACTGGATTGTGACGTCACAGAATGCATTGTGACGTCATAGAATTTATTGTGATGTCACAGAAGGGGTTGTGACATCATCGAATGGATTGTGACGCGAGGGGGTTGTGACATCACACTTTGGATTGTGACGTCACAGAATGCATTGTGACGTCACAGAATGGATTGTGGGGTGTCAGACTGGATTGTGACGTCACAGAATGCATTGTGACGTCACAGAATGGATTGTGACGTCACAGAATGGATTTTGACACGAGGGGATTGTGACGTCACACTTTGGATTGTGACGTCACAGAATGCATTGTGACGTCACAGAATGGATTGTGGGGTGTCAGACTGGATTGTGACGTCACAGAATGCATTGTGACATCACAGAAGGGATTGTGATGTCACAGAAGGGATTGTGACATCATCGAATGTATTGTGACGCGAGGGGTTTGTGATGTCACACTTTGGATTGTGACGTCAGAGAATGTAATTGTGACGTCACAGAATGCATTGTTGGGTGTCAGACTGGATTGTGACGTCACAGAATGCATTGTGACGTCATAGAACTGATTGTCATGTCACAGAAGGGATTATGACATCACAGAATGGATTGTGGGGTGTCAGAATGGATTGTGATGTCACACTTTGGGTTGTGACGTCACAGAATGCATTGTGACTTCACAGAATGTATTGTGGGGTGTCAGAATGGATTGTGACGTCACACTTGGGATTGTGACGTCACACTTTGGATTGTGACGTCACAGAAGGCATTGTGACGTCACAGAATGTATTGTGGGGTGTCAGACTGGATTGTGACGTCACAGAATGGATTGTGGGGTGTCAGAATGGATTGTGACGTCACAGAATGCATTGTGACGTCACACTTTGGATTGTGACGTCACAGAATGCATTGTGACGTCACAGAATGGATTGTGACGTCACACTTTGGATTGTGACGTCACAGAATGTATTGTGACGTCACAGAATGCATTGTGACGTCACAGAATGGATTGTGACGTCACAGAATGGATTGTGGGGTGTTAGACTGGATTGTGACGTCACAGAATGCATTGTGACGTCACAGAATGCATTGTGGTGTGTCAGAATGGATTGTGACGTCACAGAATGCATTGTGACGTCACACTTTGGATTGTGACGTCACAGAATCCATTGTGACGTCATAGCATGGATTGTGACGTCACAGAATGGATTGTGACGTCACAGAAGGGATTTTGAGGCGAGGGGATTGTGACGTCACACTTTGGATTGTGACCTCACAGAATGCATTGTGACGTCACAGAATGGATTGTGGGGTGTCAGACTGGATTGTGACGTCACAGAATGCATTGTGACGTCACAGAATGCATTGTGGTGTGTCAGAATGGATTGTGACGTCACAGAATGCATTGTGACGTCACACTTTGGATTGTGACGTCTCAGAATGCATTGTGACGTTACAGAATGGATTGTGGGGTGTCAGACTGGATTGTGACGTCACAGAATGCATTGTGACGTCATAGAATGGATTGTGATGTCACAGAAGGGGTTGTGACATCTAAAAATGGATTGTGATGCGAGGGGATTGTGACGTCACACTTTGGATTGTGACGTCACAGAATGCATTGTGACGTCACAGAATGGATTGTGGGGTATCAGACTGGATTGTGACGTCACACTTTGGATTGTGACGTCACAGAATGCATTGTGACGTCACAGAATGGATTGTGGGGTGTCAGAATGGATTGTGACGTCACAGAATGCATTGTGACGTCACACTTTGGATTGTGACGTCACAGAATGCATTGTGACGTCACAGAATGGATTGTGACGTCACACTTTGGATTGTGACGTCACAGAATGTATTGTGACGTCACAGAAGGGATTGTGACGTCACAGAATGGATTGTGACGTCACAGAATGGATTGTGAGAAGAGCGGATTGTGACGTCACACTTTGGATTGTGACCTCACAGAATGCATTGTGACGTCACAGAATGGATTGTGGGGTGTTAGACTGGATTGTGACGTCACAGAATGCATTGTGACGTCACAGAATGCATTGTGGTGTGTCAGAATGGATTGTGACGTCACAGAATGCATTCTGACGTCACACTTTGGATTGTGACGTCACAGAATGCATTGTGACGTCACAGAATGTATTGTGACGTCACAGAATGCATTGTGACTTCACAGAATGGATTGTGACGTCACAGAATGGATTGAGACATCATCGGATGGATTGTGATGCGAGGGGATTGTGACGTCACACTTTGGATTGTGACGTCACAGAATGCATTGTGACGTCACAGAATGGATTGTGGGGTGTCAGGCTGGATTGTGACGTCACAGAATGCATTGTGACGTCATAGAATGGATTGTGATGTCTCAGAACGGATTGAGACATTACAGAATGGATTGTGATGCGATCTGAGTGTGACGTCACACTTTGGATTGTGACGTCACAGAATGGATTGTGACGTCAGAGAATGGGTTGTGACGCGAGGGGATTGTGACTTCACACTTTGGATTGTGACGTCATAGAATGTATTCTGACGTCACAGAATGAATTTTGATGTCACAGAATGGATTGTGACGTCACAGAAGGGATTGTGACATCATCGAATGGATTGTGACGCGAGGGGATTGTGACGTCAAACTTTGGATTGTGACGTCGGAGAATGGATTGTGACGTCACAGAACGCATTGGTGGGTGTCAGACTGGATTGTGAAGTTACAGAATGGATTGTGACGTCACAGAATGGATTGTGACGTCACAGAATGGATTTTTGACGTGAGGGGATTGTGACGTCACACTTGGGATTGTGACCTCACAGAATGCATTGTGACGTCACAGAATGCATTGGTGGGTGTCAGACTGGGTTGTGACGTCACAGAATGCATTGTGACGTCACAGAATGTATTGTGACGTCACAGAAGGGATTGTGACATCATCGAATGGATTGTGACGCGAGGGGATTGTGACGTCAAACTTTCGATTGTGACGTCACAGAATGCATTGTGACGTCACAGAATGGATTGTGGGGTGTCAGACTGGATTGTGACGTCACAGAATGCATTGTGACGTCACAGAAGGGATTGTGATGTCACAGAAGGGATTGTGACATCATCGAATGGATTGTGACGCGAGGGGGTTGTGACATCACACTTTGGATTGTGACGTCACAGAATGCATTGTGACGTCACAGAATGGATTGTGGGGTGTCAGACTGGATTGTGACGTCACAGAATGCATTGTGACGTCACAGAATGGATTGTGACGTCACAGAATGGATTTTGACACGAGGGGATTGTGACGTCACACTTTGGATTGTGACGTCACAGAATGCATTGTGACGTCACAGAATGGATTGTGGGGTGTCAGACTGGATTGTGACGTCACAGAATGCATTGTGACATCACAGAAGGGATTGTGATGTCACAGAAGGGATTGTGACATCATCGAATGTATTGTGACGCGAGGGGTTTGTGATGTCACACTTTGGATTGTGACGTCAGAGAATGTAATTGTGACGTCACAGAATGCATTGTTGGGTGTCAGACTGGATTGTGACGTCACAGAATGCATTGTGACGTCATAGAACTGATTGTCATGTCACAGAAGGGATTATGACATCACAGAATGGATTGTGGGGTGTCAGAATGGATTGTGATGTCACACTTTGGGTTGTGACGTCACAGAATGCATTGTGACTTCACAGAATGTATTGTGGGGTGTCAGAATGGATTGTGACGTCACACTTGGGATTGTGACGTCACACTTTGGATTGTGACGTCACAGAAGGCATTGTGACGTCACAGAATGTATTGTGGGGTGTCAGACTGGATTGTGACGTCACAGAATGGATTGTGACGTCACAGAAGGGATTGTGACATCATCGAATGGATTGTGACGCGAGGGGGTTGTGACGTCACACTTTGGATTGTGACGTCACAGAATGCATTGTGACGTCATAGAATGGATTGTGATGTCACAGAAGGGGTTGTGACATCTAAAAATGGATTGTGATGCGAGGGGATTGTGACGTCACACTTTGGATTGTGACGTCACAGAATGCATTGTGACGTCACAGAATGTATTGTGGGGTGTCAGAATGGATTGTGACGTCACACTTTGGATTGTGACGTCACAGAATGCATTGTGACGTCACAGAATGGATTGTGGGGTGTCAGAATGGATTGTGACGTCACAGAATGCATTGTGACGTCACACTTTGGATTGTGACGTCACAGAACGCATTGTGACGTCACAGAATGGATTGTGACGTCACACTTTGGATTGTGACGTCACAGAATGCATCGTGACGTCACAGAATGGATTGTGACGTCACAGAATGTATTGTGACTTCACAGAATGGATTGTGGGGTGTTAGACTGGATTGTGACGTCACAGAATGCATTGTGACGTCACAGAATGCATTGTGGTGTGTCAGAATGGATTGTGACGTCACAGAATGCATTGTGACGTCACAGTTTGGATTGTGACGTCACAGAATCCATTGTGACGTCATAGCATGGATTGTGACGTCACAGAATGCATTGTGACGTCACAGAATGGATTGTGGGGTGTCAGACTGGATTGTGACGTCACAGAATGCATTGTGACGTCACAGAATGCATTGTGGTGTGTCAGAATGGATTGTGATGTCACAGAATGCATTGTGACGTCACACTTTGGATTGTGACGTCTCAGAATGGATAGTGACGTTACAGAAGGGATTGTGACATCATCGAATGGATTGTGACGCGAGGGGTTTGTGATGTCACACTTTGGATTGTGATGTCACAGAATGTATTGTGACGTCGCAGAATGGATTGGTGGGTCTCAGACTGGATTGTCACGTCACAGAATCCATTGTGACGTCATAGCATGGATTGTGACGTCGGAGAATGGATTGTGACGTCACAGAACGCATTGGTGGGTGTCAGACTGGATTGTGAAGTTACAGAATGGATTGTGACGTCACAGAATGGATTGTGACGTCACAGAATGGATTTTGACGTGAGGGGATTGTGACGTCACACTTGGGATTGTGACCTCACAGAATGCATTGTGACGTCACAGAATGCATTGGTGGGTGTCAGACTGGGTTGTGACGTCACAGAATGCATTGTGACGTCACAGAATGCATTGTGACGTCACAGAATGGATTGTGGGGTGTCAGACTGGATTGTTACGTCACAGAATGGTTTGTGACGTCACAGAATGGATTGTGATGTCAGAGAAGGGATTGTGACATCATCGAATGGATTCTGACGCGAGCGGGTTGTGACGTCGAACTTTGGATTGTGACTTCACAGAATGTATTGTGACGTCACAGAATGCATTGGTGGGTGTCAGACTGGATTGTGACGTCACAGAATGCATTGTGACGTCACAGAAGGGATTGTGACATCATCGAAAGGATTGTGACGCGAGGGGATTTTGACATCACACTTTGGATTGTGACGTCACACTTTGGATTGTGACGTCACAGAATGGATTGTGACGTCACAGAAGGGATTGTGACGTCATCGAATGGATTGTGACGCGAGGGGTTTGTGACGTCACACTTTGGATTGTGACGTCACAGAAGGGATTGTGACGTCACAGAATGGATTGTGATGCGAGGGGATTGTGACGTCACACTTTGGATTGTGACGTCAGAGAATGGATTGTGACGTCACAGAATGAATTTTGACGTCACAGAATGGATTGTGACGTGAGGGGATTGTGACGTCACACTTTGGATTGTGACGTCAGAGAATGGATTGTGACGTTACAGAAGGGATTGTGACATCATCGAATGGATTGTGACGCGAGGGGTTTGTGATGTCACACTTTGGATTGTGATGTCACAGAATGTATTGTGACGTCGCAGAATGGATTGGTGGGTCTCAGACTGGATTGTCACGTCACAGAATCCATTGTCACGTCATAGCATGGATTGTGACGTCACAGAATGGATTGTGACGTCACAGAATGGATTTTGACGCGCGGGGATTGTGACGTCACACTTTGGATTGTGACGTCACAGAATGCATTGTGACGTCACAGAATGGATTGTGGGGTGTCAGACTTGATTGTGACGTCACAGAATGCATTGTGACGTCACAGAATGGATTGTGATGTCACAGAAGGGATTGTGACATCATCGAATGTATTGTGATGTGAGGGGTTTGTGATGTCACACTTTGGATTGTGACGTCAGAGAATGTATTGTGACGTCACAGAATGCATTGGTGGGTGTCAGACTGGATTGTGACGTCACAGAATGCATTGTGACGTCACAGAATGCATTGTGACGTCTCAGAATGGATTGTGACGTCACAGAATGGATTGTGGCGCGAGGGAATTGTGACGTCACACTTTGGATTGTGACGTCACAGAATGCATTGTGACGTCACAGAATGGATTGTGGGGTGTCAGAATGGATTCTGACGTCACAGAATGCATTGTGACGTCACACTTTGGATTGTGACGTCACAGAATGCATTGTGACGTCACAGAATGCATTGTGACGTCACACTTTGGATTGTGACGTCACAGAATGTATTGTGACGTCACAGAATGCATTGTGACGTCACAGAATGGATTGTGGGGTGTCAGACTGGATTGTGACGTCACAGAATGCATTGTGACGTCTCAGAATGTATTGTGACGTCACAGAATGGATTTTGACGCGAGGGGATTGTGACGTCATACTTTGCATTGTGACATCACAGAATGCATTGTAACGTCACAGAATGTATTGTGGGGTGTCAGATTGGATTGTGACGTCACAGAATGCATTGTGATGTCACAGAATGGATTGTGATGTCACAGAAGGGATTGTGACATTATCGAATGGATTGTGACGCGAGGGGGTTGTGACATCACACTTTGGATTGTGACGTCACAGAATGCATTGTGACGTCACAGAATGGATTGTGGGGTGTCAGACTGGATTGTGACGTCACAGAATCCATTGTGACGTCATAGCATGGATTGTGACGTCACAGAATGGATTGTGACGTCACAAGGGATTTTGACGCGAGGGGATTGTGACGTCACACTTTGGATTGTGACGTCACAGAATGCATTGTGACGTCACAGAATGGATTGTGGGGTGTCAGACTGGATTGTGACGTCACAGAATGCATTGTGATGTCACAGAAGGGATTGTGATGTCACAGAAGGGATTGTGACATCATCGAATGTATTGTGACGCGAGGGGTTTGTGACGTCACACTTTGGATTGTGACGTCAGAGAATGTAATTGTGACGTCACAGAATGCATTGTTGGGTGTCAGACTGGATTGTGACGTCACAGAATGCATTGTGACGTCATAGAACGGATTGTGATGTCACAGAAGGGTTTATGACATCACAGAATGGATTGTGACGCGAGGGGATTGTGACGTCACACTTTGGATTGTGACGTCACAGAATGCATTGTGACGTCACAGAATGTATTGTGGGGTGTCAGAATGGATTGTGACGTCACACTTTGGATTGTGACGTCACAGAATGCATTGTGACGTCACAGAATGGATTGTGGGGTGTCAGAATGGATTGTGACGTCACAGAATGCATTGTGACGTCACACTTTGGATTGTGACGTCACAGAATGCATTGTGACGTCACAGAATGCATTGTGACGTCACAGAATGGATTGTGACGTCACAGAATGGATTGTGGGGTGTTAGACTGGATTGTGACGTCACAGAATGCATTGTGACGTCACAGAATGCATTGTGGTGTGTCAGAATGGATTGTGACGTCACAGAATGCATTGTGACGTCACACTTTGGATTGTGACGTCACAGAATCCATTGTGACGTCATAGCATGGATTGCGACGTCACAGAATGGATTGTGACGTCACAGAAGGGATTTTGAGGCGAGGGGATTGTGACGTCACACTTTGGATTGTGACCTCACAGAATGCATTGTGACGTCACAGAATGGATTGTGGGGTGTCAGACTGGATTGTGACGTCACAGAATGCATTGTGACGTCACAGAATGCATTGTGGTGTGTCAGAATGGATTGTGACGTCACAGAATGCATTGTGACGTCACACTTTGGATTGTGACGTCTCAGAATGGATTGTGACGTTACAGAATGGATTGTGGGGTGTCAGACTGGATTGTGACGTCACAGAATGCATTGTGACGTCATAGAATGGATTGTGATGTCACAGAAGGGGTTGTGACATCTAAAAATGGATTGTGATGCGAGGGGATTGTGACGTCACACTTTGGATTGTGACGTCACAGAATGCATTGTGACGTCACAGAATGGATTGTGGGGTATCAGACTGGATTGTGACGTCACACTTTGGATTGTGACGTCACAGAATGCATTGTGACGTCACAGAATGGATTGTGGGGTGTCAGAATGGATTGTGACGTCACAGAATGCATTGTGACGTCACACTTTGGATTGTGACGTCACAGAATGCATTGTGACGTCACAGAATGGATTGTGACGTCACACTTTGGATTGTGACGTCACAGAATGTATTGTGACGTCACAGAAGGGATTGTGACGTCACAGAATGGATTGTGACGTCACAGAATGGATTGTGACGCGAGCGGATTGTGACGTCACACTTTGGATTGTGACCTCACAGAATGCATTGTGACGTCACAGAATGGATTGTGGGGTGTTAGACTGGATTGTGACGTCACAGAATGCATTGTGACGTCACAGAATGCATTGTGGTGTGTCAGAATGGATTGTGACGTCACAGAATGCATTGTGACGTCACACTTTGGATTGTGACGTCACAGAATGCATTGTGACGTCACAGAATGTATTGTGACGTCACAGAATGCATTGTGACTTCACAGAATGGATTGTGACGTCACAGAATGGATTGAGACATCATCGGATGGATTGTGACGCGAGGGGATTGTGACGTCACACTTTGGATTGTGACGTCACAGAATGCATTGTGACGTCACAGAATGGATTGTGGGGTGTCAGGCTGGATTGTGACGTCACAGAATGCATTGTGACGTCATAGAATGGATTGTGATGTCTCAGAACGGATTGAGACATTACAGAATGGATTGTGATGCGATCTGATTGTGACGTCACACTTTGGATTGTGACGTCACAGAATGGATTGTGACGTCAGAGAATGGGTTGTGACGCGAGGGGATTGTGACTTCACACTTTGGATTGTGACGTCATAGAATGTATTCTGACGTCACAGAATGAATTTTGATGTCACAGAATGGATTGTGACGTCACAGAAGGGATTGTGACATCATCGAATGGATTGTGACGCGAGGGGATTGTGACGTCAAACTTTGGATTGTGACGTCGGAGAATGGATTGTGACGTCACAGAACGCATTGGTGGGTGTCAGACTGGATTGTGAAGTTACAGAATGGATTGTGACGTCACAGAATGGATTGTGACGTCACAGAATGGATTTTGACGTGAGGGGATTGTGACGTCACACTTTGGATTGTGACCTCACAGAATGCATTGTGACGTCACAGAATGCATTGGTGGGTGTCAGACTGGGTTGTGACGTCACAGAATGCATTGTGATGTCACAGAATGTATTGTGACGTCACAGAAGGGATTGTGACATCATCGAATGTATTGTGATGTGAGGGGGTTGTGATGTCACACTTTGGATTGTGACGTCAGAGAATGTATTGTGACGTCACAGAATGCATTGGTGGGTGTCAGACTGGATTGTGACGTCACAGAATGCATTGTGACGTCACAGAATGCATTGTGACGTCTCAGAATGGATTGTGACGTCACAGAATGGATTGTGGCGCGAGGGAATTGTGACGTCACACTTTGGATTGTGACGTCACAGAATGCATTGTGACGTCACAGAATGGATTGTGGGGTGTCAGATTGGATTGTGACGTCACAGAATTCATTGTGATGTCACAGAATGTATTGTGATGTCACAGAAGGAATTGTGACATCATCGAATGGATTGTGACGCGAGGGGATTGTGACGTCACACTTTGGATTGTGACGTCACAGAATGCATTGTGACGTCACAGAATGGATTGTGGGGTGTCAGAATGGATTCTGACGTCACAGAATGCATTGTGACGTCACAGAATGCATTCTGACGTCACACTTTGGATTGTGACGTCACACTTTGGATTGTGACGTCACAGAATGCATTGTGACGTCACAGAATGGATTGTGGGGTGTCAGACTGGATTGTGACGTCACAGAATCCATTGTGACGTCATAGAATTTATTGTGATGTCACAGAAGGGGTTGTGACATCTAAAAATGGATTGTGACGTGAGGGGAATGTGACGTCACACTTTGGATTGTGACGTCACAGAACGCATTGTGACGTCACAGAATGGATTGTGGGGTGTCAGACTGGATTGTGACGTCACAGAATGTATTGTGACGTCACAGAAGGGATTGTGACGTCACAGAAGGGATTGTGACGTCACAGAATGGATTGTGACGCGAGGGGATTGTGACGTAACACTTTGGATTGTGACGTCACAGAATGCATTGTGACGTCACAGAATGGATTGTGACGCGAGGGGATTGTGACGTCTCACTTTGGATTGTGACCTCACAGAATGCATTGTGACGTCACAGAATGGATTGTGGGGTGTCAGACTGGATTGTGACGTCACAGAATGCATTGTGACGTCATAGAATGGATTGTGACGTCACAGAATGGATTATGACATCACAGAATGGATTGTGACGCGAGTGGATTGTGACGTCACACTTAGGATTGTGATGTCACAGAATGGATTGGGGGTGTAAGAATGGATTGTGACGTCACTCTTTGGAATGTGACGTCACAGAATGTATTGTGACGTCACAGAATGGATTGTGGGGTGTCAGAATGGATTGTGACGTCACACTTTGGATTGTGACGTCACAGAATGCATTGTGACGTCTCAGAATGCATTGTGGTGTGTCAGAATGGATTGTGACGTCACAGAATATATTGTGACGTCACACTTTGGATTGTGACGTCACAGAATGCATTGTGGTGTGTCAGAATGGATTGTGACGTCACACTTTGGATTGTGACGTCACAGAATGCATTGTGACTTCACAGAATGTATTGTGGGGTGTCAGAATGGATTCTGACGTCACACTTGGGATTGTGACGTCACACTTTGGATTGTGACGTCACAGAACGCATTGTGACGTCACAGAATGTATTGTGGGGTGTCAGACTGGATTGTGACGTCACAGAATGCATTGTGACGTCAAAGAATGCATTGTGGTGTGTCAGAATGGATTGTGACGTCACAGAATGCATTGTGACGTCACAGAATGGATTGTGACGTCACAGAATGCATTGTGACGCGTTTGGATTGTGACGTCACACTTTGGATTGTGACCTCACAGAATGCATTGTGACGTCACAGAATGGATTGTGGGGTGTCAGAGTGGATTGTGACGTCACATAATGCATTGTGACGTCACAGAAGGGATTGTGACGTCACAGAATGCATTGTGACATCACAGAATGGATTCTGATGCGAGGGGATTGTGACGTCACACTTTGGATTGTGACGTCACAGAATGGATTGTGACGTCACAGAATGAATTTTGACGTCACAGAATGGATTGTGACGTGAGGGGATTGTGACGTCACACTTTGGATTGTGACGTCAGAGAATGGATTGTGACGTTACAGAAGGGATTGTGACATCATCGAATGGATTGTGACGCGAGGGGGTTGTGATGTCACACTTTGGATTGTGATGTCACAGAATGTATTGTGACGTCGCAGAATGGATTGGTGTGTCTCAGACTGGATTGTCACGTCACAGAATCCATTGTGACGTCATAGCATGGATTGTGACGTCACAGAATGGATTGTGACGTCACAGAATGGATTTTGACGCGCGGGGATTGTGACGTCACACTTTGGATTGTGACGTCACAGAATGCATTGTGACGTCACAGAATGGATTGTGGGGTGTCAGACTGGATTGTGACGTCACAGAATGCATTGTGACGTCACAGAATGGATTGTGATGTCACAGAAGGGATTGTGACATCATCGAATGTATTGTGATGTGAGGGGTTTGTGATGTCACACTTTGGATTGTGATGTCAGAGAATGTATTGTGACGTCACAGAATGCATTGGTGGGTGTCAGACTGGATTGTGACGTCACAGAATGCATTGTGACGTCACAGAATGCATTGTGACGTCTCAGAATGTATTGTGACGTCACAGAATGGATTGTGGCGCGAGGGGATTGTGACGTCACACTTTGGATTGTGACGTCACAGAATGCATTGTGACGTCACAGAATGGATTGTGGGGTGTCAGATTGGATTGTGACGTCACAGAATTCATTGTGATGTCACAGAATGTATTGTGATGTCACAGAAGGAATTGTGACATCATCGAATGGATTGTGACGCGAGGGGATTGTGACGTCACACTTTGGATTGTGACGTCACAGAATGCATTGTGACTTCACAGAATGGATTGTGGGGTGTCAGAATGGATTCTGACGTCACACTTTGGATTGTGACGTCACAGAATGCATTGTGACTTCACAGAATGTATTGTGTTGTGTCAGAATGGATTGTGACGTCACAGAATGCATTGTGACGTCACACTTTGGATTGTGACGTCACAGAATGCATTGTGACGTCACAGAATGCATTGTGACGTCACACTTTGGATTGTGACGTCACAGAATGCATTGTGACGTCACAGAATGGATTGTGGGGTGTCAGACTGGATTGTGACGTCACAGAATCCATTGTGACGTCATAGCATGGATTGTGACGTCACAGAATGGATTGTGACGTCACAGAAGGGATTTTGACGCGAGGGGATTGTGACGTCACACTTTGGATTGTGACGTCACAGAATGCATTGTGACGTCACAGAATGGATTGTGGGGTGTCAGACTGGATTGTGACGTCACAGAATGCATTGTGACGTCACAGAAGGGATTGTGATGTCACAGAAGGGATTGTGACATCATCGAATGTATTGTGACGCGAGGGGTTTGTGATGTCACACTTTGGATTGTGACGTCACAGAATGCATTGTGACGTCACAGAATGGATTGTGACGTCACACTTTGGATTGTGACGTCACAGAATGTATTGTGACGTCACAGAATGCATTGTGACGTCACAGAATGGATTGTGACGTCACAGAATGGATTGTGACGCGAGCGCATTGTGACGTCACACTTTGGATTGTGACCTCACAGAATGCATTGTGACGTCACAGAATGGATTGTGGGGTGTTAGACTTGATTGTGACGTCACAGAATGCATTGTGACGTCACAGAATGCATTGTGACGTCACAGAATGCATTGTGGTTTGTCAGAATGGATTGTGACGTCACAGAATGTATTGTGACGTCACAGAATGCATTGTGACGTCACAGAAGGGATTGTGACGTCACAGAAGGGATTGTTACATCATCGGATGGATTGTGACGCGAGGGGATTGTGACGTCACACTTTGGATTGTGACGTCACAGAATGCATTGTGACGTCACAGAATGGATTGTGGGGTGTCAGGCTGGATTGTGACGTCACAGAATGCATTGTGACGTCATAGAATGGATTGTGATGTCTCAGAACGGATTGAGACATTACAGAATGGATTGTGATGCGATCTGATTGTGACGTCACACTTTGGATTGTGACGTCACAGAATGGATTGTGACGTCAGAGAATGGGTTGTGACGCGAGGGGATTGTGACGTCACACTTTGGATTGTGACGTCATAGAATGTATTCTGACGTCACAGAATGAATTTTGACGTCACAGAATGGATTGTGACGTCACAGAAGGGATTGTGACATCATCGAATGGATTGTGACGCGAGGTGATTGTGACGTCAAACTTTGGATTGTGACATCGGAGAATGGATTGTGACGTCACAGAACGCATTGGTGGGTGTCAGAATGGATTGTGAAGTTACAGAATGGATTGTGACGTCACAGAATGGATTGTGACGTCACAGAATGGATTTTGACGTGAGGGGATTGTGACGTCACACTTTGGATTGTGACCTCACAGAATGCATTGTGACGTCACACTTTGGATTGTGACCTCACAGAATGCATTGTGACGTCACAGAATGCATTGTGACGTCACAGAATTTATTGTGACGTCACAGAAAGGATTGTGACATCATCGAATGGATTGTGACGCGAGGGGATTGTGACGTCAAACTTTCGATTGTGACGTCACAGAATGCATTGTGACGTCACAGAATGGATTGTGGGGTGTCAGACTGGATTGTGACGTCACAGAATCCATTGTGACGTCATAGAATGGATTGTGACGTCACAGAAGGGGTTGTGACATCTAAAAATGGATTGTGATGCGAGGGGATTGTGACGTCACACTTTGGATTGTGACGTCACAGAATGCATTGTGACGTCACAGAATGGATTGTGGGGTGTCAGACTGGATTGTGACGTCACAGAATGCATTGTGACGTCACACTTTGGATTGTGACGTCACAGAATGCATTGTGACGTCACAGAATGTATTGTGACGTCACAGAATGCATTGTGACGTCACAGAATGGATTGTGGGGTGTCAGACTGGATTGTGACGTCACAGAATGCATTGTGACGTCTCAGAATGTATTCTGACGTCACAGAATGGATTTAGACGCGAGTGCGTTTTGACATCACACTTTGGATTGTGACGTCACAGAACGCATTGTGACGTCACAGAATGGATTGTGGGGTGTCAGACTGGATTGTGACGTCACAGAATCCATTGTGACGTCATAGCATGGATTGTGACGTCACAGAATGGATTGTGACGTCACAGAAGGGATTTTGACGCGAGGGGATTGTGACGTCACACTTTGGATTGTGACGTCACAGAATGCATTGTGACGTCACAGAATGGATTGTGGGGTGTCAGAATGGATTGTGACGTCACAGAATGCATTGTGATGTCACAGAAGGGATTGTGATGTCACAGAAGGGATTGTGACATCATCGAATGTATTGTGACGCGAGGGGTTTGTGATGTCACACTTTGGATTGTGACGTCAGAGAATGTAATTGTGACGTCACAGAATGCATTGTTGGGTGTCAGACTGGATTGTGACGTCACAGAATGCATTGTGACGTCATAGAACGGATTGTGATGTCACAGAAGGGATTATGACATCACAGAATGGATTGTGACGCGAGGGGATTGTGACGTCACACTTTGGATTGTGACGTCACAGAATGCATTGTGACGTCACAGAATGGATTGTGGGGTGTCAGAATGGATTTTGACGTCACACTTTGGATTGTGACCTCACAGAATGCATTGTGACGTCACAGAATGGATTGTGGGGTGTCAGAATGGATTGTGACGTCACACTTTGGATTGTGACGTCACAGAATGCATTGTGACTTCACAGAATGTATTGTGGTGTGTCAGAATGGATTCTGACGTCACACTTGGGATTGTGACGTCACACTTTGGATTGTGACGTCACAGAACGCATTGTGACGTCACAGAATGTATTGTGGGGTGTCAGACTGGATTGTGACGTCACAGAATGTATTGTGACGTCACAGAAGGGATTGTGACGTCACAGAATGAATTGTGACGCGAGGGGATTGTGACGTCACACTTTGGATTGTGACCTCACAGAATGCATTGTGACGTCACAGAATGGATTGTGGGGTGTCAGACTGGATTGTGACGTCACAGCATGCATTGTGACGTCATAGAATGGATTGTGACGTCACAGAATGGATTATGACATCACAGAATGGATTGTGACGCGAGTGGATTGTGACGTCACACTTAGGATTGTGACGTCACAGAATGGATTGGGGGTGTAAGAATGGATTGTGACGTCACTCTTTGGATTGTGACGTCACAGAATGTATTGTGACGTCACACTTTGGATTGTGACGTCACAGAATGCATTGTGGTGTGTCAGAATGGATTGTGACGTCACACTTTGGATTGTGACGTCACAGAATGCATTGTGACTTCACAGAATGTATTGTGGGGTGTCAGAATGGATTCTGACGTCACACTTGGGATTGTGACGTCACACTTTGGATTGTGACGTCACAGAACGCATTGTGACGTCACAGAATGTATTGTGGGGTGTCAGACTGGATTGTGACGTCACAGAATGCATTGTGACGTCAAAGAATGCATTGTGGTGTGTCAGAATGGATTGTGACGTCACAGAATGCATTGTGACGTCACAGAATGGATTGTGACGTCACAGAATGCATTGTGACGCGTTTGGATTGTGACGTCACACTTTGGATTGTGACCTCACAGAATGCATTGTGACGTCACAGAATGGATTGTCGGGTGTCAGAATGGATTGTGACGTCACATAATGCATTGTGACGTCACAGAAGGGATTGTGACGTCACAGAATGCATTGTGACATCACAGAATGGATTCTGATGCGAGGGGATTGTGACGTCACACTTTGGATTGTGACGTCACAGAATGGATTGTGACGTCACAGAATGAATTTTGACGTCACAGAATGGATTGTGACGTGAGGGGATTGTGACGTCACACTTTGGATTGTGACGTCAGAGAATGGATTGTGACGTTACAGAAGGGATTGTGACATCATCGAATGGATTGTGACGCGAGGGGTTTGTGATGTCACACTTTGGATTGTGATGTCACAGAATGTATTGTGACGTCGCAGAATGGATTGGTGTGTCTCAGACTGGATTGTCACGTCACAGAATCCATTGTGACGTCATAGCATGGATTGTGACGTCACAGAATGGATTGTGACGTCACAGAATGGATTTTGACGCGCGGGGATTGTGACGTCACACTTTGGATTGTGACGTCACAGAATGCATTGTGACGTCACAGAATGGATTGTGGGGTGTCAGACTGGATTGTGACGTCACAGAATGCATTGTGACGTCACAGAAGGGATTGTGATGTCACAGAAGGGATTGTGACATCATCGAATGTATTGTGATGTGAGGGGTTTGTGATGTCACACTTTGGATTGTGATGTCAGAGAATGTATTGTGACGTCACAGAATGCATTGGTGGGTGTCAGACTGGATTGTGACGTCACAGAATGCATTGTGACGTCACAGAATGCATTGTGACGTCTCAGAATGTATTGTGACGTCACAGAATGGATTGTGGCGCGAGGGGATTGTGACGTCACACTTTGGATTGTGACGTCACAGAATGCATTGTGACGTCACAGAATGGATTGTGGGGTGTCAGATTGGATTGTGACGTCACAGAATTCATTGTGATGTCACAGAATGTATTGTGATGTCACAGAAGGAATTGTGACATCATCGAATGGATTGTGACGCGAGGGGATTGTGACGTCACACTTTGGATTGTGACGTCACAGAATGAATTGTGACTTCACAGAATGGATTGTGGGGTGTCAGAATGGATTCTGACGTCACACTTTGGATTGTGACGTCACAGAATGCATTGTGACTTCACAGAATGTATTGTGTTGTGTCAGAATGGATTGTGACGTCACAGTATGCATTGTGACGTCACACTTTGGATTGTGACGTCACAGAATGCATTGTGACGTCACAGAATGCATTGTGACGTCACACTTTGGATTGTGACGTCACAGAATGCATTGTGACGTCATAGCATGGATTGTGACGTCACAGAATGGATTGTGACGTCACAGAAGGGATTTTGACGCGAGGGGATTGTGACGTCACACTTTGGATTGTGACGTCACAGAATGCATTGTGACGTCACAGAATGGATTGTGGGGTGTCAGACTGGATTGTGACGTCACAGAATGCATTGTGACGTCACAGAAGGGATTGTGATGTCACAGAAGGGATTGTGACATCATCGAATGTATTGTGACGCGAGGGGTTTGTGATGTCACACTTTGGATTGTGACGTCACAGAATGCATTGTGACGTCACAGAATGGATTGTGACGTCACACTTTGGATTGTGACGTCACAGAATGTATTGTGACGTCACAGAATGCATTGTGACGTCACAGAATGGATTGTGACGTCACAGAATGGATTGTGACGCGAGCGCATTGTGACGTCACACTTTGGATTGTGACCTCACAGAATGCATTGTGACGTCACAGAATGGATTGTGGGGTGTTAGACTTGATTGTGACGTCACAGAATGCATTGTGACGTCACAGAATGCATTGTGACGTCACAGAATGCATTGTGGTTTGTCAGAATGGATTGTGACGTCACAGAATGTATTGTGACGTCACAGAAGGGATTGTGACGTCACAGAAGGGATTGTGACGTCACAGAAGGGATTGTTACATCATCGGATGGATTGTGACGCGAGGGGATTGTGACGTCACACTTTGGATTGTGACGTCACAGAATGCATTGTGACGTCACAGAATGGATTGTGGGGTGTCAGGCTGGATTGTGACGTCACAGAATGCATTGTGACGTCATAGAATGGATTGTGATGTCTCAGAACGGATTGAGACATTACAGAATGGATTGTGATGCGATCTGATTGTGACGTCACACTTTGGATTGTGACGTCACAGAATGGATTGTGACGTCAGAGAATGGGTTGTGACGCGAGGGGATTGTGACGTCACACTTTGGATTGTGACGTCATAGAATGTATTCTGACGTCACAGAATGAATTTTGACGTCACAGAATGGATTGTGACGTCACAGAAGGGATTGTGACATCATCGAATGGATTGTGACGCGAGGGGATTGTGACGTCAAACTTTGGATTGTGACGTCGGAGAATGGATTGTGACGTCACAGAACGCATTGGTGGGTGTCAGACTGGATTGTGAAGTTACAGAATGGATTGTGACGTCACAGAATGGATTGTGACGTCACAGAATGGATTTTGACGTGAGGGGATTGTGACGTCACACTTTGGATTGTGACCTCACAGAATGCATTGTGACGTCACACTTTGGATTGTGACCTCACAGAATGCATTGTGACGTCACAGAATGCATTGTGACGTCACAGAATTTATTGTGACGTCACAGAAAGGATTGTGACATCATCGAATGGATTGTGACGCGAGGGGATTGTGACGTCAAACTTTCGATTGTGACGTCACAGAATGCATTGTGACGTCACAGAATGGATTGTGGGGTGTCAGACTGGATTGTGACGTCACAGAATCCATTGTGACGTCATAGAACGGATTGTGATGTCACAGAAGGGATTATGACATCACAGAATGGATTGTGACGCGAGGGGATTGTGACGTCACACTTTGGATTGTGACGTCACAGAATGCATTGTGACGTCACAGAATGGATTGTGGGGTGTCAGAATGGATTTTGACGTCACACTTTGGATTGTGACCTCACAGAATGCATTGTGACGTCACAGAATGGATTGTGGGGTGTCAGAATGGATTGTGACGTCACACTTTGGATTGTGACGTCACAGAATGCATTGTGACTTCACAGAATGTATTGTGGTGTGTCAGAATGGATTCTGACGTCACACTTGGGATTGTGACGTCACACTTTGGATTGTGACGTCACAGAACGCATTGTGACGTCACAGAATGTATTGTGGGGTGTCAGCCTGGATTGTGACGTCACAGAATGTATTGTGACGTCACAGAAGGGATTGTGACGTCACAGAATGAATTGTGACGCGAGGGGATTGTGACGTCACACTTTGGATTGTGACCTCACAGAATGCATTGTGACGTCACAGAATGGATTGTGGGGTGTCAGACTGGATTGTGACGTCACAGCATGCATTGTGACGTCATAGAATGGATTGTGACGTCACAGAATGGATTATGACATCACAGAATGGATTGTGACGCGAGTGGATTGTGACGTCACACTTAGGATTGTGACGTCACAGAATGGATTGGGGGTGTAAGAATGGATTGTGACGTCACTCTTTGGATTGTGACGTCACAGAATGTATTGTGACGTCACAGAATGGATTGTGGGGTGTCAGAATGGATTGTGACGTCACACTTTGGATTGTGACGTCACAGAATGCATTGTGACGTCTCAGAATGCATTGTGGTGTGTCAGAATGGATTGTGACGTCACAGAATATATTGTGACGTCACACTTTGGATTGTGACGTCACAGAATGCATTGTGGTGTGTCAGAATGGATTGTGACGTCACACTTTGGATTGTGACGTCACAGAATGCATTGTGACTTCACAGAATGTATTGTGGGGTGTCAGAATGGATTCTGACGTCACACTTGGGATTGTGACGTCACACTTTGGATTGTGACGTCACAGAACGCATTGTGACGTCACAGAATGTATTGTGGGGTGTCAGACTGGATTGTGACGTCACAGAATGCATTGTGACGTCAAAGAATGCATTGTGGTGTGTCAGAATGGATTGTGACGTCACAGAATGCATTGTGACGTCACAGAATGGATTGTGACGTCACAGAATGCATTGTGACGCGTTTGGATTGTGACGTCACACTTTGGATTGTGACCTCACAGAATGCATTGTGACGTCACAGAATGGATTGTCGGGTGTCAGAATGGATTGTGACGTCACATAATGCATTGTGACGTCACAGAAGGGATTGTGACGTCACAGAATGCATTGTGACATCACAGAATGGATTCTGATGCGAGGGGATTGTGACGTCACACTTTGGATTGTGACGTCACAGAATGGATTGTGACGTCACAGAATGAATTTTGACGTCACAGAATGGATTGTGACGTGAGGGGATTGTGACGTCACACTTTGGATTGTGACGTCAGAGAATGGATTGTGACGTTACAGAAGGGATTGTGACATCATCGAATGGATTGTGACGCGAGGGGTTTGTGATGTCACACTTTGGATTGTGATGTCACAGAATGTATTGTGACGTCGCAGAATGGATTGGTGTGTCTCAGACTGGATTGTCACGTCACAGAATCCATTGTGACGTCATAGCATGGATTGTGACGTCACAGAATGGATTGTGACGTCACAGAATGGATTTTGACGCGCGGGGATTGTGACGTCACACTTTGGATTGTGACGTCACAGAATGCATTGTGACGTCACAGAATGGATTGTGGGGTGTCAGACTGGATTGTGACGTCACAGAATGCATTGAGACGTCACAGAAGGGATTGTGATGTCACAGAAGGGATTGTGACATCATCGAATGTATTGTGATGTGAGGGGTTTGTGATGTCACACTTTGGATTGTGATGTCAGAGAATGTATTGTGACGTCACAGAATGCATTGGTGGGTGTCAGACTGGATTGTGACGTCACAGAATGGATTGTGGCGCGAGGGGATTGTGACGTCACACTTTGGATTGTGACGTCACAGAATGCATTGTGACGTCACAGAATGGATTGTGGGGTGTCAGATTGGATTGTGACGTCACAGAATTCATTGTGATGTCACAGAATGTATTGTGATGTCACAGAAGGAATTGTGACATCATCGAATGGATTGTGACGCGAGGGGATTGTGACGTCACACTTTGGATTGTGACGTCACAGAATGAATTGTGACTTCACAGAATGGATTGTGGGGTGTCAGAATGGATTCTGACGTCACACTTTGGATTGTGACGTCACAGAATGCATTGTGACTTCACAGAATGTATTGTGTTGTGTCAGAATGGATTGTGACGTCACAGAATGCATTGTGACGTCACACTTTGGATTGTGACGTCACAGAATGCATTGTGACGTCACAGAATGCATTGTGACGTCACACTTTGGATTGTGACGTCACAGAATGCATTGTGACTTCACAGAATGGATTGTGGGGTGTCAGAATGGATTCTGACGTCACACTTTGGATTGTGACGTCACACTTTGGATTGTGACGTCACAGAACGCATTGTGACGTCACAGAATGTATTGTGGGGTGTCAGACTGGATTGTGACGTCACAGAATGCATTGTGACGTCAAAGAATGCATTGTGGTGTGTCAGAATGGATTGTGACGTCACAGAATGCATTGTGACGTCACAGAATGGATTGTGACGTCACAGAATGCATTGTGACGCGTTTGGATTGTGACGTCACACTTTGGATTGTGACCTCACAGAATGCATTGTGACGTCACAGAATGTATTGTGGGGTGTCAGAGTGGATTGTGACGTCACATAATGCATTGTGACGTCACAGAAGGGATTGTGACGTCACAGAATGCATTGTGACATCACAGAATGGATTCTGATGCGAGGGGATTGTGACGTCACACTTTGGATTGTGACGTCACAGAATGGATTGTGACGTCACAGAATGAATTTTGACGTCACAGAATGGATTGTGACGTGAGGGGATTGTGACGTCACACTTTGGATTGTGACGTCACAGAATGGATTGTGACGTCAGAGAATGGGTTGTGACGCGAGGGGATTGTGACGTCACACTTTGGATTGTGACGTCATAGAATGTATTCTGACGTCACAGAATGAATTTTGACGTCACAGAATGGATTGTGACGTCACAGAAGGGATTGTGACATCATCGAATGGATTGTGACGCGAGGTGATTGTGACGTCAAACTTTGGATTGTGACGTCGGAGAATGGATTGTGACGTCACAGAACGCATTGGTGGGTGTCAGACTGGATTGTGAATTGACAGAATGGATTGTGACGTCACAGAATGGATTGTGACGTCACAGAATGGATTTTGACATGAGGGGATTGTGACGTCACACTTTGGATTGTGACCTCACAGAATGCATTGTGACGTCACACTTTGGATTGTGACCTCACAGAATGCATTGTGACGTCACAGAATGCATTGTGACGTCACAGAATGCATTGTGACGTGAGGGGATTGTGACGTCACACTTTGGATTGTGACGTCAGAGAATGGATTGTGACGTTACAGAAGGGATTGTGACATCATCGAATGGATTGTGACGCGAGGGGTTTGTGATGTCACACTTTGGATTGTGATGTCACAGAATGTATTGTGACGTCGCAGAATGGATTGGTGGGTCTCAGACTGGATTGTCACGTCACAGAATCCATTGTGACGTCATAGCATGGATTGTGACGTCACAGAATGGATTGTGACGTCACAGAATGGATTTTGACGCGCGGGGATTGTGACGTCACACTTTGGATTGTGACGTCACAGAATGCATTGTGACGTCACAGAATGGATTGTGGGGTGTCAGACTGGATTGTGACGTCACAGAATGCATTGTGACGTCACAGAATGGATTGTGATGTCACAGAAGGGATTGTGACATCATCGAATGTATTGTGATGTGAGGGGTTTGTGATGTCACACTTTGGATTGTGACGTCAGAGAATGTATTGTGACGTCACAGAATGCATTGGTGGGTGTCAGACTGGATTGTGACGTCACAGAATGCATTGTGACGTCACAGAATGCATTGTGACGTCTCAGAATGGATTGTGACGTCACAGAATGGATTGTGGCGCGAGGGGATTGTGACGTCACACTTTGGATTGTGACGTCAGAGAATGTAATTGTGACGTCACAGAATGGATTGTGGGGTGTCAGATTGGATTGTGACGTCACAGAATTCATTGTGATGTCACAGAATGTATTGTGATGTCACAGAAGGAATTGTGACATCATCGAATGGATTGTGACGCGAGGGGATTGTGACGTCACACTTTGGATTGTGACGTCACAGAATGCATTGTGACGTCACAGAATGGATTGTGGGGTGTCAGAATGGATTCTGACGTCACACTTTGGATTGTGACGTCACAGAATGCATTGTGATGTCACAGAATGCATTGTGGTGTGTCAGAATGGATTGTGACGTCACAGAATGCATTGTGACGTCACACTTTGGATTGTGACGTCACAGAATGCATTGTGACGTCACAGAATGGATTGTGACGTCACACTTTGGATTGTGACGTCACAGAATGTATTGTGACGTCACAGAATGCATTGTGACGTCACAGAATGGATTGTGGGGTGTCAGACTGGATTGTGACGTCACAGAATCCATTGTGACGTCATAGCATGGATTGTGACGTCACAGAATGGATTGTGACGTCACAGAAGGGATTTTGACGCGAGGGGATTGTGACGTCACACTTTGGATTGTGACGTCACAGAATGCATTGTGACGTCACAGAATGGATTGTGGGGTGTCAGACTGGATTGTGACGTCACAGAATGCATTGTGACGTCACAGAAGGGATTGTGATGTCACAGAAGGGATTGTGACATCATCGAATGTATTGTGACGCGAGGGGTTTGTGATGTCACACTTTGGATTGTGACGTCAGAGAATGTAATTGTGACGTCACAGAATGCATTGTTGGGTGTCAGACTGGATTGTGACGTCACAGAATGCATTGTGACGTCATAGAACGGATTGTGATGTCACAGAAGGGATTATG
This sequence comes from Gallinula chloropus, assembly GCF_964237585.1. NCBI lineage: Eukaryota > Metazoa > Chordata > Aves > Gruiformes > Rallidae > Gallinula > Gallinula chloropus. The sequence continues at coordinate 18,257 of NW_028168119.1, read as the reverse complement.
ACATCACAGAATGGATTGTGATGCGAGGGGATTGTGACGTCACACTTTGGATTGTGACGTCACAGAATGCATTGTGACGTCACAGAATGGATTGTGGGGTGTCAGAATGGATTGTGACGTCACACTTTGGATTGTGACGTCACAGAATGCATTGTGACGTCACAGAATGGATTGTGGGGTGTCAGAATGGATTGTGACGTCACACTTTGGATTGTGACGTCAGAGAATGCATTGTGACTTCACAGAATGTATTGTGGTGTGTCAGAATGGATTCTGACGTCACACTTGGGATTGTGACGTCACACTTTGGATTGTGACGTCACAGAACGCATTGTGACGTCACAGAATGTATTGTGGGGTGTCAGACTGGATTGTGACGTCACAGAATGTATTGTGACGTCACAGAAGGGATTGTGACGTCACAGAAGGGATTGTGACGTCACAGAATGGATTGTGACGCGAGGGGATTGTGACGTCACACTTTGGATTGTGACGTCACAGAATGCATTGTGACGTTACAGAATGGATTGTGACGCGAGGGGATTGTGACGTCACACTTTGGATTGTGACCTCACAGAATGCATTGTGACGTCACAGAATGGATTGTGGGGTGTCAGACTGGATTGTGACGTCACAGAATGCATTGTGACGTCATAGAATGTATTGTGACGTCACAGAATGGATTTTGACGCGAGGGGATTGTGACGTCATACTTTGCATTGTGACATCACAGAATGCATTGTGACGTCACAGAATGTATTGTGGGGTGTCAGACTGGATTGTGACGTCACAGAATGCATTGTGATGTCACAGAATGGATTGTGATGTCACAGAAGGGATTGTGACTTTATCGAATGGATTGTGACGCGAGGGGGTTGTGACATCACACTTTGGATTGTGACGTCACAGAATGCATTGTGACGTCACAGAATGGATTGTGGGGTGTCAGACTGGATTGTGACGTCACAGAATCCATTGTGACGTCATAGCATGGATTGTGACGTCACAGAATGGATTGTGATGTCACAGAAGGGATTTTGACGCGAGGGGATTGTGACGTCACACTTTGGATTGTGACGTCACAGAATGCATTGTGACGTCACAGAATGGATTGTGGGGTGTCAGACTGGATTGTGACGTCACAGAATGCATTGTGACGTCACAGAAGGGATTGTGATGTCACAGAAGGGATTGTGACATCATCGAATGTATTGTGACGCGAGGGGTTTGTGATGTCACACTTTGGATTGTGACGTCACAGAATGCATTGTGACGTCACAGAATGGATTGTGACGTCACACTTTGGATTGTGACGTCACAGAATGTATTGTGACGTCACAGAATGCATTGTGACGTCACAGAATGGATTGTGACGTCACAGAATGGATTGTGACGCGAGCGGATTGTGACGTCACACTTTGGATTGTGACCTCACAGAATGCATTGTGACGTCACAGAATGGATTGTGGGGTGTTAGACTTGATTGTGACGTCACAGAATGCATTGTGACTTCACAGAATGCATTGTGACGTCACAGAATGCATTGTGGTTTGTCAGAATGGATTGTGACGTCACAGAATGTATTGTGACGTCACAGAAGGGATTGTGACGTCACAGAAGGGATTGTTACATCATCGGATGGATTGTGACGCGAGGGGATTGTGACGTCACACTTTGGATTGTGACGTCACAGAATGCATTGTGACGTCACAGAATGGATTGTGGGGTGTCAGGCTGGATTGTGACGTCACAGAATGCATTGTGACGTCATAGAATGGATTGTGATGTCTCAGAACGGATTGAGACATTACAGAATGGATTGTGATGCGATCTGATTGTGACGTCACACTTTGGATTGTGACGTCACAGAATGGATTGTGACGTCAGAGAATGGGTTGTGACGCGAGGGGATTGTGACGTCACACTTTGGATTGTGACCTCACAGAATGCATTGTGACGTCACACTTTGGATTGTGACGTCACAGAATGGATTGTGACGTCAGAGAATGGGTTGTGACGCGAGGGGATTGTGACGTCACACTTTGGATTGTGACGTCATAGAATGTATTCTGACGTCACAGAATGAATTTTGACGTCACAGAATGGATTGTGACGTCACAGAAGGGATTGTGACATCATCGAATGGATTGTGACGCGAGGTGATTGTGACGTCAAACTTTGGATTGTGACGTCGGAGAATGGATTGTGACGTCACAGAACGCATTGGTGGGTGTCAGACTGGATTGTGAATTGACAGAATGGATTGTGACGTCACAGAATGGATTGTGACGTCACAGAATGGATTTTGACGTGAGGGGATTGTGACGTCACACTTTGGATTGTGACCTCACAGAATGCATTGTGACGTCACACTTTGGATTGTGACCTCACAGAATGCATTGTGACGTCACAGAATGCATGGTGACGTCACAGAATGGATTGTGACGTGAGGGGATTGTGACGTCACACTTTGGATTGTGACGTCAGAGAATGGATTGTGACGTTACAGAAGGGATTGTGACATCATCGAATGGATTGTGACGCGAGGGGTTTGTGATGTCACACTTTGGATTGTGATGTCACAGAATGTATTGTGACGTCGCAGAATGGATTGGTGGGTCTCAGACTGGATTGTCACGTCACAGAATCCATTGTGACGTCATAGCATGGATTGTGACGTCACAGAATGGATTGTGACGTCACAGAATGGATTTTGACGCGCGGGGATTGTGACGTCACACTTTGGATTGTGACGTCACAGAATGCATTGTGACGTCACAGAATGGATTGTGGGGTGTCAGACTGGATTGTGACGTCACAGAATGCATTGTGACGTCACAGAATGGATTGTGATGTCACAGAAGGGATTGTGACATCATCGAATGTATTGTGATGTGAGGGGTTTGTGATGTCACACTTTGGATTGTGACGTCAGAGAATGTATTGTGACGTCACAGAATGCATTGGTGGGTGTCAGACTGGATTGTGACGTCACAGAATGCATTGTGACGTCACAGAATGCATTGTGACGTCTCAGAATGGATTGTGACGTCACAGAATGGATTGTGGCGCGAGGGGATTGTGACGTCACACTTTGGATTGTGACGTCAGAGAATGTAATTGTGACGTCACAGAATGGATTGTGGGGTGTCAGATTGGATTGTGACGTCACAGAATTCATTGTGATGTCACAGAATGTATTGTGATGTCACAGAAGGAATTGTGACATCATCGAATGGATTGTGACGCGAGGGGATTGTGACGTCACACTTTGGATTGTGACGTCACAGAATGCATTGTGACGTCACAGAATGGATTGTGGGGTGTCAGAATGGATTCTGACGTCACACTTTGGATTGTGACGTCACAGAATGCATTGTGACTTCACAGAATGTATTGTGTTGTGTCAGAATGGATTGTGACGTCACAGAATGCATTGTGACGTCACACTTTGGATTGTGACGTCACAGAATGCATTGTGACGTCACAGAATGGATTGTGACGTCACACTTTGGATTGTGACGTCACAGAATGTATTGTGACGTCACAGAATGCATTGTGACGTCACAGAATGGATTGTGGGGTGTCAGACTGGATTGTGACGTCACAGAATCCATTGTGACGTCATAGCATGGATTGTGACGTCACAGAATGGATTGTGACGTCACAGAAGGGATTTTGACGCGAGGGGATTGTGACGTCACACTTTGGATTGTGACGTCACAGAATGCATTGTGACGTCACAGAATGGATTGTGGGGTGTCAGACTGGATTGTGACGTCACAGAATGCATTGTGACGTCACAGAAGGGATTGTGATGTCACAGAAGGGATTGTGACATCATCGAATGTATTTTGACGCGAGGGGTTTGTGATGTCACACTTTGGATTGTGACGTCAGAGAATGTAATTGTGACGTCACAGAATGCATTGTTGGGTGTCAGACTGGATTGTGACGTCACAGAATGCATTGTGACGTCATAGAACGGATTGTGATGTCACAGAAGGGATTATGACATCACAGAATGGATTGTGATGCGAGGGGATTGTGACGTCACACTTTGGATTGTGACGTCACAGAATGCATTGTGACGTCACAGAATTGATTGTGGGGTGTCAGAATGGATTGTGACGTCACACTTTGGATTGTGACGTCACAGAATGCATTGTGACGTCACAGAATGGATTGTGGGGTGTCAGAATGGATTGTGACGTCACACTTTGGATTGTGACGTCACAGAATGCATTGTGACTTCACAGAATGTATTGTGGTGTGTCAGAATGGATTCTGACGTCACACTTGGGATTGTGACGTCACACTTTGGATTGTGACGTCACAGAACGCATTGTGACGTCACAGAATGTATTGTGGGGTGTCAGACTGGATTGTGACGTCACAGAATGTATTGTGACGTCACAGAAGGGATTGTGACGTCACAGAAGGGATTGTGACGTCACAGAATGGATTGTGACGCGAGGGGATTGTGACGTCACACTTTGGATTGTGACGTCACAGAATGCATTGTGACGTCACAGAATGGATTGTGACGCGAGGGGATTGTGACGTCACACTTTGGATTGTGACCTCACAGAATGCATTGTGACGTCACAGAATGGATTGTGGGGTGTCAGACTGGATTGTGACGTCACAGAATGCATTGTGACGTCATAGAATGTATTGTGACGTCACAGAATGGATTTTGACACGAGGGGATTGTGACGTCATACTTTGCATTGTGACATCACAGAATGCATTGTGACGTCACAGAATGTATTGTGGGGTGTCAGACTGGATTGTGACGTCACAGAATGCATTGTGATGTCACAGAATGGATTGTGATGTCACAGAAGGGATTGTGACATTATCGAATGGATTGTGACGCGAGGGGGTTGTGACATCACACTTTGGATTGTGACGTCACAGAATGCATTGTGACGTCACAGAATGGATTGTGGGGTGTCAGACTGGATTGTGACGTCACAGAATCCATTGTGACGTCATAGCATGGATTGTGACGTCACAGAATGGATTGTGACGTCACAGAAGGGATTTTGACGCGAGGGGATTGTGACGTCACACTTTGGATTGTGACGTCACAGAATGCATTGTGACGTCACAGAATGGATTGTGGGGTGTCAGACTGGATTGTGACGTCACAGAATGCATTGTGACGTCACAGAAGGGATTGTGATGTCACAGAAGGGATTGTGACATCATCGAATGTATTGTGATGCGAGGGGTTTGTGATGTCACACTTTGGATTGTGACGTCAGAGAATGTAATTGTGACGTCACAGAATGCATTGTTGGGTGTCAGACTGGATTGTGACGTCACAGAATGCATTGTGACGTCATAGAACGGATTGTGATGTCACAGAAGGGATTATGACATCACAGAATGGATTGTGACGCGAGGGGATTGTGACGTCACACTTTGGATTGTGACGTCACAGAATGCATTGTGACGTCACAGAATGGATTGTGGGGTGTCAGAATGGATTTTGACGTCACACTTTGGATTGTGACCTCACAGAATGCATTGTGACGTCACAGAATGGATTGTGGGGTGTCAGATTGGATTGTGACGTCACAGAATTCATTGTGATGTCACAGAATGTATTGTGATGTCACAGAAGGAATTGTGACATCATCGAATGGATTGTGACGCGAGGGGATTGTGACGTCACACTTTGGATTGTGACGTCACAGAATGCATTGTGACGTCACAGAATGGATTGTGGGGTGTCAGAATGGATTCTGACGTCACACTTTGGATTGTGACGTCACAGAATGCATTGTGATGTCACAGAATGCATTGTGGTGTGTCAGAATGGATTGTGACGTCACAGAATGCATTGTGACGTCACACTTTGGATTGTGACGTCACAGAATGCATTGTGACGTCACAGAATGGATTGTGACGTCACACTTTGGATTGTGACGTCACAGAATGTATTGTGACGTCACAGAATGCATTGTGACGTCACAGAATGGATTGTGGGGTGTCAGACTGGATTGTGACGTCACAGAATCCATTGTGACGTCATAGCATGGATTGTGACGTCACAGAATGGATTGTGACGTCACAGAAGGGATTTTGACGCGAGGGGATTGTGACGTCACACTTTGGATTGTGACGTCACAGAATGCATTGTGACGTCACAGAATGGATTGTGGGGTGTCAGACTGGATTGTGACGTCACAGAATGCATTATGACGTCAGAGAAGGGATTGTGATGTCACAGAAGGGATTGTGACATCATCGAATGTATTGTGACGCGAGGGGTTTGTGATGTCACACTTTGGATTGTGACGTCAGAGAATGTAATTGTGACGTCACAGAATGCATTGTTGGGTGTCAGACTGGATTGTGACGTCACAGAATGCATTGTGACGTCATAGAACGGATTGTGATGTCACAGAAGGGATTATGACATCACAGAATGGATTGTGATGCGAGGGGATTGTGACGTCACACTTTGGATTGTGACGTCACAGAATGCATTGTGACGTCACAGAATGGATTGTGGGGTGTCAGAATGGATTGTGACGTCACACTTTGGATTGTGACGTCACAGAATGCATTGTGACGTCACAGAATGGATGGTGGGGTGTCAGAATGGATTGTGACGTCACACTTTGGATTGTGACGTCACAGAATGCATTGTGACTTCACAGAATGTATTGTGGTGTGTCAGAATGGATTCTGACGTCACACTTGGGATTGTGACGTCACACTTTGGATTGTGACGTCACAGAACGCATTGTGACGTCACAGAATGTATTGTGGGGTGTCAGACTGGATTGTGACGTCACAGAATGTATTGTGACGTCACAGAAGGGATTGTGACGTCACAGAAGGGATTGTGACGTCACAGAATGGATTGTGACGCGAGGGGATTGTGACGTCACACTTTGGATTGTGACGTCACAGAATGCATTGTGACGTCACAGAATGGATTGTGACGCGAGGGGATTGTGACGTCACACTTTGGATTGTGACCTCACAGAATGCATTGTGACGTCACAGAATGGATTGTGGGGTGTCAGACTGGATTGTGACGTCACAGAATGCATTGTGACGTCATAGAATGTATTGTGACGTCACAGAATGGATTTTGACACGAGGGGATTGTGACGTCATACTTTGCATTGTGACATCACAGAATGCATTGTGACGTCACAGAATGTATTGTGGGGTGTCAGACTGGATTGTGACGTCACAGAATGCATTGTGATGTCACAGAATGGATTGTGATGTCACAGAAGGGATTGTGACATTATCGAATGGATTGTGACGCGAGGGGGTTGTGACATCACACTTTGGATTGTGACGTCACAGAATGCATTGTGACGTCACAGAATGGATTGTGGGGTGTCAGACTGGATTGTGACGTCACAGAATCCATTGTGACGTCATAGCATGGATTGTGACGTCACAGAATGGATTGTGACGTCACAGAAGGGATTTTGACGCGAGGGGATTGTGACGTCACACTTTGGATTGTGACGTCACAGAATGCATTGTGACGTCACAGAATGGATTGTGGGGTGTCAGACTGGATTGTGACGTCACAGAATGCATTGTGACGTCACAGAAGGGATTGTGATGTCACAGAAGGGATTGTGACATCATCGAATGTATTGTGACGCGAGGGGTTTGTGATGTCACACTTTGGATTGTGACGTCAGAGAATGTAATTGTGACGTCACAGAATGCATTGTTGGGTGTCAGACTGGATTGTGACGTCACAGAATGCATTGTGACGTCATAGAACGGATTGTGATGTCACAGAAGGGATTATGACATCACAGAATGGATTGTGACGCGAGGGGATTGTGACGTCACAATTTGGATTGTGACGTCACAGAATGCATTGTGACGTCACAGAATGGATTGTGGGGTGTCAGAATGGATTTTGACGTCACACTTTGGATTGTGACCTCACAGAATGCATTGTGACGTCACAGAATGGATTGTGGGGTGTCAGAATGGATTGTGACGTCACACTTTGGATTGTGACGTCACAGAATGCATTGTGACTTCACAGAATGTATTGTGGTGTGTCAGAATGGATTCTGACGTCACACTTGGGATTGTGACGTCACACTTTGGATTGTGACGTCACAGAACGCATTGTGACGTCACAGAATGTATTGTGGGGTGTCAGACTGGATTGTGACGTCACAGAATGTATTGTGACGTCACAGAAGGGATTGTGACGTCACAGAAGGGATTGTGACGTCACAGAATGGATTGTGACGCGAGGGGATTGTGACGTCACACTTTGGATTGTGACGTCACAGAATGCATTGTGACGTCACAGAATGGATTGTGACGCGAGGGGATTGTGACGTCACACTTTGGATTGTGACCTCACAGAATGCATTGTGACGTCACAGAATGGATTGTGGGGTGTCAGACTGGATTGTGACGTCACAGAATGCATTGTGACGTCATAGAATGGATTGTGACGTCACAGAATGGATTATGACATCACAGAATGGATTGTGACGCGAGTGGATTGTGACGTCACACTTAGGATTGTGACGCCACAGAATGGATTGGGGGTGTAAGAATGGATTGTGACGTCACTCTTTGGATTGTGACGTCACAGAATGTATTGTGACGTCACAGAATGGATTGTGGGGTGTCAGAATGGATTGTGACGTCACACTTTGGATTCTGACGTCACAGAATGCATTGTGACGTCTCAGAATGCATTGTGGTGTGTCAGAATGGATTGTGACGTCACAGAATATATTGTGACGTCACACTTTGGATTGTGACGTCACAGAATGCATTGTGGTGTGTCAGAATGGATTGTGATGTCACAGAATGCATTGTGACGTCACACTTTGGATTGTGACGTCTCAGAATGGATTGTGACGTTACAGAAGGGATTGTGACATCATCGAATGGATTGTGACGCGAGGGGTTTGTGATGTCACACTTTGGATTGTGATGTCACAGAATGTATTGTGACGTCGCAGAATGGATTGGTGTGTCTCAGACTGGATTGTCACGTCACAGAATCCATTGTGACGTCATAGCATGGATTGTGACGTCACAGAATGGATTGTGACGTCACAGAATGGATTTTGAAACGAGGGGATTGTGACGTCACACTTTGGATTGTGACGTCACAGAATGCATTGTGACGTCACAGAATGGATTGTGGGGTGTCAGACTGGATTGTGACGTCACAGAATGCATTGTGACGTCACAGAATGGATTGTGATGTCACAGAAGGGATTGTGACATCATCGAATGTATTGTGATGTGAGGGGTTTGTGATGTCACACTTTAGATTGTGACGTCAGAGAATGTATTGTGACGTCACAGAATGCATTGGTGGGTGTCAGACTGGATTGTGACGTCACAGAATGCATTGTGACGTCACAGAATGCATTGTGACGTCTCAGAATGTATTGTGACGTCACAGAATGGATTGTGGCGCGAGGGGATTGTGACGTCACACTTTGGATTGTGACGTCACAGAATGCATTGTGACGTCACAGAATGGATTGTGGGGTGTCAGATTGGATTGTGACGTCACAGAATTCATTGTGATGTCACAGAATGTATTGTGATGTCACAGAAGGAATTGTGACATCATCGAATGGATTGTGACGCGAGGGGATTGTGACGTCACACTTTGGATTGTGACGTCACAGAATGCATTGTCACTTCACAGAATGGATTGTGGGGTGTCAGAATGGATTCTGACGTCACACTTTGGATTGTGACGTCACAGAATGCATTGTGACTTCACAGAATGTATTGTGTTGTGTCAGAATGGATTCTGACGTCACTCTTTGGATTGTGACGTCACAGAATGTATTGTGACGTCACAGAATGGATTGTGGGGTGTCAGAATGGATTGTGACGTCACACTTTGGATTGTGACGTCACAGAATGCATTGTGACGTCTCAGAATGCATTGTGGTGTGTCAGAATGGATTGTGACGTCACAGAATATATTGTGACGTCACACTTTGGATTGTGACGTCACAGAATGCATTGTGGTGTGTCAGAATGGATTGTGACGTCACACTTTGGATTGTGACGTCACAGAATGCATTGTGACTTCACAGAATGTATTGTGGGGTGTCAGAATGGATTCTGACGTCACACTTGGGATTGTGACGTCACACTTTGGATTGTGACGTCACAGAACGCATTGTGACGTCACAGAATGTATTGTGGGGTGTCAGACTGGATTGTGACGTCACAGAATGCATTGTGACGTCACACTTTGGATTGTGACGTCACAGAATGCATTGTGACGTCACAGAATGGATTGTGGGCTGTCAGACTGGATTGTGACGTCACAGAATGCATTGTGACGTCAAAGAATGCATTGTGGTGTGTCAGAATGGATTGTGACGTCACAGAATGCATTGTGACGTCACAGAATGGATTGTGACGTCACAGAATGCATTGTGACGCGTTTGGATTGTGACGTCACACTTTGGATTGTGACGTCACAGAATGCATTGTGACTTCACAGAATGGATTGTGGAGTGTCAGAATGGATTCTGACGTCACACTTTGGATTGTGACGTCACAGAATGCATTGTGACTTCACAGAATGTATTGTGTTGTGTCAGAATGGATTGTGACGTCACAGAATGCATTGTGACGTCACACTTTGGATTGTGACGTCACAGAATGCATTGTGACGTCACAGAATGCATTGTGACGTCACACTTTGGATTGTGACGTCACAGAACGCATTGTGACGTCACAGAATGTATTGTGGGGTGTCAGACTGGATTGTGACGTCACAGAATGCATTGTGACGTCAAAGAATGCATTGTGGTGTGTCAGAATGGATTGTGACGTCACAGAATGCATTGTGACGTCACAGAATGGATTGTGACGTCACAGAATGCATTGTGACGCGTTTGGATTGTGACGTCACACTTTGGATTGTGACCTCACAGAATGCATTGTGACGTCACAGAATGGATTGTGGGGTGTCAGAGTGGATTGTGACGTCACATAATGCATTGTGACGTCACAGAATGCATTGTGACATCACAGAATGCATTGTGACATCACAGAATGGATTCTGATGCGAGGGGATTGTGACGTCACACTTTGGATTGTGACGTCACAGAATGGATTGTGACGTCACAGAATGAATTTTGACGTCACAGAATGGATTGTGACGTGAGGGGATTGTGACGTCACACTTTGGATTGTGACGTCAGAGAATGGATTGTGACGTTACAGAAGGGATTGTGACATCATCGAATGGATTGTGACGCGAGGGGTTTGTGATGTCACACTTTGGATTGTGATGTCACAGAATGTATTGTGACGTCGCAGAATGGATTGGTGTGTCTCAGACTGGATTGTCACGTCACAGAATCCATTGTGACGTCATAGCATGGATTGTGACGTCACAGAATGGATTGTGACGTCACAGAATGGATTTTGACGCGCGGGGATTGTGACGTCACACTTTGGATTGTGACGTCACAGAATGCATTGTGACGTCACAGAATGGATTGTGGGGTGTCAGACTGGATTGTGACGTCACAGAATGCATTGTGACGTCACAGAATGGATTGTGATGTCACAGAAGGGATTGTGACATCATCGAATGTATTGTGATGTGAGGGGTTTGTGATGTCACACTTTGGATTGTGATGTCAGAGAATGTATTGTGACGTCACAGAATGCATTGGTGGGTGTCAGACTGGATTGTGACGTCACAGAATGCATTGTGACGTCACAGAATGCATTGTGACGTCTCAGAATGTATTGTGACGTCACAGAATGGATTGTGGCGCGAGGGGATTGTGACGTCACACTTTGGATTGTGACGTCACAGAATGCATTGTGACGTCACACTTTGGATTGTGACGTCACAGAATGTATTGTGACGTCACAGAATTCATTGTGATGTCACAGAATGTATTGTGATGTCACAGAAGGAATTGTGACATCATCGAATGGATTGTGACGCGAGGGGATTGTGACGTCACACTTTGGATTGTGACGTCACAGAATGCATTGTGACTTCACAGAATGGATTGTGGGGTGTCAGAATGGATTCTGACGTCACACTTTGGATTGTGACGTCACAGAATGCATTGTGACTTCAAAGAATGTATTGTGTTGTGTCAGAATGGATTGTGACGTCACAGAATGCATTGTGACGTCACAGAATGGATTGTGGGGTGTCAGACTGGATTGTGACGTCACAGAATACATTGTGACGTCATAGCATGGATTGTGACGTCACAGAATGGATTGTGACGTCACAGAATGGATTTTGACGCGCGGGGATTGTGACGTCACACCTTGGGTTGTGACGTCACAGAATGCATTGTGACGTCACAGAAGGGATTGTGATGTCACAGAAGGGATTGTGACATCATCGAATGTATTGTGATGTGAGGGGTTTGTGATGTCACACTTTGGATTGTGATGTCAGAGAATGTATTGTGACGTCACAGAATGCATTGGTGGGTGTCAGACTGGATTGTGACGTCACAGAATGCATTGTGACGTCACAGAATGCATTGTGACGTCTCAGAATGTATTGTGACGTCACAGAATGGATTGTGGCGCGAGGGGATTGTGACGTCACACTTTGGATTGTGACGTCACAGAATGCATTGTGACGTCACAGAATGGATTGTGGGGTGTCAGATTGGATTGTGACGTCACAGAATTCATTGTGATGTCACAGAATGTATTGTGATGTCACAGAAGGAATTGTGACATCATCGAATGGATTGTGACGCGAGGGGATTGTGACGTCACACTTTGGATTGTGACGTCACAGAATGAATTGTGACTTCACAGAATGGATTGTGGGGTGTCAGAATGGATTCTGACGTCACACTTTGGATTGTGACGTCACAGAATGCATTGTGACTTCACAGAATGTATTGTGTTGTGTCAGAATGGATTGTGACGTCACAGAATGCATTGTGACGTCACACTTTGGATTGTGACGTCACAGAATGCATTGTGACGTCACAGAATGCATTGTGACGTCACACTTTGGATTGTGACGTCACAGAATGCATTGTGACTTCACAGAATGTATTGTGGGGTGTCAGAATGGATTCTGACGTCACACTTGGGATTGTGACGTCACACTTTGGATTGTGACGTCACAGAACGCATTGTGACGTCACAGAATGTATTGTGGGGTGTCAGACTGGATTGTGACGTCACAGAATGCATTGTGACGTCAAAGAATGCATTGTGGTGTGTCAGAATGGATTGTGACGTCACAGAATGCATTGTGACGTCACAGAATGGATTGTGACGTCACAGAATGCATTGTGACGCGTTTGGATTGTGACGTCACACTTTGGATTGTGACCTCACAGAATGCATTGTGACGTCACAGAATGTATTGTGGGGTGTCAGAGTGGATTGTGACGTCACATAATGCATTGTGACGTCACAGAAGGGATTGTGACGTCACAGAATGCATTGTGACATTACAGAATGGATTCTGATGCGAGGGGATTGTGACGTCACACTTTGGATTGTGACTTCACAGAATGGATTCTGACGTCACAGAATGAATTTTGACGTCACAGAATGGATTGTGACGTGAGGGGATTGTGACGTCACACTTTGGATTGTGACGTCAGAGAATGGATTGTGACGTTACAGAAGGGATTGTGACATCATCGAATGGATTTTGACGCGCGGGGATTGTGACGTCACACTTTGGATTGTGACGTCACAGAATGCATTGTGACGTCACAGAATGGATTGTGGGGTGTCAGACTGGATTGTGACGTCACAGAATGCATTGTGACGTCACAGAATGGATTGTGATGTCACAGAAGGGATTGTGACATCATCGAATGTATTGTGATGTGAGGGGTTTGTGATGTCACACTTTGGATTGTGATGTCAGAGAATGTATTGTGACGTCACAGAATGCATTGGTGGGTGTCAGACTGGATTGTGACGTCACAAAATGCATTGTGACGTCACAGAATGCATTGTGACGTCTCAGAATGGATTGTGACGTCACAGAATGTATTGTGACGTCACAGAATGCATTGTGACGTCACAGAATGGATTGTGACGTCACAGAATGGATTGTGACGCGAGCGGATTGTGACGTCACACTTTGGATTGTGACCTCACAGAATGCATTGTGACGTCACAGAATGGATTGTGGGGTGTTAGACTTGATTGTGACGTCACAGAATGCATTGTGACGTCACAGAATGCATTGTGACGTCACAGAATGCATTGTGGTTTGTCAGAATGGATTGTGACGTCACAGAATGTATTGTGACGTCACAGAAGGGATTGTGACGTCACAGAAGGGATTGTGACGTCACAGAAGGGATTGTTACATCACCGGATGGATTGTGACGCGAGGGGATTGTGACGTCACACTTTGGATTGTGACGTCACAGAATGCATTGTGACGTCACAGAATGGATTGTGGGGTGTCAGGCTGGATTGTGACGTCACAGAATGCATTGTGACGTCATAGAATGGATTGTGATGTCTCAGAACGGATTGAGACATTACAGAATGGATTGTGATGCGATCTGATTGTGACGTCACACTTTGGATTGTGACGTCACAGAATGGATTGTGACGTCAGAGAATGGGTTGTGACGCGAGGGGATTGTGACGTCACACTTTGGATTGTGACATCATAGAATGTATTCTGACGTCACAGAATGAATTTTGACGTCACAGAATGGATTGTGACGTCACAGAAGGGATTGTGACATCATCGAATGGATTGTGACGCGAGGTGATTGTGACGTCAAACTTTGGATTGTGACATCGGAGAATGGATTGTGACGTCACAGAACGCATTGGTGGGTGTCAGACTGGATTGTGAAGTTACAGAATGGATTGTGACGTCACAGAATGGATTGTGACGTCACAGAATGGATTTTGACGTGAGGGGATTGTGACGTCACACTTTGGATTGTGACCTCACAGAATGCATTGTGACGTCACACTTTGGATTGTGACCTCACAGAATGCATTGTGACGTCACAGAATGCATTGTGACGTCACAGAATTTATTGTGACGTCACAGAAAGGATTGTGACATCATCGAATGGATTGTGACGCGAGGGGATTGTGACGTCAAACTTTCGATTGTGACGTCACAGAATGCATTGTGACGTCACAGAATGGATTGTGGGGTGTCAGACTGGATTGTGACGTCACAGAATCCATTGTGACGTCACAGAATGGATTGTGACGTCACAGAATGCATTGTGACGTCACAGAATGGATTGTGACGTCACAGAATGGATTGTGACGCGAGCGGATTGTGACGTCACACTTTGGATTGTGACCTCACAGAATGCATTGTGACGTCACAGAATGGATTGTGGGGTGTTAGACTTGATTGTGACGTCACAGAATGCATTGTGACGTCACAGAATGCATTGTGACGTCACAGAATGCATTGTGGTTTGTCAGAATGGATTGTGACGTCACAGAATGTATTGTGACGTCACAGAAGGGATTGTGACGTCACAGAAGGGATTGTGACGTCACAGAAGGGATTGTTACATCATCGGATGGATTGTGACGCGAGGGGATTGTGACGTCACACTTTGGATTGTGACGTCACAGAATGCATTGTGACGTCACAGAATGGATTGTGGGGTGTCAGGCTGGATTGTGACGTCACAGAATGCATTGTGACGTCATAGAATGGATTGTGATGTCTCAGAACGGATTGAGACATTACAGAATGGATTGTGATGCGATCTGATTGTGACGTCACACTTTGGATTGTGACGTCACAGAATGGATTGTGACGTCAGAGAATGGGTTGTGACGCGAGGGGATTGTGACGTCACACTTTGGATTGTGACATCATAGAATGTATTCTGACGTCACAGAATGAATTTTGACGTCACAGAATGGATTGTGACGTCACAGAAGGGATTGTGACATCATCGAATGGATTGTGACGCGAGGTGATTGTGACGTCAAACTTTGGATTGTGACATCGGAGAATGGATTGTGACGTCACAGAACGCATTGGTGGGTGTCAGACTGGATTGTGAAGTTACAGAATGGATTGTGACGTCACAGAATGGATTGTGACGTCACAGAATGGATTTTGACGTGAGGGGATTGTGACGTCACACTTTGGATTGTGACCTCACAGAATGCATTGTGACGTCACACTTTGGATTGTGACCTCACAGAATGCATTGTGACGTCACAGAATGCATTGTGACGTCACAGAATTTATTGTGACGTCACAGAAAGGATTGTGACATCATCGAATGGATTGTGACGCGAGGGGATTGTGACGTCAAACTTTCGATTGTGACGTCACAGAATGCATTGTGACGTCACAGAATGGATTGTGGGGTGTCAGACTGGATTGTGACGTCACAGAATGCATTGTGACGTCATAGAATGGATTGTGACGTCACAGAAGGGGTTGTGACATCTAAAAATGGATTGTGATGCGAGGGGATTGTGACGTCACACTTTGGATTGTGACGTCACAGAATGCATTGTGACGTCACAGAATGGATTGTGGGGTGTCAGACTGGATTGTGACGTCACAGAATGCATTGTGACATCACACTTTGGATTGTGACGTCACAGAATGCATTGTGACGTCACAGAATGTATTGTGACGTCACAGAATGCATTGTGACGTCACAGAATGGATTGTGGGGTGTCAGACTGGATTGTGACGTCACAGAATGCATTGTGACGTCTCAGAATGTATTGTGACGTCACAGAATGGATTTTGACGCGAGTGCGTTTTGACATCACACTTTGGATTGTGACGTCACAGAACGCATTGTGACGTCACAGAATGGATTGTGGGGTGTCAGACTGGATTGTGACGTCACAGAATCCATTGTGACGTCATAGCATGGATTGTGACGTCACAGAATGGATTGTGACGTCACAGAAGGGATTTTGACGCGAGGGGATTGTGACGTCACACTTTGGATTGTGACGTCACAGAATGCATTGTGACGTCACAGAATGGATTGTGGGGTGTCAGACTGGATTGTGACGTCACAGAATGCATTGTGATGTCACAGAAGGGATTGTGATGTCACAGAAGGGATTGTGACATCATCGAATGTATTGTGACGCGAGGGGTTTGTGATGTCACACTTTGGATTGTGACGTCAGAGAATGTAATTGTGACGTCACAGAATGCATTGTTGGGTGTCAGACTGGATTGTGACGTCACAGAATGCATTGTGACGTCATAGAACGGATTGTGATGTCACAGAAGGGATTATGACATCACAGAATGGATTGTGACGCGAGGGGATTGTGACGTCACACTTTGGATTGTGACGTCACAGAATGCATTGTGACGTCACAGAATGGATTGTGGGGTGTCAGAATGGATTTTGACGTCACACTTTGGATTGTGACCTCACAGAATGCATTGTGACGTCACAGAATGGATTGTGGGGTGTCAGAATGGATTGTGACGTCACACTTTGGATTGTGACGTCACAGAATGCATTGTGACTTCACAGAATGTATTGTGGTGTGTCAGAATGGATTCTGACGTCACACTTGGGATTGTGACGTCACACTTTGGATTGTGACGTCACAGAACGCATTGTGACGTCACAGAATGTATTGTGGGGTGTCAGACTGGATTGTGACGTCACAGAATGTATTGTGACGTCACAGAAGGGATTGTGACGTCACAGAAGGGATTGTGACGTCACAGAATGAATTGTGACGCGAGGGGATTGTGACGTCACACTTTGGATTGTGACGTCACAGAATGCATTGTGACGTCACAGAATGGATTGTGACGCGAGGGGATTGTGACGTCACACTTTGGATTGTGACCTCACAGAATGCATTGTGACGTCACAGAATGGATTGTGGGGTGTCAGACTGGATTGTGACGTCACAGCATGCATTGTGACGTCATAGAATGGATTGTGACGTCACAGAATGGATTATGACATCACAGAATGGATTGTGACGCGAGTGGATTGTGACGTCACACTTAGGATTGTGACGTCACAGAATGGATTGGGGGTGTAAGAATGGATTGTGACGTCACTCTATGGATTGTGACGTCACAGAATGTATTGTGACGTCACAGAATGGATTGTGGGGTGTCAGAATGGATTGTGACGTCACACTTTGGATTGTGACGTCACAGAATGCATTGTGACGTCTCAGAATGCATTGTGGTGTGTCAGAATGGATTGTGACGTCACAGAATATATTGTGACGTCACACTTTGGATTGTGACGTCACAG